>NC_035166.2:30504503-30819343 GCF_001659605.2 Manihot esculenta
CTTAAGAAAAGGAGATCCTTGAGACCTTCAGAAAAGTGGAGATCAACATATCACTGCTAGATGCTGTCAAGCAGATTCCAAGGTACGCAAAATCTCTGAAAGAGTTGTGCACCAACAGAAGAAAGCTAGCTGAAAGAGAGAAAGTAAGTGTAGGTGAGGTAGTCACTGCTGTTATTAAAAGAGAACTCCCTACTAAATGCAAGGACAAAGGTATGTTTGCTATCTCTTGCAAAATTGGGAATGTTGGTATCAAGAAAGCCATGTGTGATCTTGGTGCATCTATCAATGTCATGCCTCTCTCCATCTATAAATCTCTCAATGCATGTGCACTAAAAGAAACAAGAGTTGTGATACAATTGGCTGATAGATCTGTGGTATACCCCATAGGTGTTCTAGAAGATGTGTTAGTCCAAGTAGATGAACTTGTCTTTCCTGTTGATTTTTATGTGATTGATACTAAGGAAGATAGTTGCAATACTAGTTCTGACATTCTTCTTGAACGTCCCTTCTTGAGTACTGCTAGAACTAAAATTGATGTGCATGATGGTACTCTCACCATGGAATTTGAAGGGGAAGTAATTAAGTACAATGTCTATGATGCCATGAAATATCCTCATGATACATCCCCTGTTTATGGTCTTGATATTATTGATTGTTTAAGCCAAGATGTGTTTAATGAAAATCAAGATTCTGTTTTAGATGATGATCTTTGCAGGATTGAAAACCTGAAACTGAAAGAGACAATCTGCAGCATTCAGCAAGTTGAGATCGAGCAGACAGAAGACCTTCGGCCACGGAACATAGCCCACCTTCGGCCGCCGAATCCCACTGCCCTTCAGAAACCCGAATCTGTTGCGCCGCTTGTGCAAAACATTGCGCAAAAAGAAGATGTACTTCGGCCGCCGAACCCCACTGACTTGCGGAAGCCGAATCCATCGCCACAGCTCATTCCACAACTGAAGAAATTCGGCCGCCGAACTCAGACACTTTTCGACCACCGAACCTCTCCCAGCAGCCCCCATCGCAAGCAAGCTCTTCTAATCCATCTTTGCAACAACCTTCAGATCTAAAGCTTCTTCCAGACCATCTGAAATACATGTATTTGGGAGCAAACAAGACACTACCAGTAATAGTGTCCAATGAATTGAGCCAACAAGAAGAAGCAAGCCTTTTGAAAGTACTATAGAAACACAAAGGAGCCATAGGATGGACTATTGATGACATAAAGGGTATTTCTCCCTCCACCTGCATGCATAGAATTCACATGGAGAATGAGTGCAAGGCAGTCAGAGATGCTTAAAGAAGACTAAATCCACCCATGATGGAGGTAGTGAAAAAAGAGATAGTCAAGCTCCTTGATGCAGGCATCATATACCCAATCTCTGATAGCAAATGGGTGAGTCCTGTACATGTAGTTCCAAAGAAAACTGGAATCACCATTGTTCCAAATGCTAAAGGAGAACTTGTTCCCACGAGAGTTCAAAATGGATGGAGAGTATGCATGGACTATAGAAAGCTCAACGCTGCAATAAGGAAGGACCACTTCCCACTGCCTTTCATTGATCAAATGCTAGAAAGGCTTGCAGGTAAATCTCACTATTGTTGTCTTGATGGTTATTCAGGTTTCTATCAAATTCCAGTTGCCCCAGAGGACCAAGAGAAGACTACCTTCACTTGTCCTTTTGGCACTTTTGCCTTTAGAAGAATGCCATTTGGACTATGCAATGCACCTGCCACCTTTCAGCGATGCATGATGAGCATATTTTTTTACTATGTGGGTAAGACAATTGAGGTATTTATGGATGACTTCACAGTTCATGGAAATTCTTTTGATGAATGCCTTACCAATTTAGAAAAGATCTTGCAAAGATGCATTGAGACTAACCTTGTGCTTAATTATGAAAAATGTCATTTTATGGTCAATCAAGGTATTGTAACGACCCGAAAATCGGACCGCTACCGGCGCTAGGATCCAGATCGGCTTAAGGCTGCCGGGACCCGTAGCAAGCCTGACATGCAACCTGAAAACCTGTACACATCACACAAACATCAGCATACAAGTTCCTAGGGGCATCAACTAACTAAAACCCCATCTATCACACATCCAACATACATTTGCAAGCCACATTGTTCAAAATCACATCAAAAACCCATAAGCTCAACATAAGCTACACATGCATTTTCTAACCCATGAACTTGTATAAAACTTGCTTAAAACATAAAGTAAGCTAGAGATCGACCCTTACCTCTTGAAGATCGAGGGTAGAGGCGATCTAACTTGGAGTTGGAAGAGATTTGAGTTCTTGAACCTCAAAGCTCCAAAACTTGCTCAAAACTCGGAAATCTTCAAAACAAGATGAAAACTAGTGAAAAACTCGAAAGATCTGAAGGAAAAGACTCAAGATCGGTGAGGGGTGGCGGAGAACTCACCTTAGCCGAAAACGGGCGAGGTACTTTTACATAACATTAATACATTTATCATGTCCACACTATCTATTTCATATACCAGACTTCAGTCATGTAAAGATATTGAGGATTAGAGATTGTGCTTGACTTTATGTTTGAGGTATCCCTTTTAATACATGATCTTAGATGTTTTATAATGTTCATGTAAGCCAACTCATGTAACGACCCCAAAATGGACCGTCACCGGCACTAGGATTCAGGTCGGCTTAAGGCCGCCAGAACCCGTAGCAAGCCTGCTATACTCTCTGTGTACCTGTACAACTCATACATGATCATACATTTTCTGTGAAAATAAAAAACTCTTTTCTGAACCAAGGCTTAACCTGTGCATGCACTATCTCTGTACTCTGTACTCTGTACTCTGTACACCTGACTAGAGCTTGCTCTAGAGGGGTTAATTCATACCTGTTAAGCCTGGTTTTTCACATACAGCAAAACACATATACATATACTGATCATGTACAAAACATACATCACTAAGTCAAGCACATTTCTAACTTTATACACAACTATTACAGCTCTTTCATATTACATGTCCACTCTAAGCTATTACATATCTCTTTACTCTTCCTGTACTCTGCTGGACTGTCCCTGTACACTGTACACTGACCCTGCAAAACTGGGGTTAAGGGAGTGGGATGAGCTCTATAGCCCAGTGAGTAGAACAGTAAAACATTTCAGTAAGATATGATCTCATGGAATGCACCATAGCACAGACAAGCCACATCAAGAGTAAACCTGTCACCACATAGTCTCAGTAACTCTGTGCCAGGGCGTAGAATCGAGCACTTGGTCTTCCTGTCATATATGTATATGTGTATATAACGCCTCTGTACTTACCATTGCCAGGGCATAGTCAAAGGCTCCTGGACTTTACTATATACCTGCCAGGGCGTAGTCAAAGGCTCCTGGACTTCTCTATACCTGCCAGGGCGTAGTCAAAGGCTCCTGGACTTCCTGTCTGAGACTATTGGATCATTCAGCATTTACCCACATCATCAAATAACGATGCAATGCAACATATTCGTGGAGACTAATGCAATCAATCTATAGCATAATCATGACGCATGAGATATGCTAAAACATTCCATTGTGCAAGTAAAAGATTAAGTTTAGTTCCACTCACCTCTGGCTAACTGGACTGACTCTGCAGGCTCTGAAACCTTTGGAGCAGAACTCACTGCTGCTCTCTCTGGTTCCTCTGGTCTGTACCTATACAGATAGACTGAAATGAGGGACCAAACTAGCTTATGACCAACTCTATTACACTCCCCAAGAATCCCCTGACACTTACTCTAACATCCATGCAAAGCATGCAAAAGAAAGCTGGACAGAACACTTTCGGCGGCAGGTTCGGCGGCCGAAAGTCCTCTCCAGAGACGAAACTCAAGCACCTTCGGCGGCCGAACTTTCACTTTCGGCTGCCGAACCCTTTCGGGGGCAAGTTTCGGAGGCCACAAGGCACTTCAGAGACGAAAGTCTCTAACCTTCGGTGGCACCTTCGGCGGCCGAATCCCCCAAACAGAGCCGAACGTCAAAACTCTCGGGGGCAAGCTGTGGCAGCCAAAGCCACCATGCAAGAGGTTCGGCGGCCGAATGCACCTTCGGCTGCCGAACCTGAGTTCATCCAGAACTCAGCCCCGATGGCAAACAAGCTCCTCCATCCCTTCACCCTCTCAAAACATGCATATTTCAACTCCTCTACACACATATCCTCAAGGATATGTACAAAGGGGTCCACAACTACCTAAAACCCCAACAAACACATCAAACAGAACACACAATCATGCTGTCATGCAAAAACCATCAAAAACATCCCTTTTGAACCTAAGCAGGCATCATCTCTACGCAAACCTCTCTAAAACTTCTCTAACACATTAAACCAAAGTCAAGATCTTCACTTACCTCCTGTAAACAAGAATGTAACGCCCCGGAAATCCGGACCGCTACCGGCGCTAGGATTCAGGTCGGCTTAAGGCCGCCGGAACCCGTAGCAAGCCTACATACATCCTGTTTACCTGTTTAATCCCATACATGATCAACAAACATACATAAGAATTAAAAACTTTTCTTTTTCTTCATATACCAAACTCAACCTGTGCATGCACTGTATTCATCATATACATAAACATTAATCCCTCTGTGGGATTTCATCAAAGCCTCTATGGCAATATACATTCAGTGTTGAGTTGGTTCACATATTCATCATAAAATAAGATCATGTACATACCAAGGGATTAACAAATACTATGGTCAAGCACAACTCTATCCTCAATGAGCTTAGTTACATAAACATAACCGTTTCAAACTTTACATTACATTCTTATCATTTGTCATGTCCACATACTCTAGCTATTACATACATATGACTTTTCTCTTCTTTTCTTCTCTATCACTCCCGTACCTGCAAACCTGGGGGTTAGGGGAGAGGGGTGAGCTAAAAGCCCAGTGAACAGAAACTAAAAACATTATATTAAAATTCATGCTTTCATGAAATGCATCATATCACAGACAATTCACATCAAGGGTGAACCTGTCACCAATTAGTCCCAACATAGTCTCGTGCCAGGCCGTAGCATGGGGTCCTGGTCTTCCTGTCATAACATACATAAAGTCTCGTGCCAGGCCGTAGCATGGGGTCCTGGTCTTCCTGTCATATCATATATAAAGCCTCGTGCCAGGCCGTAGCATGGGGTCCTGGTCTTCCTGTCATAACATACATAAAGTCTCGTGCCAGGCCGTAGCATGGGGTCCTGGTCTTCCTGTCATATCATATATAAAGTCTCGTGGACTAATTGGATCATACAGCATTCACCCACAACCACAAAATAAAATGCAATGCGACATATTCGTGTACTAATGCAATCAGCCTATTACATGTCATCATGATGCATGAAACATGCTCAAAACATTTAATTGCTTGATTTAAAACATTAAGCTTGTTTCCACTCACCTCTGGTTAGCTCTGACCAGACACTGAAGCAGCTCACTCACTGCTGGGGTCCTCGGTTCCTCGGGTCCGAACCTACACAGGTGGACTCCAATGAGGGACCAAACATATATAAACATAACTCTAATATATCCCCCAAAAACCCCCTAAAACATCATGAAGACATCACAGAAAATATGCATGAAACAGCTGAACAGGGCACCTTCGGCGGCACCTTCGGCGGCCGAAAGTCCTGGACAGAGACGAAACTCAGCTAGGTTCGGCGGCACCTTCGGCGGCCGAAAGTGCCAGACAGAGACGAAAGTCTCTTTTCGGGGGCACCTTTGGCAGCCGAAAGCTGCCTTCACAAGAGGGGTTCGGCGGCCGAAACTCCCTTCGGCTGCCGAACCTGGTTTCTGCCAAACGGCAGAAACTTGGTTCAAATGAACCTCCTGCCTCCCAAAACCATAGATCATGCATATTTCTCAACCAAAACACACATACAAGTTCCTAGGGGTCTCAAACATGCATATACCCCATCTACAACACTTCATACACACACAATCAAGCTACATTGCTCAAACATCATCAAAACCCATAAACTCAACATATGTCCTAACATGCATTCCTACCCATAGCTCTTACTTAAAACTTGTTTAAAACATAAAAAGGGTTCAAGATCGACCCTTACCTCTTGAAGAAACAAGAGGAAAGCGATCCTAGCTTGGAGATGGAGAGATTAAGCTCTTTGAACCTCCAAGCACTCAAAACTTGCTCAAAGCTCACAAATCTTCAAAACAAAGTTATAAACTTGTTAAAACCATGAAAGATCTAGAGGAAACACTCAAGATCGAGGGAGGAACGGTGGAGACTCACCTTGGCCGACAATGGGAGAGAAAAAGCTCGCCCGTGCGGACCAAGGGGACCCTTTTATAGTGGCTGGCCAGGCCACGTTCGGGGGCCGAATGTGCCTCCGCATCCATGCAATGTTCGGCGGCCGAACATAAGGTTCGGCGGCCGAACCTGCACTTCCCTCACATAGACTTTCGGGGGCCTAACGTGCCTCCCAAAGTCCATGCATGTTCGGCGGCCGAAAATGAGTTTCGGCGGCCGAACCTGGGTTTTTCCTTAAAGAATTTTCATGCAAAAACTTATTTAAAATCATACTTAAAACATTAAAATACATGAAAACATTTTATAAAAACATGCTTTTACCCTTCTAGAGGTTTCCGACACCCAAATTCCACCGGACGGTAGGAATTCCGATACCGGAGTCTAGCCGGGTATTACATTCTCCCCCCCTTAAGAACATTCGTCCCCGAATGTTCCTCAACTAGTACCTGCATAGCGACACAAACATAACATACACACATATAGCACATGGAACACATCTCAACTAACCTTAGAAGAAGTGGGGGTACTGCTGGAGCATGGACTCCCGGGTCTCCCAAGTGCATTCTTCCAAATTGTGGTGGTTCCAAAGGACTTTCACCATCGGGATTTCCTTGTTCCTCAACTTTCTGATCTGAGTGTCAAGAATCCGCACTGGCTGTTCAACATAAGTGAGATCCTCTTGGATCTCCACATCAGGCTCGCTAAGAACCTTGCCCGGATCTGACACGAACTTCCTCAACATGGAAACATGGAAAACCGGATGGATTCTCTCCATAGAAGCAGGCAAGTCCAGCTTGTACGATACATTCCCAATCCTTTGCAGGACTTCAAAGGGTCCAATGTACCGCGGAGCTAGCTTACCCTTCTTACCAAATCGAACCACCCCTTTCATCGGAGACACCTTGAGCAATACTAGATCCCCCTCCTGAAACTCTACCTGTTTCCTGCGGATGTCTGCATAACTTTTCTGCCTGCTGGTGGCAGTCTTTATCCTTTCTCTGATAATGGGCACCACCCTGCTGGTGATCTCAACAAGCTCAGGCCCTGCTAAGGACCTCTCTCCAACCTCTTCCCAGCAAACGGGTGACCTGCACTTCCTCCCATACAAAGCTTCATATGGAGCCATCCCTATGCTAGCATGATAGCTGTTATTGTAGGCAAACTCCACCAAAGGTAGATGTTGCTTCCAAGAACCGCCAAAATCTAGCACACACATTCTGAGCATATCTTCTATGGTCTGGATGGTCCTCTCTGACTGTCCGTCTGTCTGTGGATGGAAGGCAGTGCTAAAATCCAACCTAGTACCCATAGCACTCTGCAGACTCCGCCAAAACCTGGAGGTGAACTGGGGCCCTCTATCTGACACTATAGATACCGGGACCCCATGTAGTCTGACGACTTCATCCACATAAACCTGCGCTAACTTATCCACAGAGTAGTTGCTCCTAACTGGAATGAAGTGAGCAGATTTGGTGAGTCTGTCCACAATCACCCATATGGAGTCTAGTCTGTTGGATGTTGCCGGTAACCCCACTACAAAGTCCATAGCTATGTTCTCCCATTTCCATTCTGGAATAGGTAGCGGGTTAAGCATTCCAGCCGGCTTCTGATGTTCCAGCTTCACCCTCTGACATATTTCGCAGGCTGACACGAATTGTGCCACTTCCCTCTTCATAGCTGGCCACCAATAAACCTTCTTTAGATCTTGATACATCTTGGTGGCTCCAGGGTGAATGCTGTATCTTGCATTATGAGCCTCTCTCATAATGTCTCCTTTAAGCCCGATGTCATCTGGTACACATAGTCTGTTCCCATAGCGGAGGATCCCCTTATCATCGAATCTGAACTCACTATCTTTGCCTGACTGAACAGTCCTGGCAATCTTCACTAACTCTGGGTCCTCGTGCTGTTTCTGAGCCACCTGCTCCAGAAACACGGGGGTTACTTTCATCTGTGCAATCAAAGCACCTGTACCAGACAACTCCATCTGTAGACCCTCCTCAACAAGCTTATAAAATTCCTTCACCACCGGTCTCCTCTCTGCCGTGATGTGGGATAGACTGCCAAGTGATTTCCGGCTTAAGGCATCAGCTACTACATTAGCCTTACCCGGATGGTACTGTATCTTACAATCATAGTCACTGAGCAGTTCTACCCATCTCCTCTGCCTCAAGTTCAAATCTCTCTGACTCAAGATGTGCTGCAGGCTCTTATGATCTGTGAAGATCTCACATTTTACCCCATAGAGGTAATGCCTCCACATCTTGAGGGCAAAGATAACTGCTGCCATCTCCAGATCGTGTGTGGGGTAATTCATCTCATGCCTCTTTAGCTGTCTAGAAGCATAAGCGATCACCCTACCATTCTGCATCAACACACAACCCAAGCCTACTCTGGATGCGTCACAGAATACTGTGAAGTCCCCATTGCTGGTTGGCAGAGCTAACACTGGTGCTGAAGTCAACCTCTTCTTGAGCTCCTCAAAGCTTTCTTCACATCGATCGGTCCACTCGAACCTCTGATTCTTTCTGGTCAATCTGGTTAAAGGAGCTGCAATTTTGGAGAAGTCCTGTACGAACCTCCTGTAATAACCAGCCAAACCCAAGAAACTTCTGATCTCTGTCACTGAGGTGGGTCTGGGCCAGTTAGTCACAGCCTCTACTTTCTTGGGGTCTACCTCTATTCCATTCTCTGACACTATATGCCCCAAGAATGATATGCTCCTTAACCAGAACTCACACTTGGAGAACTTGGCATACAAGCCATGTTCCCTCAAGGTCTGCAAAACTATCCTCAGATGATGGGCATGCTCCTCTGCATTCCTGGAATACACTAGGATATCATCTATGAAGACAATAACGAAGTGATCCAGGTATGGTCTGAATATTCTGTTCATGAGGTCCATGAATGCTGCAGGGGCGTTGGTTAACCCAAACGGCATTACAAGGAACTCATAGTGCCCATATCTGGTCCTGAAGGCCGTCTTTGGCACATCCTCCTCTCTGATTCTCAACTGATGGTACTCGGATCTCAGATCTATTTTGGAGAAACAACCCGCTCCTGCTAGCTGGTCGAATAGATCGTCGATCCTTGGCAATGGGTACTTATTCTTCTTACCCTTGGGTTTACCCCATCTCTTATTGCCTGAAGCTGCTGCACTCAAGGTAGAGGGATCTAACCTTCCCCCACCCGGAGTTTTAGAACCAGAAGTTTGTGCCACTGTCTGTTTGACTGTCCCCTGAACGATGGCACTAGCCTCCATTCTCCTAGCCATATCCACTATGGCGTGAAAACTCTCTCTATCTGCTGACTGTACCAAGGAGGAATACCTGGGATGGAGCTTCATGATATACCTCCTCGACTTCTTCTGGTCTGTGCTAAGGTCTTGCCCAGCAAAAGGCAGCAACTCCATAAACCTGTCAGTATATTCGTCTACACTCATGTCATCGGTTTGCCTCAACTGCTCGAATTCTATCATCTTCAATTCCCTTGAACTATCGGGGAAAGCCCATCCTGCAAATTCATTAGCGAACTCCTCCCACGATAGGCTATCCACCCTCGGCTTCACATAGTTTTTGAACCACTCACGGGCCTTTTTGCATTTCAAAGTGAAACCAGCCATCTGAATGGCTCTACTATCATCAGCCCCGATCTCCTCTGTGATCATCTTGACCTTCTCCAAATACACAAACGGGTCATCACCTGACTCAAACTGGGGAGCACCCAACTTCATGTAATCTGTCATTTTAGCCTTGCTTCCCCCAGATGAGCTAGGCTGAGGTATCTGGGTATCTGGGCATGTAGGTGCTGGTGGTGGTGGAGGTACAGCATCCCCTGAGGTAGGGTTTGCTGGATTTGGATAGTATGGTGGAGGTGGGTACACTGGGTACTGTGGATATGGTGGGTAGTATGGTGGGTATGGCATCTGTGTGGGGTAGGGGTTAAAACTAGGGTAATCCGATGTACCTCCCATTGAATACCCGGGATTTTGGGTGTAGGGCGGATAGTGAGGTGGCTGAACAAATCCCGAGGCCTGAGTGCCTCCTTGGGATTCTCCCATACCCTCTTCTGACATACTGACGCCCAAACTGCCATCCCTCCTTTGATCAACATCCATCTGATCCCCCATATCCTCTGACATACCTCCCTGCACTGTTCCTCTGACTGATCTGCTTCTTCCCAGATCTAAAGACCTTCTAGGGTCTCTCACTGCTCGGTCCCTGTTGGACCTACTTGACATTGCCCTAGGCAATGTTGAAGGACGGGCATCAGTGCCCTCGTCCTGAGGTGGTATTCCAGTCAATCGCGCAGATCGACGGGTTCCTCTCATCCTGTTTTCTGAAAACAGCACATAGCACAGCAAATATTAGCATCATATGATTCATGTGGGCACACATGAATCCTCATCACATACATATCACATCATTATAGCAAGACAGGACTCTACATCCTATCCTAGTGGACATGACTTTTTCCTATTGTGCTTGACCTTCTATAACTCCTATGAGCCCGACACTCTAGGTCCGACCATATGAACCTAGGGCTCTGATACCACTCTGTAACGCCCCGGAAATCCGGACCGCTACCGGCGCTAGGATTCAGGTCGGCTTAAGGCCGCCGGAACCCGTAGCAAGCCTACATACATCCTGTTTACCTGTTTAATCCCATACATGATCAACAAACATACATAAGAATTAAAAACTTTTCTTTTTCTTCATATACCAAACTCAACCTGTGCATGCACTGTATTCATCATATACATAAACATTAATCCCTCTGTGGGATTTCATCAAAGCCTCTATGGCAATATACATTCAGTGTTGAGTTGGTTCACATATTCATCATAAAATAAGATCATGTACATACCAAGGGATTAACAAATACTATGGTCAAGCACAACTCTATCCTCAATGAGCTTAGTTACATAAACATAACCGTTTCAAACTTTACATTACATTCTTATCATTTGTCATGTCCACATACTCTAGCTATTACATACATATGACTTTTCTCTTCTTTTCTTCTCTATCACTCCCGTACCTGCAAACCTGGGGGTTAGGGGAGAGGGGTGAGCTAAAAGCCCAGTGAGCAGAAACTAAAAACATTATATTAAAATTCATGCTTTCATGAAATGCATCATATCACAGACAATTCACATCAAGGGTGAACCTGTCACCAATTAGTCCCAACATAGTCTCGTGCCAGGCCGTAGCATGGGGTCCTGGTCTTCCTGTCATAACATACATAAAGTCTCGTGCCAGGCCGTAGCATGGGGTCCTGGTCTTCCTGTCATATCATATATAAAGCCTCGTGCCAGGCCGTAGCATGGGGTCCTGGTCTTCCTGTCATAACATACATAAAGTCTCGTGCCAGGCCGTAGCATGGGGTCCTGGTCTTCCTGTCATATCATATATAAAGTCTCGTGGACTAATTGGATCATACAGCATTCACCCACAACCACAAAATAAAATGCAATGCGACATATTCGTGTACTAATGCAATCAGCCTATTACATGTCATCATGATGCATGAAACATGCTCAAAACATTTAATTGCTTGATTTAAAACATTAAGCTTGTTTCCACTCACCTCTGGTTAGCTCTGACCAGACACTGAAGCAGCTCACTCACTGCTGGGGTCCTCGGTTCCTCGGGTCCGAACCTACACAGGTGGACTCCAATGAGGGACCAAACATATATAAACATAACTCTAATATATCCCCCAAAAACCCCCTAAAACATCATGAAGACATCACAGAAAATATGCATGAAACAGCTGAACAGGGCACCTTCGGCGGCACCTTCGGCGGCCGAAAGTCCTGGACAGAGACGAAACTCAGCTAGGTTCGGCGGCACCTTCGGCGGCCGAAAGTGCCAGACAGAGAAGAAAGTCTCTTTTCGGGGGCACCTTCGGCAGCCGAAAGCTGCCTTCACAAGAGGGGTTCGGCGGCCGAAACTCCCTTCGGCTGCCGAACCTGGTTTCTGCCAAACGGCAGAAACTTGGTTCAAATGAACCTCCTGCCTCCCAAAACCATAGATCATGCATATTTCTCAACCAAAACACACATACAAGTTCCTAGGGGTCTCAAACATGCATATACCCCATCTACAACACTTCATACACACACAATCAAGCTACATTGCTCAAACATCATCAAAACCCATAAACTCAACATATGTCCTAACATGCATTCCTACCCATAGCTCTTACTAAAAACTTGTTTAAAACATAAAAAGGGTTCAAGATCGACCCTTACCTCTTGAAGAAACGAGAGGAAAGCGATCCTAGCTTGGAGATGGAGAGATTAAGCTCTTTGAACCTCCAAGCACTCAAAACTTGCTCAAAGCTCACAAATCTTCAAAACAAAGTTATAAACTTGTTAAAACCATGAAAGATCTAGAGGAAACACTCAAGATCGAGGGAGGAACGGTGGAGACTCACCTTGGCCGACAATGGGAGAGAAAAAGCTCGCCCGTGCGGACCAAGGGGACCCTTTTATAGTGGCTGGCCAGGCCACGTTCGGGGGCCGAATGTGCCTCCGCATCCATGCAATGTTCGGCGGCCGAACATAAGGTTCGGCGGCCGAACCTGCACTTCCCTCACATAGACTTTCGGGGGCCTAACGTGCCTCCCAAAGTCCATGCATGTTCGGCGGCCGAAAATGAGTTTCGGCGGCCGAACCTGGGTTTTTCCTTAAAGAATTTTCATGCAAAAACTTATTTAAAATCATACTTAAAACATTAAAATACATGAAAACATTTTATAAAAACATGCTTTTACCCTTCTAGAGGTTTCCGACACCCAAATTCCACCGGACGGTAGGAATTCCGATACCGGAGTCTAGCCGGGTATTACAAAGAAGATGAACGATCTGAACAAAGAAAATGGATCAACTCTTCTTCCAACTCACTAAACTCAAAAACTTAACTTTTTACCTTCACAACCGTCAAAACCTTCAAACCTCTGCATGAGCTACTAAACAGCTTGCAGATGAGTCATGGGGAACGTGGCCACACTTCTGGCAACAAGTTGGAGCTAACACCTGTCCAAAATGCTGACTAAGGAATGCACAATAGCTGGCTGAGTAACTCAGCTTCGGCTGCCGAATCGTATGCAAAACCATGCAACATTCGAGGGTCGAACCTGAACTTCGAAAGCCGAACATTGGGCACTTTCGGCGGCCGAACTTACCTTCGGCGGCCGAACGTGGCAAAAGTCCCCATAGACATTTCTCGTCAAACCTCAAATCAGTTGAACTTAAAAACCTGAAAACATATCAAAATACTTAAGAAAAACATAACTCCTACCCTTCTCTAGATTTCCAACACCCCGGATTCCACCGAACGACAGGACTTCCGGTGTCGGCTTCTAGCCGGGTATTACAACTCATCTCATGTTTTAGTGCCCTTTGGGGTATTGATGAGATCCCACTGAGGGGTCATGATTATGACTATGTACAGTGTATGCTCAGGTTGAGTTGGATGTTTGAAGGAAAAGTTTTAAATTTTTATGCATGTTGCTGATCATGTATGGGATTAAACAGGTTTCAGGTTGCATGTCAGGCTTGCTACGGGTCCCGGCGGCCTTAAGCCGATCTGGATCCTAGCGCCGGTAGCGGTCCGATTTTCGGGTCGTTACAGGTATGGTCTTAGGACATGTTGTTTCAACTAAGGGCATTGAAGTGGACAAAGCTAAGGTGGATACCATCAAAAATCTGCCCTACCCCACAAATGTTAGAGACATACGCTCATTCCTTGGCCACACAGGATTCTATAGAAGATTCATCAAAGACTTCTCAAAAATTACTTTGCCATTATGCAGATTACTCCAACAAGATGTAACATTTGATTTTGATGCAGATTGCAAAAAGGCATTCAATTTAATTAAAGAATTGCTTGTGACTGCCCCAATTATTCAAGGGCCTAACTGGAACTTACCATTTGAAATCATGTGTGATGCAAGCAATTATGCAGTAGGAGCAGTCTTGGGGCAACGTGTGGGAAACTCCCCCCATGTCATTCACTATGCCTCTCGCACATTGGATTCTACACAAAGCAACTACACAACAACTGAAAAAGAACTCTTGGCAGTTGTATTTGCTTTGAAAAAATTCAGACCATATCTTTTGGGAACCAAAGTCATTGTCTATTCTGACCATGCAGCCTTGCGATATTTGATCAAGAAAAAAGAAGCAAAACCAAGGCTCATTAGGTGGATTCTACTTCTACAAGAATTTGATCTTGAGATAAGAGACAAGAAGGGCAAAAAAAACCTTGTGGCAGACCACCTCAGCCGACTTCCCTCCGGCTCTGCACCATGCCCAGTCAAAGAAGAGTTCCCAGACGAACATCTGTTCGTCACTCATTCTGCCTAGAGGATCATGCCATGCACACCACACCCCAGGGAAGTACTCAGTTTCTTTTGTTCTCTTCTCTCTTATTCTCCTCTCCTCTTCTCTCTTCTCTTACATTGAGGACAATGCATAATTTAAGTGTGAGGGTGCATATAGCTTCTTTCTTCTTCTTCTCCCTTTTCCTTCTTCTTCTCCCCTTCTCTTCTGCGATTTCTCATGCTTTCAGATTGCAAAAATTTTTTCTTTTTCCTTTCAGTCTTAAGTTAATTAGCCACAGTTAAATTTTAATTTGTTTATGCTTTCAATAAAACACACACAACCACAACCTTCTTCTTCCTTTTTGTTTTGCTCTACTCAAACTGATGAACTATGTTGAATGAGTTTTTTCTTTCCATGACCCCATTGATGTGATAACTCTTTAAACTTATGTTGAATCAATTGCAGTGAGTTATATTCATATTTGAGAATTGCCTTTGGAATTGAATCTTTGAGTTTGCCATGGTGAAAAATGTATTGATGACCCTCAATTGATTGAGAATAAATTAAAGTTGTGTGAATGAACTTAATGTGACTTGATTTAGCAATTGTTGTTGATTTGCCCAAATCATTGAGAGAAAGAAAATTCAGCAAAGGCAAAGCCCTCAAAAGCACAAAACAAGAAAATATTCCAATGGTCAAAAAGACTATGAAAAGAGCTAGTAGCCACTTGGAAAGGTGATCAACTGAGTAACTGGGGGTGGGTATCACAAATATGTACCTTCACGTCAAAAGGTTGGTGATCTTTTCAAGCAAAATCAAAGTGCAAAAAGCCTGAATAAAGTACTTCAAGGTAAGGGCAAGTCAATCCAAAAGCTAGAAAAAGTCTTAACATAATATGCATGTCTTTCTTGAGGAAAACAAATCCTAGCCATGGTAAGCAAAGGGAAATAAGGAAAGGAGGTAAGTAATCTTCATGCATATATTCTTCACTGCAATGATTCAAAATAGGTGTCTTGAGTATGAGCTTAAGTGGAAATAAGGATCTAGAGCAAAGGGAAGCTTATTTGACTATGTTTATTTGCTTGAGGACAAGCAAAAGCTTAAGTGTGGGGGTATTTGATAGAGCATATTTTAGCCCATATTTTCATGATCTTATTGATGTTTGTTTGCACCTATTCTACCTAATTTTGTGGTTTTAATCATGTTTTGCAAGTATTAGGTGTGAAGAAACAATTTGGAGAAAATGCTCTTAAAAATGCCAAAAGAAGCCAAAACTAGAGAAGCAACCTTCGGAGGCAACTTTCGGAAGCAAAAAATCAGTCACCTTCGGCGGCAACCTTCGGCGACATCTTCGGCCGCCGAACCTTGTGTCCAGAGCCGAAAGTCCAGCCTCCGAAACTCACTTTAGGCAGCCGAAAATGCACTCCAATGCACACTTTCCTTATTCAAGAAGCCATATCCCAAGTTGCCATATTTGACGAGCCAAACAAGGGAAGTATTTTGAGATCCAAATCTCCAAGATTCACATTCAAATATTGGATTTCAAGATCAAGCTTATTAAGGAAGCCAAATCCCAAGATCACATGTTTCCCACTTAGTATCATGCACATTCAAAATTCAAAAGGAGGCTCCACCTTCCTCATTAGTGCATGGGCAATCTCTTGGACTTAATGTACAACACCTTGAGGATCTTGGACAGCTATGAAAAGACCAAAGTGCCCCCACTTGCCTTCTATCACATGTGACTCGTTTTTGCCTTCACTCATGCACAAACAAGGCACATGCAACACCAAGGGCACTTTGGACAGCCTCTAAAAGTCTCCTGGACTTCCATGAAACCCTAGGCAGCCTCTCAAGACATATTTAAAGGCTTCAAGAAGACAAGAAAGCAGATTTGGTTCCACCTCTTCTCTCCCAATTTCGGCAAGGCCTCGCCAAGGCTCTTCCCCACCTTAGTTCTTCATTTTTTGCTTTCTTCTCTTTTATTTTCTGTTTTGATTCAGCCATGAGTGGCTGAAACCTTCTTTCTAGTTGAAGTTTGGTTGAAACTAAGGTTGTTTAATGGGTTGTGAGATCTGAACAGAAACTATTGTCTTTGATTTTATTCAATATTCATGCAATTGTGCTTTGATTCCAAGATTGCTTTGTTGTTTTGATCAAATTGGCCACTTGACTCTTAATTGCAAAGTTAATTGATTGTTGGATTAGGATATTTGTTAGTCCGTAATTGCTGGAAATATTCTGTCCATAGAACACTTGGTGTAAAAATCCAAGGAATTGCATGATCTAACATCATCTCATGCGTTTGAGTAGTTAGGGTTTGGATCTTTCTTGTTCTTCATGCAATTGGCAATTGTTTTGATGCCTTTGGCCCAAGGACGTTCCTTGGCAATTTGTTAATTAGTAATTGGTTAGAGGACGTTCCCTAATCAGTTTGTTCATAAGGAAAGACATGGTGGTGAGAAGCGTCTTCCACCCCCATAACCAACCTATTGAATCAATCAAGATAACCTTGTTTCAATGATCAACCCAAACAACCAAAGTGGATCCATATCTTCAACTAGACTTTTCTCATATTGATTTCTTGTTTTATTTTGATTACTTGCTGTTTTAATTGCTTTCAATAGTTGATTAGTCAAAACTGTAATACCCGGCTAGACTCCGGTATCGGAATTCCTACCGTCCGGTGGAATCTCGAATGTCGGAAGCCTCTAGTAGGGTAAAACCATGTTTTTATAAAATGTATTAATGTGTTTTATGTTTTAAGTATGAAAGAAAATGAGTTTTTGCATGAAAATAGCTTTGGAGGAAAACTCAAGTTCGGCCGCCGAACATGCATGTGTTGCGGGTGTGCTTTAGGCCCCCGAAGGCATAAGTTAGGGAAGTCCAGGTTCAGCCGCCGAACCTCAAGTTCAGCCGCCGAACATGGCATGCATGCGGAGGCACATTCGGCCCCCGAACGTGGTCTGGCCAGCCACTATAAAAGGGTCCCTTAGCCGAAAACGGGCGAGCTTTTTCCCCATTTTTGGCCAAGGTGAGTTCTCCGCCGTTCCTCACCAATCTTTGATGTTTTTCCTCTAAATCTTTCAAGATTTTCATTTGTTTTAACTTTGTTTTGGAGATTTGAGCTTTTGAGCAAAGTTTTGGAGCTTGGAGGTTCAAGAACCCACTCTCTCCCACCTTCGAGTTTTAGGTCGTCTCTCTCTCGATCTTCAAGAGGTAAGAGCCGATCTTAAGCTCATTGCATGTTTTAAGTATGTTTTAAGTAGATCTATGGGGGTAGAATGCACGTTTAGGTTATGGTTATGTTTATGGGTATAAATGTATGTTCTTGAGCAATGTGGATGCTTGATGTGTTGTAGATGGGGTTTATGATGGGTTGAGGCCCCTAGGAACATGTATGCTTGTGTTTGTGTGTTGTAGAATAGGTTTGATGCATGTTTGGAAGGTTTGGAGGCGAAATGTGCAAAGGGAGCCAAGTTTCTGCCCTTTGGCAGAAACCAGGTTCGGCAGCCGAAGGAACTTTCAGCCGCCGAACATGCTTGTGGAGGCAGCCTTCGGCTGCCGAAGCTTGCTCCCGAAAGGAGACTTTCGTCTCTGTTTGGCAATTTCGGCCGCCGAAAGTGCCGCCAAACATGCATGAGTTTCGTCTCTGTCTGGGCGTTTCGGCCGCCGAAGGTGCTGCCGAACCTGCCTGACTTTCGGCTCTGGAGGGACTTTCGGCCGCCGAACCTGCTGCCGAAAGTGCCCTGTCCAGGCCTCATTTGCATGTTTTTCCATGGTTGTTTCATGATGTTTTAGGAGGTTTTTGGGGAGTAGTTTATAGTTATGTTCAGGTATGTTTGGTCCCTCATTTGAGTCCACCTGTGTAGGTTCGGACCCGAGGAACCGAGGACCTCAGCAGTGAGTTCAGCTGCTTCGGTGTTGTCAGAGTCAGCCAGAGGTGAGTGGAACCAAACTTAATCTTTTAAATTGAGAAACGAAATGTTTTATCATGTTTCATGCATCATGATTATGCAATAGGATGATTGGATTAGTTTTCACGAATATGCCGCATTGCATCGATTGTTGTTGATGTGGGTGAATGTTGGATGACCCAATTAGTCCATGACAGGAAGACCAGGACCCCATTCTACGGCCTGGCACAGAGTAAGGAAAGACCAGGACCCCATTCTACGGCCTGGCACGGTTATGGGACTCAAAGACCAGGAGCCCAGAGGAGGCCCTAGGACAATGGTAAGTAATGTATGTGTAATACCCGGCTCGAGTCCGGCATCGGAATTCTCCATAGCCTCCCTCCTTTCCTCTGATCTTCCTCCCATGCTATCATCTCTTGACTGGTCACTCTCCATAGCCTCCCTCCTTTCCTCTGATCTTCCTCCCCTAGCTGTACCTCTTCTGCTCTCGTCTACAGACCTTCTAGGGTCTATTGACGTACCTTCCCTGCTAGATCTCTGCGACCTTGCTCTGGGCAATGCAGGAGGACGAGCAGCTGGTCTCTCACTCTCTGGTGGGACTCCAGTCAATCGAGCTGATCGACGAGTTCCTCTCATCTTTACTGAAAACACAACATATAACATAACACTTTAGCACATAAACATCACATATCAATAATACACATGCACAACTCATGGCATATCATAGCAGATAGGACTCAATACACTATCCTAGTGGACATGATTTCCTATTGTGCTTGACCACTTCTAACCTGTATGAGCCCAACACTGTCTCTATAGGTCTGATCATGTGAACCTAGGGCTTTGATACCAATTTGTAACGACCCCAAAATGGACCGTCACCGGCGCTAGGATTCAGATCGGCTTAAGGCCGCCAGAACCCGTAGCAAACCTGCTATACTCTCTGTGTACCTGTAAATCTCATACATGATCATACATTTTCTGTGAAAATAAAAACTCTTTTCTCTGTACCAAGGCTTAACCTGTGCATGCACTATCTCTGTACTCTGTACTCATGTACTCTGTACTCTGTACTCTGTACCCCTGACTAGAGCTTCCTCTAGATGGGTGATCTCAGACCTGTTAAGCCTGGTTTTCACATACAGGAAAACATATACATACACAGATCATGTATAAAACATACATCACTAGGTCAAGCACATGTCTAACTGTATACATAACTCGTACATTTCTTTAATATTACATGTCCACTCTAAGCTATTACAAATCTCTTTACTCTTCCTGTACTCTGCTGGACTGTCCTTGTACACTGTACACTGAACCTGCATCGGTAATTGATGATGTGAGTAAATACTGAATGATCCAATAGTCTCAGACAGGAAGTCCAGGAGCCTTTGACTACGCCCTGGCAAGTATAGAGAAGTCCAGGAGCCTTTGACTACGCCCTGGCAGGTATAGCAAAGTCCAGGAGCCTTTGACTACGCCCTGGCAATGGTAAGTACAGAGGTGTTATATACACATATACATATATGACAGGAAGACCAGGTGCTCGATTCTACGCCCTGGCACAGAGTTACTGGGACTATGTGGTGACAGGTTTACTCTTGATGTGGTTTGTCTGTGATGTGATGCATTCCATGAGATCATATTTTACTGAGATGTTTTATTGTTCTACTCACTGGGCTATAGAGCTCATCCCACTCCCTTAAGCTTTTAATATCAGTCACTGTCGTGGGTCTGGGCCAGTTAGCTACAGCCTCTATCTTCTTGGGATCTACCTCAATACCCTCTGCTGATACCACATGTCCCAAGAAGGCAATGCTCCTCAACCAAAACTCACACTTCGAGAACTTGGCATATAACCCATGCTCTCTCAGTGTCTGCAGAACGATCCTCAGATGCTGGGCATGCTCCTCTGCATCTCTGGAATACACTAAGATATCATCGATGAAAACAATGACAAAGTGATCCAGAAACTCACTGAATACCCTGTTCATGAGATCCATAAATGCTGCAGGGGCGTTAGTCAACCCGAACAGCATCACTAAGAACTCATAATGCCCATATCTGGTCCTGAAAGCTGTCTTAGGCACATCTGCCTCTCGAACTCTCAACTGGTGATACCTAGATCTCAGATCTATTTTAGAAAAACAACCTGCTCCAGCTAGCTGGTCAAATAGATCATCAATCCGAGGTAAAGGATACCTATTCTTGGTAGTGACCTTGTTCAACTGTCTGTAGTCGATACAAAGTCTGAGGGAGCCATCCTTCTTTCTGACAAAGAGCACTGGAGCACCCCAAGGTGAGGTACTAGGGCGGATGAAACCCTTATCTACCAAGTCCTGCAACTGCTCTTTCAACTCCTTTAACTCTGCTGGCGCCATCCTGTAGGGAGGAATAGAGATAGGTCTGGTACCTGGCAGCAATTCAATTTCAAACCCTATCTCCCTATCAGGTGGTAGTCCTGGTAAATCGTCTGGGAACACATCGAGAAACTCTCGGACTACTGGTACTGCGGCTGATTCCCTCACCTGACTGTCTAGCTCTCTCACATGAGCTAGAAACCCCTGACAACCCCTCCTAAGCAAACGACGAGCCTGAAGGGCTGAAATCATACCTCTGGGTGTACCTCTCCTGTCTCCTCTGAAGACACACTCTGATCCATCCTGGTCTCTGAGACTAACTATCTTCTCTCTACAGTCCAAAGTAGCACTATATGCAGATAGCCAATCCATCCCTAGAATGACATCAAAATCTGTCAAGTCTAGAACCACAAGGTCAGCTGGAAGGCATCTACCCTCTATGAACACTGGACTGAAACGACAGACTGACACTGCCACTGATGGGTCACATCTAGGTCCACTGACCCAGAGAGGATACTCTAGCTCAGAACTGATCAAACCCAATCTCTCTATGGCTCTCGAAGCAATAAAGGAATGAGAAGCACCGGGGTCCATCAAAGCATACACATCTGAACACCCAATGATGAGATTACCTGACACCACTGTGTTCGACGTGTTAGCCTCCTCCTGTGTCACAGTGAAAATCCGTGCTGGGGCTACCGGATTTCCACCTCGGGAACCTGCTGCTGAAGTAGAGGCTGGCCCTCTCCCTCTACCTCTGCCACTACTCTGAGGCATGACTGAAGCTGCTGGCCGAACAACTGGCTGTACCACACTGCCTGAACTCATCTGCTGGGATGGTGCAAAAGTCATCTGTGGAAAATCCCGAGCAATATGCCCTTCCTGTCCACATCGAAAACAAGCTGTAGATCCCAAACGACAAACTCCTCCATGTGGTTTTCCGCATCGTCTGCATACTGGAGCTGTGCCAGAGCTTGCGCCACTACCTATTCCCAGACCTGACTTGACTTTACTCCAGAACTTACTCTTTGTTCCTTTTGCTCTATCCCATCTCTTACTACCTGGAGTGGGGCTTTAGAACCCGAAGCCTGTGCCTTTGACTGTTTCTGAATATTGGCACTAGCTTCCATTTTCCTAGCTGCGTCCATTATCGTATGGAAACTCTCCTTTTCGGCTGGAAGAATCAAGGAAGAATACTTGGGATGCAGTCTCATAGTATATCTCCTTGCCTTCTTCTGATCAATATCATAGGCTTGACCCACGTACTGAAGCAAATCCAGGAACTTATCTGTGAATTCATCAACACTCATTTCATCTGTCTGTCTCAACTGTTCGAACTCGATTACTTTCATCTCCCTGGAGCTATTAGGAAAAGCCCACCCTGCAAACTCATTGGCGAACTCTCCCCATGACATGCTGTCCATTCTGGGTTCCACATAGTTCTTAAACCATTCTCTGGCCTTCTTGCATTTAAGTGTAAACCCCGCCATCTCAATGGCTCTCCTATCATCTGCTCCCAATTCACTGGTTATCATTCTAACTGCTCTGAGGTAATCAAATGGATCATCTCCCGTGTTGTATTTAGGAGCATCCAATTTCAAGTACTCCGTCATTTGTACTTTACCTCCAGATGAGCTAGGTTGATGTCTGTCAACAACAGGGGCTACTGGTTCTGGTGGTGGTACTGGGTCATTTGGTTATGGGTGTGCTACACTTAGATGGGTAGGGGAAGATGGATACATAGGATATGGGGGATAGTAAGGAGGATAAGGCATATATGGCATGTACGGGGGATATGGGACAAAACTAGAGTACTCCGACATACCTCCCATCGGATACTATGGGTCCTGCGGAAAGGCTGGATAGCCAAAACCTGAGGCCTGAGTGCCTCCCTGCGACTCTCCCATGCCTTCCTCAAATCTGCCTATACCCATGCTATCATCTCTTGACTGGTCACTCTCCATAGCCTCCTTCCTTTCCTCTGATCTTCCTCCCCTAGCTGTACCTCTTCTGCTCTCGTCTACAGACCTTCTAGGGTCTATTGACGTACCTTCCCTGCTAGATCTCTGCGACCTTGCTCTGGGCAATGCAGGAGGACGAGCAGCTGGTCTCTCACTCTCTGGTGGGACTCCAATCAATCGAGCTGATCGACAAGTTCCTCTCATCTTTACTGAAAACACAACATATAACATAACACTTTAGCACATAAACATCACATATCAATAATACACATGCACAACTCATGGCATATCATAGCAGATAGGACTCAATACACTATCCTAGTGGACATGATTTCCTATTGTGCTTGACCACTTCTAACCTGTATGAGCCCAACACTGTCTCTATAGGTCTGATCATGTGAACCTAGGGCTTTGATACCAATTTGTAACGACCCCAAAATGGACCGTCACCGGCGCTAGGATTCAGATCGGCTTAAGGCCGCCAGAACCCGTAGCAAACCTGCTATACTCTCTGTGTACCTGTAAATCTCATACATGATCATACATTTTCTGTGAAAATAAAAACTCTTTTCTCTGTACCAAGGCTTAACCTGTGCATGCACTATCTCTGTACTCTGTACTCATGTACTCTGTACTCTGTACTCTGTACCCCTGACTAGAGCTTCCTCTAGATGGGTGATCTCAGACCTGTTAAGCCTGGTTTTCACATACAGGAAAACATATACATACACAGATCATGTATAAAACATACATCACTAGGTCAAGCACATGTCTAACTGTATACATAACTCGTACATTTCTTTAATATTACATGTCCACTCTAAGCTATTACAAATCTCTTTACTCTTCCTGTACTCTGCTGGACTGTCCTTGTACACTGTACACTGAACCTGCAAAACTGGGGTTAAGGGAGTGGGATGAGCTCTATAGCCCAGTGAGTAGAACAGTAAAACATCTCAGTAAAATATGATCTCATGGAATGCATCACATCACAGACAAACCACATCAAGAGTAAACCTGTCACCACATAGTCCCAGTAACTCTGTGCCAGGGCGTAGAATCGAGCACCTGGTCTTCCTGTCATATATGTATATGTGTATATAACACCTCTGTACTTACCATTGCCAGGGCGTAGTCAAAGGCTCCTGGACTTTGCTATACCTGCCAGGGCGTAGTCAAAGGCTCTTGGACTTCTCTATACTTGCCAGGGCGTAGTCAAAGGCTCCTGGACTTCCTGTCTGAGACTATTGGATCATTCAGCATTTACTCACATCATCAATTACCGATGCACTGCAACATATTCGTGGATACTAATGAAATCAACCTATGGTACAATCATGATGCATGAGATATGCTAAAACATTTCATTGTGCAAGCAAAAGAGTTAAGTTTAGTTCCACTCACCTCTGGCTAACTGGACTGACTCTGCAGGCTCTGAAAACTCTGGAGCAGGACTCACTGCTGCTCTCTCTGGTTCCTCTGGTCTGTACCTATACAGATAGACTGAAATGAGGGACCAAACTAGCTTATGACCAACTCTATTAAACTCCCCAAGAATCCCCTTACACTCACTCTAACATCCATGCAAAGCATGCAAAAGAAAGCTGGACAGAACACTTTCGGCGGCAGATTCAGCGGCCGAAAGTCCTCTCCAGAGACGAAACTCAAGCACCTTCGGCGGCCGAACTTCCACTTTCGGCTGCCGAACCCTTTCGGGGGCAAGTTTCGGAGGCCAAAAGGCACTCCAGAGACGAAAGTCTCTACCCTTCGGCAGCACCTTCGGCGGCCGAACTTCCCTCCAGAGCCGAAAGTCGAAAAGCTCGGGGGCAAGCTTGGGCAGCCGAAGCCACCTCCTCACACCTCTTCAGGGGTTCGGCGGCCGAATGTACCTTTGGCTGCCGAACCTGAGTTCATCAGCAGGGCAGAAACTTGCCCTGCTTCTCGCCAAAACGCACCAAAACCCTCTCCAACTGCACACCACACTTCCTCCACTTGCATACACTCATGTATATACTCAAAGGGGTACAAAACTACCTAAAAACCCCAAAAACACAACTCAAACAACACAGAAACAAGCTCTATGCACAAAATCATCAAAACCTCACACATAACCCTATTCATGCATCTCTTTCTATAAACCCCATAAAACCTTCAGAAAACATTAACACAGGCTCAGGATCTTTACTTACCTCTTGAAAACAAGTAGAGGAAGGATCCTAACGTGGAGTTTTGGAGCAACTTGCCTTCAAACTCTCCAAACGTCACAACTTTGAGTTTTTCACTTAAAACCTTCAAATAATCATGAAAACTAATCAAATCTTTGCATGATTTAATGAAAACATGAAGAAATACTCACAAAGGACAGAGTTTCACCTCAGAAGACAAAGGAAGCGATGATCTTACCGCTTCAACCGACTGAGGGCCATTTATAGGTGGCTGGCCAGACCACCTTCGGCGGCCAAACGTGAAACCGAAAGCCATGCATGTTCGGCGGCCGAACCTCAACTTCGGTGGCCGAACCTGGCTTTTCTGCCTTGGTTCATTTCACTCAAAAACTCATTTCCTTATGCATAAAACTTAATGAACATATCAAAACAGTATAGCAAAACATAAATCTAACTCGTCTAGAGACGTCCGACATCCCGGACTCCACCGGAAAGCAGAATTCCGACGCCGGACTCTCGCCGGGTATTACAACAGGTTTACTCTTGATGTGATTTGTCTGTGTTATGACGCATTCCATGAGATCATATGTTAATGAATTGTTTTCCTGTTCTACTCACTGGGCTATAAAGCTCATCCCACTCCCTTAACCCCAGTTTTGCAGGTTCAGTGTACAGTGTATAGGGACAGTCCAGCAGAGCACAGAAAGAGTAAAGAACTTTGTAATAGCGTAGAGTGGACATGTAATATGAAAGAGATGTAATAGTTGTGTATAAAGTTAGAAATGTGCTTGACCTAGTGATGTATGTTTTGTACATGATCTGGATATGTATATATATGTTACTGTATGTGAAAAACCAGGTTTAACAGAGTACAGAGTACAGAGTACAGAGTACAGAGATAGTGCATGCACAGGTTAAGCCTTGGTTCAGAAAAGAGTTTTTATTGTTTCACAAAAAAATGTATGATCATGTATGAGATTTACAGGTACACAGAGAGTATAGCAGGCTTGCTACGGGTTCTGGCGGCCTTAAGCCGACCTGAATCCTAGCGCCGGTGACGGTCCATTTTGGGGTCGTTACAGATTGGTATCAGAGCCCTAGGTTCACATGATCGGACCTATAGAGAGAGTGTCGGGCTCATAGAGGTTAGCAGTGGTCAAGCACAATAGGAAAGCATGTCCACTAGGATAGGGTCTTGAGTCCTATCTGTTTACTGTTATGACGTATGCATGTGCCTTATTGTTATGTGCTGTTTATGTGCTAAGTGCTATGTTATGTGTTGTTTTTCAGAGAGTACAGATGAGAGGAACTCGTCGATCAGCTCGATTGACTGGAGTCCCACCAGAGAGTGAGAGACCAGCTGCTCGTCCTCCTGCATTGCCAAGGGCAAGGTCTCAGAGATCTAGCAGGGAAGGTACGTTAATAGACCCTAGAAGGTCTGTAGACGAGAGCAGAAGAGGTATAGCGAGAGGAGAAAGATCAGAGGAAAGGAGGGAGGCTATGGAGATTGACCAGTCGAGAGATGATAGCATGGGTATAGGCAGATTTGAAGAAGGTATGGGAGAATCGCAGGGAGGCGCTCAGACCTTAGGTTTTGGCTATCCAGAGTATCCGATGGGAGGTATGTCGGAGTACTCTAGTTTTGTCCCATATCCTCCTTATATGCCATATATGCCGTATCCTCCTTATTACCCACCATATCCTATGTATCCACACTCCCCTACCCATCCAAGTGCAGCACATTCAGAGCCAAATGAACCAGTACTACCACCAGAACCAGTCGCCCCTGTTGTTGATAGACATCAACCTAGCTCATCTGGAGGTAAAGTGCAAATGACGGAGTACTTGAAATTGGATGCTCCTAAATACAACACGGGAGATGATCCATTTGAATACCTCAGGTCAGTTAGGATGATCACCAGTGAATTGGGAGCTGATGATAGTAGAGCCATTGAGATGGCAGGGTTTACACTCAAATGCAAGAAGGCCAGAGAATGGTTTAAGAATTATGTGGAACCCAGGATGAACAGTATGTCTTGGGGAGCGTTCGCCAATGAATTTGCAGGGTGGGCTTTTCCTGACAGTTCTAGGGAGATGAAAGTCATAGAGTTTGAACAGTTGCGACAGACAGATGAGATGAGTGTTGATGAATTCACAGATAAGTTTCTGGATTTGCTTCAATATGTGGGTCAAGCCTATGATACTGATCAAAAGAAGGCAATGAGATATACTATGAGATTGCATCCCTGGTATTCTTCCTTGATTCTTCCAGCAGAAAAGGAGAGTTTCCACACGATAGTGGACGCAGCCAGGAAAATGGAAGCTAGTGCCAATATTCAGAACCAGTCAAAGGCACAGGCTTCGGGTTCTAAGGCCCCCAGTTCAGGCAGCAAGAGATGGGATAGAGCGAAAGGAACAAAGAGTAAGTTCTGGAGTAAAGTGAAGTCAGGTCTGGGAATAGGTAGTGGCGCAAGCTCTGGCACAGTGTCAGTCTGCAGAAGATGCAGAAAACCACATGGCAGAGTTTGTCGGTTGGGATCTACAGCTTGTTTTAGATGTGGACAGGAAGGGCATATTGCTCGGGATTGTCCTCAGGTGACTTTTGCACCATCCCAGCAGATGAGTTCAGGCAGTGTGGTACAGCCAGTTGTTCGGCCAGCAGCTCCAGTCATGCCCCAGAGTAGTGGCAGAGGTAGAGGGAGAGGGGCAGCCTCTACTTCAGCAGCAGGTTCCCGAGGTGGAAATCCGGTAGCCCCAGCACGGATTTTCACTGTGACACAGGAGGAGGCTAACACGTCGAACACAGTGGTGTCAGGTAATCTCATCATTGGGTGTTCAGATGTGTATGCTTTGATGGACCCCGGTGCTTCTCATTCCTTTATTGCTTCGAGAGCCATAGAGAGATTGGGTTTGATCAGTTCTGAGTTAGAGTATCCTCTCTGGGTCAGTGGACCTAAATGTGACCCATCAGTGGCAGTGTCAGTCTGTCGTTTCAGTCCAGTGTTCATAGAGGGTAGATGCCTTCCAACTGACCTTGTGGTTCTAGACTTGACAGATTTTGATGTCATTCTAGGGATGGATTGGCTATCTGCATATAGTGCTACTTTGGACTGTAGAGAGAAGATAGTGAGTCTCAGAGACCAGGATGGGTCAGAGTGTGTCTTCAGAGGAGACAGGAGAGGTATACCCAGAGGTATGATTTCAGCCCTTCAGGCTCGTCGTTTGCTTAGGAGGGGTTGTCAGGGGTTTCTAGCTCATGTGAGAGAGCTAGATAGTCAGGTGAGGGAACCAGCCGCAGTACCAGTAGTCCGAGAGTTTCTCGATGTGTTCCTAGACGACTTACCAGGACTCCCACCTGATAGGGAGATAGGGTTTGAAATTGAATTGCTGCCAGGTACCAGACCTATCTCTATTCCTCCCTACAGGATGGCGCCAGCAGAGTTAAAAGAGTTAAAAGAGCAGTTGCAGGACTTGGTAGATAAGGGTTTCATCCGCCCCAGTACCTCACCTTGGGGTGCTCCAGTGCTCTTTGTCAGAAAGAAGGATGGATCCCTCAGACTTTGTATCGACTACAGACAGTTGAATAAGGTCACTACCAAGAATAGGTATCCTTTACCTCGGATTGATGATCTGTTTGACCAGCTAGCTGGAGCAGGTTGTTTCTCGAAAATAGATCTGAGATCCGGGTATCATCAGTTGAGAGTCAGAGAGGCAGATGTGCCTAAGACAGCTTTCCGGACCAGATATGGGCATTATGAGTTCTTAGTGATGCCTTTCGGGTTGACTAACGCCCCTGCAGCATTCATGGATCTCATGAACAGAGTGTTCAGCGAGTTTCTGGATCACTTTGTCATTGTTTTCATCGATGATATATTAGTGTATTCCAGAGATGCAAAGGAGCATGCCCAGCATCTGAGGATAGTTCTGCAGACACTGAGAGAGCATGGATTGTATGCTAAGTTCTCGAAGTGTGAGTTTTGGTTGAGGAGCATTTCCTTCTTGGGACATGTGGTATCAGCAGAGGGTATTGAGGTAGACCCCAAGAAGATAGAGGCTGTAGCTAACTGGCCCAGACCCACTACAGTGACTGATATTAAAAGCTTTTTGGGACTGGCAGATTACTACAGGAGGTTCGTTCAGAACTTCTCAAAGATAGCGGCTCCTATGACCAAACTGACTCAGAAGAACCAGAAGTTTGTCTGGTCAGACCAATGTGAAGAGAGCTTTGAGGAGCTCAAGAGGAGATTGACCACAGCACCAGTGTTAGCTCTGCCTGTCAGTAATGAGGATTTCACAGTGTTCTGTGATGCATCTCGAGTGGGATTGGGTTGTGTTTTGATGCAGAGTGATAGGGTGATAGCTTATGCTTCTAGACAGTTGAAGAAGCACGAGTTGAATTACCCCACCCATGACCTAGAGATGGCAGCAGTTATCTTTGCACTTAAGATGTGGCGGCATTACCTCTACGGGGTTAAATGCGAGATCTTCACCGATCACAAGAGTTTACAGTACATCTTGAGTCAGAGAGAGCTGAACCTGAGGTAGAAAAGATGGGTCGAATTGCTCAGTGATTATGATTGTAAGATCCAGTATCATTCGGGTAAGGCGAATGTTGTGGCAGACGCCCTAAGCCGGAAGTCACTAGGCAGTTTATCCCATATAGCAGCAGAGCAGAGACCAGTCGTGATGGAGCTTTACAAGCTCTTAGAAGAGGGATTACAGCTAGAGTTGTTTGGTACAGGTGCGTTGATTGCACAGATGAGAGTGACACCTGTGTTTCTGGAGCAGATAGCTCAGAGACAGCATGAGGACCCGGAGTTAATGAAAATTGCCAAGACTGTTCAGTCAGGCAACAGTGCAGAGTTCCGATTTGACAACAAAGGGATCCTTCGCTATAGGAGTCGACTTTGTGTACCAGATAGGGGCAGTCTGAAGGAAGACACTATGCGGGAAGCTCATAATGCGAGGTATAGTGTTCACCCAGGAGCCACCAAGATGTACCAGGATCTGAAAAGAGTCTATTGGTGGCCAGCCATGAAGAAAGAAGTGGCGCAGTTTGTGACAGCCTGTGAGGTTTGTCAGAGGGTGAAACTAGAGCATCAGAAACCAGCCGGAATGCTTAACCCATTACCGATTCCAGAATGGAAATGGGAAAACATAGCCATGGATTTTGTAGTGGGTTTACCAGCAGCGTCCAACAGGATAGACTCAATATGGGTGATTGTGGACAGACTCACGAAATCTGCTCATTTTCTTCCAGTACGGAGTAACTATTCTGTGGATAAGTTGGCACAAGTCTATCTGGATGAGATAGTGAGATTACATGGTGTTCCAGTGTCGATAGTCTCAGATAGAAGACCTCAGTTTACCTCTAGATTTTGGCGAAGTCTGCAGAGTGCGATGGGCACGAGATTAGAGTTTAGCACTGCTTTCCACCCACAGACTGATGGACAGTCAGAGAGGACCATCCAGACCATAGAGGATATGCTTCAATTGTGTGTGTTAGACTTTGGCGGTTCTTGGAGGCAGCATCTACCTTTGGTGGAGTTTGCCTACAATAACAGCCATCATGCTAGCATTGGGATGGCTCCTTATGAAGCTTTGTATGGGAGGAAGTGCAGATCCCCTGTTTGCTGGGAAGAGATAGGAGAGAGGGCTCTTGCAGGGCCAGAGATAGTAGAGCTTACTAGTCGAGTGGTGCCCGTGATTAGAGATAGAATCAGAACAGCGCAGAGTAGACAGAAAAGTTATGCAGACGTTCGCAAAAAGCAGTTAGAGTTCCAGGAGGGTAATTGGGTATTGCTGAAAGTGTCTCCAATGAAAGGAGTGGTTTGTTTTGGGAAAAAGGGTAAATTAGCTCCACGGTACATTGGACCCTTTGAGGTGTTGCAGAGGATCGGAAATGTGTCGTATAATCTGGATTTACCTGCGTCTATGGAGCGAATTCACCCGGTATTTCATGTTTCTATGCTCCGACAGTTTGTGTCAGATCCGAATCAGGTTCTGAGTGAGCCTGAAGTTGAGATTCATACAGATCTCACCTATATAGAGCAACCAGTGCGGATTCTGGACACACAGATCAGACAGCTAAGGAACAAGGAGATGCCGATGGTGAAAGTCCTGTGGAACCACCATAATCTAGAAGAGTGCACCTGGGAGACGCGGGAGTCTATGCTCCAGCAGTATCCATATTTGTTTTGAGGTTAGTTTCCTCTTTTTTATGTGTTGTTGTTTGTTTTAGGAACATTCGAGGACGCATGTTCTTAAGGGGGGGAGAATGTAATACCCGGCTCGAGTCTGGCATCGGAATTCTAGTTTCCGGTGGAGTTTAGGATGTCGAAAGTCTCTAGACGGGTTCGCTTTATGTTTTTCTACCATGTTTTGATATGTTCATTAAGTTTTATGCATAAGGAAATGACTTTTTGAGTGAAATGAACCAAGGCAAAAAAGCCAGGTTCGGCCGCCGAAGTTGAGGTTCGGCCGCCGAACATGCATGGCTTTCGGTTTCACGTTTGGCCGTCGAAGGTGGTCTGGCCAGCCACCTATAAATGGCCCTCAGTCGGTTGAAGCGGTCAAAGCGCCGTTTCTTTCACTTGCTGAGGTGAAACTCTGTCCTTTGTGAGTATTCTTTCATGTTTTCATTAAATCATGCAAAGATTTGATTAGTTTTCATGATTATTTGAAGGTTTTAAGCTAAAAACTCAAAGTTGTGAAGTTTGGAGAGTTTGAAGGAAAGTTGCTCCAAAACTCCACGTTAGGATCGTTCATCTACTTGTTTTCAAGAGGTAAGTGAAGATCCTGAGCTTGTTTTTATGTTTTTTGAAGGTTTTATGGGATTTTATGGAGAGAGTTGCATTAATAGGTTAAAAAGTGAGGTTTTGCTGATTTTATGCATCAAGCTTGTTTCTGTGTTGTTTGTGTTGTGTGTTTGGGGTTTTTAGGTAGTTTTTGACCCCTTTGAGCATATACATGAGTGTATGCAAGTTGAGGAAGTGTGGTGTGAAGTTGGAGAGGAGTTTGGTGCATTTGGCGAGAGGCAGGGCAAGTTTCTGCCCTGCTGATGAACTCAGGTTCGGCAGCCAAAGGTACATTCGGCCGCCGAACCCCTGAAGAGGTGTGAGGAGGTGGCTTCGACTGCCCAAGCTTGCCCCCGAGAGTTTTGACGTTCGGCTCTGTTTGGGGGATTCGGCCGCCGAAGGTGCCGCAGAAGGTTAGAGACTTTCGTCTCTGGAGTGCCTTTTGGCCTCCGAAACTTGCCCCCGAAAGGGTTCGGCAGCCGAAAGTGGAAGTTCGGCCGCCGAAGGTGCTTGAGTTTCGTCTCTGGAGAGGACTTTCGGCCTCCGAACCTGCCGCCGAAAGTGTTATGTCCAGCTTTCCTTTGCATGCTTTGCATGGCTGTTAGAGTGAGTTTAAGGGGATTCTTGGGGAGTTTCATAGCGTTGTTCATAAGCTAGTTTGGTCCCTCATTTGCGTCTATCTGTATAGGTACAGACCAAAGGAACCAGAGAGAGCAGCAGTGAGTACTGCTCCAGAGGTTATAGAGCCTGCAGAGTCAGTCAGTCCAGATAGCCAGAGGTGAGTGGAACTAAACTTAAATCTTTTAATTGCACAATGGAATATTTTAGCATATCTCATGCATCATGATTATGCAATAGGTTGAGTGCATTAGTATCCACGAATATGTTGCATTGCATAGTACATTGTTGATGTGAGTAAATGCTGAATGATCCAATAGTCACAGACAGGAAGTCCAGGAGCCTTTGACTACGCCCTGGCAGGTATATAGTAAAGTCCAGGAGCCTTTGACTACGCCCTGGTAATGGTAAGTACAGAGGTGTTATATACACATATATACATATATGACAGGAAGACCAGGTGCTCGATTCTACGCCCTGGCACAGAGTTACTGGGACTATGTGGTGACAGGTTTACTCTTGATGTGATTTGTCTGTGTTATGACGCATTCCATGAGATCATATGTTAATGAATTGTTTTCCTGTTCTACTCACTGGGCTATAGAGCTCATCCCACTCCTTTAACCCCAGTTTTGCAGGTTCAGTGTACAGTGTATAGGGACAGTCCAGCAGAGCACAGAAAGAGTAAAGAACTTTGTAATAGCGTAGAGTGGACATGTAATATGAAAGAGATGTAATAGTTGTGTATAAAGTTAGAAATGTGCTTGACCTAGTGATGTATGTTTTGTACATGATCTGGATATGTATATATATGTTACTGTATGTGAAAAACCAGGCTTAACAGAGTACAGAGTACAGAGTACAGAGATAGTGCATGCACAGGTTAAGCCTTGGTTCAGAAAAGAGTTTTTATTGTTTCACAAAAAAATGTATGATCATGTATGAGATTTACAGGTACACAGAGAGTATAGCAGGCTTGCTACGGGTTCTGGCGGCCTTAAGCCGACCTGAATCCTAGCGCCGGTGACGGTCCATTTTGGGGTCGTTACAGTATGTATGACAGGAAGACCAGGACCCCATGCTACGGCCTGGCACAGAGTTAGCTTGGACTAATTGGTGACAAGTTCACCCAACCCTTATGTGAATTGTTTGTGTTATGATGCATTTCATTAAAGCATAGTGTTATTATGTTTTATAGTTCTACTCATTGGGCTTTTAGCTCACCCCTCCCCCTTTACCCCCAGGTTTACAGGTACAGGATAGAGCAGGAGTCCGGATAGAGTAATGAAGTTTTGTTTATGTAATAGTTAGCAATGGACATGATCAAATTGTAATGTAAAGTCTTAATCAGTATAGTTGTAATACCCGGCTAGACTCCGGTATCGGAATTCCTACCGTCCGGCGGAATCTCGGATGTCGGAGACCTTTAGAAGGGTAAAATCATGTTTTCACAAATGTTTTCATGTTTTAATGATTTTTAAGTAAGAATGAATTTGAGTTTTTAAATGAAAAAGACCATGGAACCTTTACCAGGTTTGGCCGCCGAAAGTCATGTTCGGCCGCCGAACGTGGATAGGTTTTGGGAGCACTTTTGGCCTCCGAAAGTTTGGTTTGAAAGAAACCAGGTTCGGCCGCCGAACATGCATGAGATGTGGGGGCACGTTCGGCCCCCGAACGTGAACTGGCCAGCCCCTATATAAGAGCTCCATGGCCGAAACGGGTGAGTTTTCTCCCCATTTTCGATAACGGTGAGTTCTTGCTCCTCCATGGTTCATTTTTGATGATTTTCCTTCAATCCTTCATGTTTTAACAAGGTTTTTGTCGTTTTGAAGAGATTTGAGCAAGTTTTGGAGCTTTGAGGTTCGAGAACTCAAAATCTCCCACCTCCGAGTTTAGGACGTCTCCCTCTCGATCTTCAAGAGGTAAGAGCCGATCTTAAGCTCATTTTATGTTTAAAGTAAGTTTTATGCAAGATCTATGGGTAGAATGCATATTTAGCTCATAGTTAGGTTTTTGAGTTAATGTTATGTTTTGAGCAATGTATGTCGGATTGTGTTGTTGATGTGTGTTGTAGTTGGGATTTAAGTTAGTTTGAGGCCCCTAGGAACCAATGTATGTATATTTGCATGATTTGAATGAGTTATATGCATGTTGGAAGGGTTGGGAGGCAAATGTGCATAAAGGAGCCAAGTTTCTGCCCTTTGGCAGAAACCAGGTTCGGCAGCCGAAGGCACTTTCGGCCGCCGAACATGGCTGGGGAGGCAGGCCTTTCGGCTGCCGAAGTTGCCCCCGAAAAGAGACTTTCGTCTCTGTCTGGGACTTTCGGCCGCCGAACCTGCCTGGGTTTCGGCTCTGGAGGGACTTTCGGCCGCCAAAGGTGCCGCCGAACTTGCCCTGTTCTGCCTTCCTTTGCATGTTTTTGCATGATTGTTTTAAGGTGTTTTAGGGGATTTTTGGGGGATATTTTTAGAGTTATGTTCTAGTTGTTTGGTCCCTCATTTGAGTCCACCTGTGTAGGTTCGGACCCGAGGAACCGAGGACCCCAGCAGTGAGTTAGCTGCTTCAGTCTTTGTCAGAGCTAGCCAAGAGGTGAGTAGAATAAACCTTTACGATTTAAAGCAAATAAAATATAAGGTTTTGAGCATGTTCATGCATCATGAATGCCATGTGATGAATTAGGTTGTTTGCATTAGAAATCACGAATATGTTGCATTGCATTTATGATGTTGATGTGGATTGGTTATTGGATGATCCTTTAGTCCTCATATGGTATGATGATGTTACGGCATGATTCGGTATGGAAGTCCAGGTTGTACCCATTCTACGTCCCTGGCACTATGTAAGAGAAAGTCCAGGTTGTACCCATTCTACGTCCCTGGCACATTGGTATGCATGATATGTTATGTTAAGAGAAAGACCGGTTGTACCCATTCTACGTCCCGGCACTTTGGAATGTAGAGGACTATTGGTGACAATACCATCCGAGATGTGATTTGTTGTGATGTGTTGCATTACATGATGGCATGAGATTTTTAAATGTTGTTTTCTATTATTCTGCTCACTGGGCTCTAGTAGCTCACCCCTTTTCCCTAATCCCCCAGGATTGCAGGTACGGGCTAGACAGAGAAGTCAAGAAGAGTAAAGTCTTATGTTTGTAATAGTTAGAAAGTGGACATGATAAATTGTAAGATGATGTATAACTGAATAGTTATGTTATGTGTAATGATATTGAGGTTTAGAATTGTGCTTGACCATAGTTTATTATAATCCCTTGTTGATACATGATCTTAATGTCTATTGATGTTTATGTTTAACCAACTCAACACATGTATAGCGCCCATTGGGGCATTGATGAGATCCCACAGAGGGGTCAAGTTTATGATTATGTTTTAGTGCATGCACAGGTTGAGTTTGGTGTATGAGGAATGAATGAAAGAAAAGTTTTAATTTTTATGTATGATTGTTGATCATGTATGGGATTAAACAGGTTTACAGGTTATATGTCAGGCTTGCTACGGGTCCCGGCGGCCTTAAGCCGATCTGGATCCTAGCGCAGGTAGCGGTCCGATTTTCGGGTCGTTACAGAGTGGTATCAGAGCCCTAGGTTCTTATGGTCGGACCTAGAGTGTCGGGCTCATAGATGTTATAGAAGGTCAAGCACAATAGGAAGATCATGTCCACGAGGATAGGATGTGGAGTCCTGTCTTGTTTGATGATGTGAAATGCCATGATTATATGCATGTGCATTAATGATATGTGATGTATGGGATTAAACAGGTTTACAGGTTATATGTCAGGCTTGCTACGGGTCCCGGCGGCCTTAAGCCGATCTGGATCCTAGCGCCGGTAGCTGTCCGATTTTCGGGTCGTTACAATAGTTATGAATGAGATGATGTTTATGGATGTTAGAAGTGTGCTTGACCATAGATTGTTGTTATCCCTTTTAATACATGATCTTAGAGATTTTTATGATGTTTATGTAAACCAACTCAACTTATGTTATGTCACCCATTGGGGGCACTGATGAGATTCCACAGAGGGATCAATGTTATATTAATGTATATGCACAGGTTGAGTTTGGTTGATCTATATGGAAAGAAGTTGTTGATCATGTATGGGATTATACTGGTTTACAGGTTTTATGTCAGGCTTGCTACGGGTCCAGGCGGCCTTAAGCCGATCTGGATCCTAGCGCCGGTAGCGGTCTGATTTTCGGGTCGTTACAGAATGGTATCAGAGCCCTAGGTTCATATGGTTGGACCTAGAGTGTCGGGCTCATAGATGTTATAGAAGGTCAAGCACAATAGGAAAGATCATGTCCACTAGGATAGGATGTGGAGTCCTGTCTTGTATGATGATGTGAAATGCCATGATAATATGCATGTGCATTAATGATATGCTATGATATGTGATGTATGTGATGCGGGTTCATGTGTGCCCACATGAACCATATGATGCTAATGTTTTTGTGTTGTGCACTGTTTTTCAGAAAACAAGATGAGAGGAACTCGTCGATCTGCTAGATTGACTGGAGTACCACCCGAGGATGAGGGCACGAGCGCCCGTCCTCCAGCATTGCCTAGGGCAATGTCTAGTAGGTCTAACCGAGAAAGAGCAACAAGAGACCCTAGAAGGTCTTTGGATCTGGGTAGAAGCAGATCAGTCAGAGGAACAGTTCAGGGAGGAATGTCTGAGGGCATGGGGGATGATATGGATGTAGAGCAGAGGAGGGATGGCAGTTTGGGAGTTAGCATGTCAGAGGAAGGTATGGGAAAGTCCCAAGGAGGCACTCAGGCCTCGGGATTTGTTCAGCCACCCCACTAGCCACACTTCTCACAACACCTCGGGTATTCGATGGGAGGTACATCGGATTACCCTAGCTTTACCCCTTATCCCACACAGATGACATACCCACCTTACTACCCACCATACTCTCAGTACCCAATGTGTAATACCCGGCTAGAATCCGGCATCGGAATTCCTGCCTTCCGGCGGAATCTAGGGTGTTGGATCTCTCTAGAAGGGCAAAATGTATTTTCTAAATGTTTTTATAATGATTTCAATGGTTTTAATTGAAAAAGAATTGAGTTTTGAAGAGAAAAGACCAAGGAGGAGTCTGCCAGGTTCGGCCGCCGAAAGTGATGTTCGGCCGCCGAACATGGTTTGGTTTCGGGTGTGCCTTTGGCCTCCGAAAGTCTTGTTTAAACGAGCCAAGGTTCGGCCGCCGAAAGTCAAGTTCGGCCGCCGAACATGCATGAGTTTAGGGGGCACGTTAGGCTGCCGAAGGTCTTTGACCAGGCCACCTATAAAGGGCTCTCAGATCGGAAATGGGTGAGTTTCCTCCCCATTCTCGAGCTCAGGTGAGTTCTTGTGCTCTTTTGGTCGTTTTCGTGTTTTCTCTACCCATCTCTCAAGTTTTTCATGATTTCTACCCTTGAGTTTGAAGATTTAAAGCTTAAAAAGGAGTTTTGGGAGCTTGGAGCTTTTGGAGCTTGGATTCTCCACACCTCCGAGTTAGGGGTCACACCACCCTCGATCTTCAAGAGGTAAGTGTAGATCCTTGCTTCCCTAGTGCTTTCATGAAGTTTTATGAAGGTTTTGATGGTTGAGTATGGGTAGATATGCATGTTTAGGTTTATGTGGGTTTTATACCCCATGTATGTTATGTGATGTTTGTGTTGAGGAGTTTATGTTAGTTTATGCTCCTTTATGCTTGTGGGAGTGAGTATGCATGATTGGGAGAGAGTATGTGAGGATTTTGGTATATTTGAGTTTGGTTTTTGGCTTGGCAGAATCGGACCTGTTGTCCAGAGGGGACCAGGTTCGGCCGCCGAAAGGAGTTTCGGCCGCCGAACCTGCATGGGAGGCAGTCTTTAGGCTGCCGAATGTGCCCCCGAAGGAGGGACTTTCGTTTCTGTCCTAGGGTTTCGGCCGCCGAACCTGCCGCCGAACCTACCCGAGTTTCGTCTCTGGAAGGGACTTTCGGCCGCCGAAGGTGCCGCCGAAAGTGCCCTGTCCAGCCGTTTCTTGGGTGTTTTTCATGCATGTTTAAGTGATGTTTAGAGGGGTTTTTGGGGAGTTGTTTATGAGTTGTTAGAATGTGTTTGGCACCTCATTCGAGTCCACCTGTGTAGGATCGGACCCGAGAGACCGAGGAGGCCATCAGTGTTAGCAGTTGCAGAGTCAGTCAGCGTCTGCTAGGAGGTGAGTAGAACTAAACTTAATCTTTTATGCACAAAATCTAATGCCTAAAGCATGAGCATGCATCATGATTATGTATAGTAGGTTGATTGCACTAGTTCACGAATATGTTGCATTGCATTATTTCATGTTGATGTTGAGGTAGGGTGGACCGAGGCGACTTCAATAGCCCATATCTGTCACGAGTCTTGTCTTAGTCCTTTGAGAGCCGGACAAGTACCTGTAGGAAAGTCCATGTGAGCTCTCAGTGGACCAGACACCATGTCATGTATGTTACAGGCCTTTGTGAGCTCCTATGGGGGAGCCGGGCACCGACAGAGGGATTTTTGATGTCATGTCCATCCTCTGAGAGGAAAGATGCATGCAAAAAGTCAGACTCTCAGAAACCAGGGTCCGTGGGGAATAAATCTTGCATAAGCCCCGAGACGGACAAGATTATGTGATTTCTCTGTGTTATGACGCATTTCATGAAAGCATGAATAAGAAAAAGAAAGAAGAAGTTAAATGAATAATAATATACCTAAAAATGGAGGAATTAAAGCAAATGTTTTTAGTAAAATGAAATCATAATTAATGAACTGTTTTCTCTGTTTCTACTCACTGGGCTTTTTAGCTCACCCCTCTCCCCTAACCCCAGTGTTGCAGGTTTAAGTCAGAGCTCAGAAGTCAGCAGGGTAAAGATTAAGAGACGTGTGTTTTATGTAATAGTTTATGTTTATGTATCAGTTTAGTAGTTTTAGAAGTGGACATGCAATATAAGTTGATGTAATGTAATTGGAGATAATGTATGTAACTGATAGTAGAGTTTATGTTTATGGATTAGTTGTGCTTGGCCCTATAGACTGGTTAATCCCCGTTGATGCATGGTTATGTAATGTTTTTATGTTGAGTTGAGAACCAGGCTTGTTGTATGTAATCTTGACCCAGCTAGAGCATTTGATGAGGGCTCTAGCATGGGGAAGTTTATGTTCACAGTTATGTTGTAACATACGGATCAAGCTTGGAGTATGTTCAGTTTTACAGGTTTTATGTTAAAGTTTTTAATCATGTATGGGATTTGACCAGGTAACAGTATGTATGTTTGGCTTGCTACGGGTCTCGGCGGCCTTAAGCCGATCTGGATCCTAGCGCCGGTGATGGTTCGGGCCGTTACAGAGGGGTATCGGTTTCCGGGTCGTTACACAATGTATCCATCTCCACCCTACTATCCAAATCCAGCAAACCCTACCTCAGAAAATGTTGCACCACCCCCACCACCTGCAGAACCAGCAGCCCCAGTCCATCTAGACCTAGCTCAGCCAGTGAGAGCATGGTTAAGATGACTGACTACATGAAATTGGGTGCTCCTCAGTATGAAAAAGGGGATGACCCATTTGTGTATCTCGAAAGGGTTAAAGTGATCACAGAGGAGATTGGGGCTGATGACAGTAGAGCCATTCAGATGGCCGGGTTCACGCTTAAGTGCAAGAAGGCACGGGAGTGGTTCAAGAATTATGTGAACCCGAGAGTGGACAGCATGTCTTGGGAGGAGTTTGCAAATGAGTTTGCAGGATGGGCTTTTCCCGATAGTTCAAGAGAGCTGAAGATGATAGAGTTTGAGCAGTTGAGGCAGACGGAGGAAATGAGTGTAGAGGAGTACACCGACAGATTCTTGGAGCTGTTGCCTTTTGCTGGGTAGAGTCTGGATACAGATTCGAAGAGGTCAAGGAGGTATGTCATGAAACTCCATTCCAGGTATTCCTCCTTGATTCAGTCAGTGGACAGGGAGAGCTTCCATGCCATAGTAGATATGGCCAGGAAAATGGAGGCCAGTGCCATCGTCCAGGGGACAGTTAAGCAGTCAGTGGCACAGTCTTCCGGTTCTAAAACTCCGGGTGGGGGAAGATTAGATCCCTCTACCCTGAGTGCAGCAGCTTCAGGCAGTAAGAGATGGGGTAAGCCCAAGGGTAAGAAGAATAAGTTCTGGAGTAAAGTCAAGTCCAGTCTGGGATTTGGGAGTGGCTCAAGCTCTGGTGCGGATAATGCAGTTTGTGCGAGGTGTGGTAGGCCACACAAAGGAGTATGTCGTTTTGGGACGAACGCCTGTTTCAGATGTGGTCAGGAGGGGCATATGGCTCGAGATTGTCCAAGAGCAGTCTCGATGGCTCAGTCCCAGCAGACAGCTTCAGGCAGTGTAGCGCAGCCAGTAGCTCCAGCCATGACTCAGGCCAGTGGCAGAGGTAGAGGGAGAGGGGCAACCTCTTCTTTAGCGGGTTTCAGAGGTGAAGGTCCATCAGCTCCAGCACGGATCTTCACAATGACACAGCAGGAGGCAGATGCATCTAACACCGTGGTGGCAGGTAACTTAATCATTGGTTGTTCAGATGTGTATGCCTTGATGGACCCTGGTGCATCTCATTCTTTTATCGCTCCGAGAGCCGTGGGGAGGTTGGGTCTGATGACTTCTGGGTTAGAGTGTCCTCTCTGGGTCAGTGGACCCAAGTGTGATCCATCTGTGGCAGAGTCAGTCTGCCAGTGTAGTCCTGTGTTTGTCGAGGGAAGATGCTTGTCCGCCGACCTAGTGGTTCTAGATTTGACAGATTTTGACGTCATTCTAGGGATGGACTGGTTATCTACCCATGGTGCTACCTTGGACTGCAGGGACAAGGTAGTCAAGTTCAGAGGTCAGGATGGGTCTGAGGTTGTCTTCAGAGGAGACAGGAGGGGTACACCTAGAGGTCTGATATCAGCTCTTCAGGCTCGTAGGTTGCTCAGGAGGGGATGTCAGGGGTATTTGGCTCATGTGAGAGAGCTTAGCAGTCAGGTTAGAGAGCCCGCCTCGGTGCCAGTGGTTAGAGAGTTCTTAGATGTGTTCCCAGACGAGCTGCCAGGTTTACCACCTGCTAGGGAGATAGAGTTCGAGATAGAACTGATGCCTGGAACCCAACCGATCTCTACCCCTCCCTACAGGATGGCGCTAGCAGAATTGAAAGAGTTGAAGGAGCAGTTGCAGGAGCTGGTAGACAAGGGCTTCATCCGACCGAGTACCTCACCCTGGGGTGCTCCAGTTTTGTTTGTGAGAAAGAAGGATGGATCCCTTAGACTTTGTATCGACTACAGGCAGTTGAACAAAGTCACTACCAAGAACAAATACCCTTTGCCAAGTATCGACGATCTATTCGACCAGCTAGCAGGAGTGGGTTGCTTCTCTAAAATAGATCTGAGATCTGGATATCATCAGCTGAGGATCAGAGAAGAAGATGTGCCGAAGACAGCTTTTAGGACCAGATATGGGCATTTTGAGTTCCTTGTGATGCCGTTCGGGCTAACCAACGCCCCTGCAGCATTCATGGATCTCATGAACAGAGTGTTTAGCCAGTACCTGGATCACTTCGTTATTGTCTTCATAGATGATATCTTGGTGTATTCCAGGAATGCAGAGGAGCATGCCCATCATCTGAGGTTGGTTCTACAGACCTTGAGGGAACATGGCTTGTATGCCAAGTTCTCCAAGTGTGAGTTCTGGCTAAGGAGCATTTCATTCTTGGGGCATGTGGTGTCAGAAAATGGAATAGAGGTAGACCCCAAGAAGGTAGAAGCTGTGGCTGACTGGCCTAGACCCACTTCAGTGACAGAGATTAGAAGTTTCTTGGGTTTGGCAGGTTACTACAGGAGGTTCGTTCAGGACTTCTCAAAAATAGCAGCTCCTCTGACCAGACTGACCAGGAAGAATCAGAAGTTTATGTGGACCGACCAGTGCGAAGAGAGTTTTGAAGAGCTTAAGAAGAGGTTGACTTCAGCACCAGTGTTAGCTCTGCCATCTAGTGATGAGGACTTCACGGTTTTCTGTGATGCATCCCGAGTGGGATTGGGTTGTGTGCTTATGCAGAATGAAAGGGTGATTGCTTATGCTTCTAGGCAGCTAAAGAAGCATGAGTTGAATTACCCCACACATGACCTAGAAATGGCAGCAGTAATCTTTGCACTCAAGATGTGGAGGCACTACCTCTATGGGGTAAAATGTGAGATCTTCAGAGATCATAAAAGCCTGCAGTACATCCTGAGTCAAAGAGATTTGAATTTGAGACAGAGAAGATGGGTAGAGCTGCTGAGTGACTATGATTGCAAGATCCAGTATCATCCGGGTAAGGCGAATGTTGTGGCAGACGCCTGACAGAGCATATTTTAGCCCACTTTATCATGATGTTCTTGATGTTTATTTGCACCTTTTCTGTCTAATTTTGTGGTTTTAATCATGTTTTGCAGATTTTAGGTGTAAAGAGACATTCTGGAGAAAATGCTCTTAAAACTGCCAAAAAGTGCCAATTATGGAAAGTTCCAGAAAAGGAAAGTTTTCATATATGGAAAGTTCTAAATAAGGAAAGTTTTCATATATGGAAAGTGCCAAATAAGGAAAGTGTCAAAAAGCACAGTCAGCAAACTGTCCGAAATTCGAACTGCAGAATCTTTCATGCCTTATTTAGAACATGTGCCAAGAAAGGAAAGTTTTCAAATAAGGCAAGTTTTCAGAAAAGGAAAGTCTTCAAATGAGGAAAGTGCAGAGACAAAAGCAAATAAGGAAAGCTCAGTCAGAAGATTATTTGAATTTCAAATCACAGATCTTTCTTTCCTTATTCAAAAGATGTGCACACACTGCAACAGTCATATCTTCCTATTTAGCCAGCAATATCTTAAGGAGATGCTCTTCCTCTTCTGCATTCAGAATTCAAAATTCAAACAAAGGCTCCACCTAAAAAGGAAAGACTGGACAGATACACTTTCCCTTCTGCATTTAATGACTGCGCACCACTTGCCTCTTGCAACACAATCTGCGCGCCACTCCCTATTCAGGAAGGAGATCTCAATGCACTTGGTCTTTATTCAGTCCAGATTTATAATTCAAAAGAGGCTCCATCTAAATAGGAAGTTTGGACAGCAAATGCTTCCTATTCAAGCTCCATCCGCGCGCCTACCTCTTCTGCAATCCGGATCCGCGCGCCTACTTCCTATTCAAGCTCCATCCGCGCGCGTCTCTCTCTCCTGCAGAGCAAGCCACGATTTTTCTTCCTCTATTGGCATCCATGGATCGCTCTTCCTTCCTTTTCAGGCATAAGGTACGCTCCTTTCCTATTCTGAAGGCCATCTGCGCGCCACCTTCCATCTGAAAGCCTTGATTCTCTCCATCTTCCTCTTCTGCAACAACTTGGGCAGCAAGTAGTGTTTGGGCAGCACCTTGGGCAGCCTCTACACTAATTAGGAAGACCTAGGCAGCACCAAAACTCTATAAAAAGGCACTCTCTTTGGCAGCCACGAATTTGGACACTTTTCAGACTCATCTTCTCCTTCTCCATCCGGATCAAGCAAGGCCGCGCCTCCACCACCTTCGGCTTCCTCTTCTCTTCTTCTACCTTTCTTTATGGTTTTTGTTTCAGCCATGAGTGGCTGAAACTCTTTCATTCTAGTTGAAGAACAAGTGAAGCTTTAGTTGTATTGTGGATTGAGAGACTTGGACTACATTGTTTATCTTTTGTTATTCAGTATTCTTGTGATTTCATGCTTAAGGACATTATTGCTTTGTTATTTAAGATCTCCATTGATTCTTTGTTGCAAGGTAATATATTGTTGGTTTAAGTGATTTTAAGTCCGAAATTGCTTGATTTATTCAACCATAAGAACACTTGGTGCATCACCAAGGAAATCACATGATCTAGTGTTGTCTCCATGCATGTGGGTGACTAGAATTGGTTCTCTCTATATCTTTATGCAATTGACTATTGTAAAAGGCCTAAGGCTCAAAGACGTTCTTTGGCAATTGTTAATTAGTAATTAATTGGAGGACTTTCCCTAATTGATTTAATCTTAAAGAGAGACAATGGATGTGAGAAGCTTCTTCAATCTCCATGGCCAATTTATTGAATCAACAAAGGAACATATGAGTCAATGATCAATCCTATCAACTAAAGTGAATCTGAATCTTCAACTAGAGTTTTTATCATTATTGTTTCCTCTTTATTTTTATTTGCTTTATTTACTTGCTTTCATCATTAGTTTAATCAAATCAATCTCAAAACCCCCCATTTTTACTTTACATGCACTTGCACTTTCTTTTCTTTTCTGCTCTTTTTAATTTGGTCTACTCAAGGAAGGTAAATAAGTATCAATTCCCTGTGGATACGATCCTTTCACCACTGTCTACAGTTTTATTATTGTTGGCAATTGAATTGATTATTTTGACCGGCTTCGACAACCGCTCTGTCAAAATTGGCGCCGTTGCCGGGGAATTGTTCTAACTTGTTTATTTTTCTTTTATAACCAGATCTGGACGCGAGGAAATCCTACCTTACGATCCAGAAATTGAGCGCACAATCAGGAGACTAGGTAAGCAAACAGGTATAGATTTGGGAACTGCGCAATCCGGATCCGCGCAAGGACACCTCCAAATCGCAGATCAGCCTCCTGAAACCACTCCAACGCATCCTGAACCAACTGAAATGGCTGAAAACGTGGCACCACCTGCTGCCAATGCTGAACATGCTGTCCGTGAGGAAATACCTCAAGGAAATCCAGTCGTAAGGGCCCCAGAGCCAAGAGGAAGAACCATGGGAGAATGGGCAGCCCCCATAGGTGACCAAGCACCTCTGTGCATCAACTATCCACCTCTCACCGTTCCTTTTGAACTCAAAAAAGGTTTGATTCAAATTCTCCCTAAATTTAGAGGATTAGAAAATGAAAACCCATATAAGCACTTGAAGGAATTCGCCATTATTTGCTCATCCATGAGACCTCAAGGAATTACTGAAGATCAGGTTAGATTAAGAGCTTTTCCTTTCTCTCTTGATGATCATGCTAAAGATTGGTTATTTTATTTGCCACCTGGATCCATAAATTCTTGGGAAGAAATGGTTCAAACTTTTCTGAACAAATATTTCCCAACATCTAAATCGATTGGCATAATAAGAGAAATCACTAGCATAAAACAGAAACCCACTGAAGATTTGTATGATTATTGGGAAAGGTTTGAAAGACTTTGTACAGGTTGCCCACAACATGATATGTTAGACAGGTCCCTTATGCAGTTCTTCTATGGAGGATTGTCATCATCAGAAAGGAGATACATTGATGTAGCCTGTGGGGGATCCATTAAAGACAAGACGCCTAGGGAGATGAGGGAACTGATTTCCACTCTTGCAGCCTCATCTAGGCAATATGGGGAAGAAAGGCGAATGCAAAGAGGAATCTATGAGGTAAATACACCCAATTCCGATGCTCAGATTTCAAAACTAACTTGTCTTGTGGAAAAGTTTATCCTTGGCCAAGCTCAACAAGTTCAGCAAGCCCAGCAAGCCCACCAAGCTCAACAGCCTCAGCAGCTTCGGCCATGTGGATTATGTCCCTATGCAGGACACCCAACTGATCAATGTCCTACACTTCAGGAAGACTACCAGGACGTCAATGCAATTGGAGGATATAACAACCAGGTAAGGCGTGATCCCTATTCTAACACCTATAATCCAGGTTGGAGAGACCACCCCAACTTCAGCTATGCCAGGACAAACAATCAGCACTACCAGAGGAATCAAGCCCAACCAGCACCTACAAGTTCAGATCCTGCCTCTGGCGAAATGGCAAAGATGATGCAAATGATACAAATGATGCAACTGCAGATCGGGGAATTGACATCCGCAATGAACAGATCCGACACTCAAGGGAAGTTACCTTCTCAAACAGAAGACAATCCCAGAGAGAATGTGAATGCCATTACATTGAGAAGTGGGAAGGAGCTTCAAGGTTCGAAGCCTGATGAGCCAGAAACCATTCCTGCGCAAGAATCAGAGGTTTCAACTGAAACCATTCTTGCGCCACCTCCACCTGAGCCAGCTGGCCATCCTCATGCGCAAACTGAGACACCATCTGCGCAAAAAGAAGATCCCCAGGTACGTTTCCAGATCTCACCTCCTTTCCCAAAGAGATTTGAAAAAGCACAGAAAGAAAAAGAAGAAAGAGAGATCCTTGACACCTTCAGAAAGGTACAGATCAACATACCTCTGCTAGATGCTGTTAAGTAGATTCCCAGGTACGCAAAATTTCTGAAAGAACTATGTACCAACAGAAGGAAGCTCGCAGAGAGGGAAAAGGTGAGTGTAGGAGAAGTTGTTACTGCTGTCATTAAGAGAGAACTCCCAACTAAATGTAGAGATAAGGGCATGTTTGCAATCTCTTGTAAGATCGGGAATGTTGGGATTAAGAAGGCTATGTGTGATCTTGGTGCATCCATAAATGTTATGCCCCTTTCCATTTACAATTCTTTGAATGCAGGTGCACTGAAAGACACTAGAGTTGTGATTCAACTAGCTGACAGATCCATGGTATACCCAAAAGGAGTGCTCGAAGATGTTCTAGTGCAAGTAGATGAGCTTGTCTTCCCAGCAGACTTTTATGTGATTGACACTAAGGAAGACCACTGCAGCACCTCTTCAGACATCCTTCTTGGACGTCCCTTCTTGAGCACTGCCAGAACCAAAATAGATGTGCATGATGGCACCTTGACCATGGAATTTGAAGGGGAAGTGATTAAATTTAATGTCTATGATGCTATGAAATTTCCCCATGATTTGTCCCCTGTTTATGGTTTAGACATGATTGATTGTTTGAGTCAAGAGATATTTAATGAGAATCATGATGATGTGCTAAACCATGACTTTTGCAGGGAATCTGATCTGAAAAATGAAGAGCCGGAATTGACAGAAACCGTCTGCAGCATTCAACAGCTGAGCTGCAGACCACCGCAGGAAGAACAGGTGGAAATCGCACCACTTCAGAAAGGACTGCAGAACCAATCGCAGAAGACCTTTCAACTTCCGCAAAGAGGCGTCTTTAGGCCGCCGAACTTCACCATCCTTCGGCCGCCGAGCCCCACCAGTTTTCGGCCGCCGAACTCCTCAACACCTCAATCGGCGCCTCTTCAGCTCCCATCGCAACACCTTGCACCTCCAACTTCACTGCAGACAGTCCATGTGCAACAAGCAGAATCTAGTTCAGCCGGACAACAGACCACAGAACAGGGAACTTCCGAATCAGATCTGAAACCTCTTCCGAGTCATTTAAAATATGCATTCTTAGGAGCCGAAAAGACACTTCCAGTAATCGTGTCTAATCAATTGAGCCAACTCGAAGAAGAAAGCCTCCTGAAAGTACTGAGAAAGCACAAGCAAGCCGTGGGCTGGACCATGGATGACATCAAAGGTATCTCCCCCACTACATGCATGCATAAGATACACCTCGAGGAAGAATGCAAGCCAGTCAGAGATGCCCAAAGAAGGCTGAATCCACCCATGATGGAGGTAGTGAAAAAGGAGATAATCAAGCTTCTGGATGCAGGTATCATCTACCCTATCTCTGATAGCAAATGGGTAAGTCCTGTACATGTGGTTCCTAAGAAAACTGGGATCACCATTGTGCCAAACGCTGAAGGGGAACTTGTCCCGACTAGAGTTTAGAATGGATGGAGAGTTTGCATGGATTACAGAAAACTAAATGCAGCCACGAGGAAAGATCACTTTCCCTTGCCCTTCATTGATCAGATGCTCGAGAGACTCGCAGGTAAGTCCCATTACTGTTGTCTTGATGGTTATTCAGGTTTTTACCAGATTCCAGTGGCCCCAGAAGATTAGGAAAAGACAACATTCACCTGCCCCTTTGGCACTTTCGCCTTCAGAAGAATGCCCTTTGGACTTTGCAATGCTCCAGCCACCTTTCAGCGATGTATGATGAGCATATTTTCTGATTACGTCGAGAAAATCATTGAGGTATTTATGGATGATTTTACAGTATATGGCAACTCTTTTGGAGAATGCCTTGCTAATCTTGAAAAGATCCTACAGAGATGTATTGAGTCAAATCTTGTTCTGAACTATGAAAAATGTCACTTTATGGTGAACCAAGGTTTGATCTTAGGCCATGTTGTCTCAGCTAAAGGTATTGAAGTAGACAAAGCAAAGGTGGACACCATCAAAGATCTACCCTACCCCACTAATGTCAAAGAAATTCGTTCTTTCCTTGGTCATGCAGGGTTCTATAGGAGATTTATAAAGGATTTCTCTAAAATCACATTGCCTTTATGCAAGTTACTCCAACAAGATGTCACTTTTGATTTTGATGCAGGTTGTAAGAGAGCCTTTGACTTGATAAAAGAACTGCTTGTTACCGCTCCAATCATTCAGGCTCCTGACTGGAGCTTGCCCTTTGAGATCATGTGTGATGCGAGCAATTATGCTGTGGGGGCAGTCTTGGGGCAACGTGTGGGGAACTCACCCCATGTGATCCAATACGCTTCCCGCACACTGGATGCCGCCCAAAGCAACTACTCAACAACAGAAAAAGAGTTCCTAACTGTTGTGTTTGCATTAGAGAAGTTCAGACCATACCTCTTGGGGACTAAGGTCACCATCTATTCTGACCATGCTGCCTTGCGATACCTGCTCAAGAAAAAGGAATCAAAACCGAGACTCATTCGGTGGATCTTGTTGTTGCAAGAATTTGACCTTGAGATCCGAGATAAGAAAGGGAAAGAGAATTTGGTGGCCGACCACCTCAGCCGATTTCCCTCTAGCTCTGTGCCATGCCCAGTCAATGAGGACTTCTCAGACGAACACCTGTTCGTCATTCACTCTGAATAGGCTCATCGCACCATGCCAACCACACCCAAGGGAAGTAATCAGTTTCTTTGTTCTTTTATGTTTCTCACACATTGAGGACAATACATGATTTAGGTGTGGGGGTACGACATTTTAATTTTTATTTTTGCGCTTTAGACACATTTTTCCCTTTCAGTTGCGTTTTTGCTTTCAGTTCTTCCTTTCAGTTTGCGTTAGCTTGCTTTCAGATTGCGTTTTTGCTTTCAGATTTCCTTTCAGATTCATGCTTTGCGCTTCTTTCAGAATATTTAGCCACAGTTTTTAAGTTTTTCGTTTTCGCTTTCAATAACACACACATCCACAATCTTCTTTTTGATTTGCTTTACTCAAACTGATGAACTATGTTGGATGAACTTTCTCCATGACCCCATTGATGTGATAACTCTTTAAACCTGTGTTGAATCAATTGCAATGAGATGTATTCATGTTTGGGAATTGCCTTTGAATTGAATCTTTGAGCTTGCCATGGTGAAAAATATATTGATGACACTCATTAGAGAGAATGAATTGATTGATGTGTGAATGAACTTAATGTGACTTGTGTTAGCAATTGGTGTTGATTTGCCCAAATCATTGAGAAAAAATAAATTCAGAAAAGGCCTAGACTTCATGAGCACAAATTGAAAACTGTTCCAATGGTCAAAAGACTATGAACAGAGCTAGTAGCCACTTGGACAGGTGACCAACTGAGTAACTGGGGGTGGGTATCACCAATATGTACCTTCACGTCAAAAGGTTGGTGACTTTTTCAAGCAAGTTTAAAGTGCAAAAGGCTGAATAAAGTACTTCAAGGTAAGGGCAAGTCACTCTGAAAGCTAGAACATGTCTTAACTGAACAAATGAAATGTGCATGTATGATCTCTCTCTTGAGGAAAACCAATCCTAGCCATGGTAAGTAAAGGGAAACAAGGAAAAGGGTAAGTAACCTTGATGCATATATTCTTTATTGCAATGCTTCAAAATAGGGGTCTAGAGTAAGAGCTTAAGTGGACATAACGGATCAAAGCAAAGAGAGTTTATTTGACTATGTTTGTTTGCTTGAGGACAAGCAAAAGGTTAGGTGTGGGGGTATTTGACAGAGCATATTTTAGCCCACTTTATCATGATGTTCTTGATGTTTATTTGCACCTTTTCTGCCTAATTTTGTGGTTTTAATCATGTTTTGCAGATTTTAGGTGTAAAGAGACATTCTGGAGAAAATGCTCTTAAAACTGCCAAAAAGTGCCAATTATGGAAAGTTCCAGAAAAGGAAAGTTTTCATATATGGAAAGTTCTAAATAAGGAAAGTTTTCATATATGGAAAGTGCCAAATAAGGAAAGTGTCAAAAAGCACAGTCAGCAAACTGTCCGAAATTCGAACTGCAGAATCTTTCATGCCTTATTTAGAACATGTGCCAAGAAAGGAAAGTTTTCAAATAAGGCAAGTTTTCAGAAAAGGAAAGTCTTCAAATGAGGAAAGTGCAGAGACAAAAGCAAATAAGGAAAGCTCAGTCAGAAGATTATTTGAATTTCAAATCACAGATCTTTCTTTCCTTATTCAAAAGATGTGCACACACTGCAGCAGTCATATCTTCCTATTTAGCCAGCAATATCTTAAGGAGATGCTCTTCCTCTTCTGCATTCAGAATTCAAAATTCAAACGAAGGCTCCACCTAAAAAGGAAAGACTGGACAGATACACTTTCCCTTCTGCATTTAATGACAGCGCACCACTTGCCTCTTGCAACACAATCTGCGCGCCACTCCCTATTCAGGAAGGAGATCTCAATGCACTTGGTCTTTATTCAGTCCAGATTTATAATTCAAAAGAGGCTCCATCTAAATAGGAAGTTTGGACAGCAAATGCTTCCTATTCAAGCTCCATCCGCGCGCCTACCTCTTCTGCAATCCGGATCCGCGCGCCTACTTCCTATTCAAGCTCCATCCCCGCGCGTCTCTCTCTCCTGCAGAGCAAGCCACGATTTTTCTTCCTCTATTGGCATCCATGGATCGCTCTTCCTTCCTTTTCAGGCATAAGGTACGCTCCTTTCCTATTCTGAAGGCCATCTGCGCGCCACCTTCCATCTGAAAGCCTTGATTCTCTCCATCTTCCTCTTCTGCAACAACTTTGGCAGCAAGTAGTGTTTGGGCAGCACCTTGGGCAGCCTCTACACTAATTAGGAAGACCTAGGCAGCACCAAAACTCTATAAAAAGGCACTCTCTTTGGCAGCCACGAATTTGGACACTTTTCAGACTCATCTTCTCCTTCTCCATCCGGATCAAGCAAGGCCGCGCCTCCACCACCTTCGGCTTCCTCTTCTCTTCTTCTACCTTTCTTTATGGTTTTTGTTTCAGCCATGAGTGGCTGAAACTCTTTCATTCTAGTTGAAGAACAAGTGAAGCTTTAGTTGTATTGTGGATTGAGAGACTTGGACTACATTGTTTATCTTTTGTTATTCAGTATTCTTGTGATTTCATGCTTAAGGACATTATTGCTTTGTTATTTAAGATCTCCATTGATTCTTTGTTGCAAGGTAATATATTGTTGGTTTAAGTGATTTTAAGTCCGAAATTGCTTGATTTATTCAACCATAAGAACACTTGGTGCATCACCAAGGAAATCACATGATCTAGTGTTGTCTCCATGCATGTGGGTGACTAGAATTGGTTCTCTCTATATCTTTATGCAATTGACTATTGTAAAAGGCCTAAGGCTCAAAGACGTTCTTTGGCAATTGTTAATTAGTAATTAATTGGAGGACTTTCCCTAATTGATTTAATCTTAAAGAGAGACAATGGATGTGAGAAGCTTCTTCAATCTCCATGGCCAATTTATTGAATCAACAAAGGAACATATGAGTCAATGATCAATCCTATCAACTAAAGTGAATCTGAATCTTCAACTAGAGTTTTTATCATTATTGTTTCCTCTTTATTTTTATTTGCTTTATTTACTTGCTTTCATCATTAGTTTAATCAAATCAATCTCAAAACCCCCCATTTTTACTTTACATGCACTTGCACTTTCTTTTCTTTTCTGCTCTTTTTAATTTGGTCTACTCAAGGAAGGTAAATAAGTATCAATTCCCTGTGGATACGATCCTTTCACCACTGTCTACAGTTTTATTATTGTTGGCAATTGAATTGATTATTTTGACCGGCTTCGACAACCGCTCTGTCAACGCCCTAAGCCAGAAGTCACTAGGCAGTCTATCTCACATCACGGCAGAGAGGAGACCAGTGGTGAAGGAGTTTTACAAGCTCATTGATGAAGGTCTACAGTTGGAGTTGTCTGGTACAGGTGCTTTAATTGCTCAGATGAAAGTGACGCCCGTGTTTCTGGAGCAAGTGGCTCAGAAACAGCATGAGGACCCAGAGTTAGTGAAGATTGCCAGGACTGTTCAGTCAGGCAAAGACAACGAGTTCAGATTCGACAGTAAGGGGATCCTCCGCTATGGGAGTCGACTTTGTGTACCAGATGACATAGGGCTAAAAGGAGACATTATGAGAGAGGCTCATAATGCAAGATACAGCATTCACCCCGGAGCCACCAAGATGTATCAAGATCTGAAAAAGGATTATTGGTGGCCAGCCATAAAGAAAGAAGTGGCACAGTTTGTGTCAGCCTGCGAAGTGTGTCAGAGGGTGAAGCTGAAACATCAGAAGCCGGATGGAATGCTTAATCCGCTACCTATTCCAGAGTGGAAATGGGAGAATATAGCTATGGACTTCGTAGTGGGGTTACCGGCGACGTCCAACAGATTGGACTCCATATGGGTGATTGTGGACAGACTCACCAAATCTGCTCACTTCATCCCTGTCAGGAGTGGCTATTCTGTGGACAAGTTGGCGCAGGTGTATGTTGATGAGATAGTCAGACTGCATGGGGTTTCTGTTTCCATAGTGTCAGATAGAGGACCCCAGTTCACCTCCAGGTTTTGGCGAAGTCTGCAGGATGCCTTGGGTACCAGGTTGGATTTTAGTACTGCCTTCCATCCACAGACAGACGGACAGTCAGAGAGGACCATCCAGACCATAGAAGATATGCTAAGAATGTGTGTGCTGGACTTTGGCGGTTCTTGGAGGCAGCATCTACTTTTGGTGGAGTTTGCCTACAATAACAGCCATCATGCTAGCATCAGGATGGCTCCATATGAAGCTTTATATGGAAGGAAGTGCAGGTCACCTGTTTGCTGGGAAGAAGTTGGAGAAAAGGCCTTGGCAGGGCCTGAGCTAGTAGAGATCACCAGCAGGGTGGTACCCCTAATCAGAGAAAGAATCAAGACGGCTGTAAGCAGACAGAAGAGTTATGCAGACATCCGCAGAAGACTAGTAGAGTTTCAGGAGGGGGATCTAGTATTGCTCAAGGTGTCTCCTATGAAAGGAGTGGTTCGGTTCGGGAAGAAGGGTAAGCTGGCTCCGCGGTACATCGGACCCTTTGAAGTCTTGCAAAAGATTGGGAATGTATCGTACAAGTTGGATTTACCTGCTTCAATGGAGAGAATCCCGGTTTTCCATGTTTCTATGTTGAGAAAGTTTGTGTCAGATCCGGGCAAGGTTCTTAGTGAGCCTGATGTGGAGATCCAAGAGGATCTCACCTATGTTGAGCAGCCAGTACGGATCCTAGACACACAGATCAGGAAGCTGAGGAACAAGGAAATCCCGATGGTGAAAGTCCTTTGGAACCACCACAATCTGGAAGAGTGCACTTGGGAGACACGAGAGTCTATGCTCCGGCAATATCCTCATCTCTTTTAAGGTTAGTTTCTATGTGTTTTATGTGTATGATATGCTGTATGCCTTGCATGTGCTAGTTGAGGAACATTCGGGGACGAATGTTCTTAAGGGGGGGAGAATGTAATACCCGGCTAGACTCCGGTATCGGAATTCCTACCGTCCGGTGGAATCTCGAATGTCGGAAGCCTCTAGTAGGGTAAAACCATGTTTTTATAAAATGTATTAATGTGTTTTATGTTTTAAGCATGAAAGAAAATGAGTTTTTGCATGAAAATAGCTTTGGAGGAAAACTCAAGTTCGGCCGCCGAACATGCATGCGTTGCGGGTGTGCTTTAGGCCCCCGAAGGCATAAGTGAGGGAAGTCCAGGTTCGGCCGCCGAACCTCAAGTTTGGCCGCCGAACATGGCATGCATGCGGAGGCACATTCGGCCCCCGAACGTGGTCTGGCCAGCCACTATAAAAGGGTCCCTTAGCCGAAAACGGGCGAGCTTTTTCCCCATTTTCGGCCAAGGTGAGTTCTCCGCCGTTCCTCACCAATCTTTGATGTTTTTCCTCTAAATCTTTCAAGATTTTCATTTGTTTTAACTTTGTTTTGAAGATTTGAGCTTTTGAGCAAAGTTTTGGAGCTTGGAGGTTCAAGAACCCACTCTCTCCCACCTCCGAGTTTTAGGTCGTCTCTCTCTCGATCTTCAAGAGGTAAGAGCCGATCTTAAGCTCATTGCATGTTTTAAGTATGTTTTAAGTAGATCTATGGGGGTAGAATGCACGTTTAGGTTATGGTTATGTTTATGGGTATAAATGTATGTTCTTGAGCAATGTGGATGCTTGATGTGTTGTAGATGGGGTTTATGATGGGTTGAGGCCCCTAGGAACATGTATGCTTGTGTTTGTGTGTTGTAGAATAGGTTTGATGCATGTTTGGAAGGTTTGGAGGCGAAATGTGCAAAGGGAGCCAAGTTTCTGCCCTTTGGCAGAAACCAGGTTCGGCAGCCGAAGGAACTTTCGGTCGCCGAACATGCTTGTGGAGGCAGCCTTCGGCTGCCGAAGCTTGCCCCCGAAAGGAGACTTTCGTCTCTGTCTGGCAATTTCGGCCGCCGAAAGTGCCGCCGAACATGCATGAGTTTCGTCTCTATCTGGGAGTTTCGGCCGCCGAAGGTGCCGCCGAACCTGCCTGACTTTCGGCTCTAGAGGGACTTTCGGCCGCCGAACCTGCCGTTGAAAGTGCCCTGTCCAGGCCTCCTTTGCATGTTTTTCCATGGTTGTTTCATGATGTTTTAGGGGGTTTTTGGGGAGTAGTTTATAGTTATGTTCAGGTATGTTTGGTCCCTCATTTGAGTCCACCTGTGTAGGTTCGGACCCGAGGAACCGAGGACCCCAGCAGTGAGTTCAGCTGCTTCGGTGTTGTCAGAGTCAGCCAGAGGTGAGTGGAACCAAACTTAATCTTTTAAATTGAGAAACTAAATGTTTTATCATGTTTCATGCATCATGATTATGCAATAGGATGATTGCATTAGTTTTCACGAATATGCCGCATTGCATCGATTGTTGTTGATGTGGGTGAATGTTGGATGACCCAATTAGTCCATGACAGGAAGACCCGGAACCCCATTCTACGGCCTGGCACAGAGTAAGGAAAGACCAGGACCCCATTCTACGGCCTGGCACGGTTATGGGACTCGAAGACCAGGAGCCCAGAGGAGGCCCTGGGACAATGGTAAGTAATGTATGTATGACAGGAAGACCAGGACCCCATGCTACGGCCTAGCACAGAGTTAGCTTGGACTAATTGGTGACAAGTTCACCCAACCCTTATGTGAATTGTCTGTGTTATGATGCATTTCATTAAAGCATAGTGTTATTATGTTTTATAGTTCTACTCACTGGGCTTTTAGCTCACCCCTCCCCCTTTACCCCCAGGTTTGCAGGTACAGGATAGAGCAGGAGTCCGGATAGAGTAATGAAGTTTTGTTTATGTAATAGTTAGCAATGGACATGATCAAATTGTAATGTAAAGTCTTAATCAGTATAGTTATGAATGAGATGATGTTTATGGATGTTAGAAGTGTGCTTGACCATAGATTGTTGTTATCCCTTTTAATACATGATCTTAGAGATTTTTATGATGTTTATGTAAACCAACTCAACTTATGTTATGTCACCCATTGGGGGCACTGATGAGATTCCACAGAGGGATCAATGTTATATTAATGTATATGCACAGGTTGAGTTTGGTTGATCTATATGGAAAGAAAAGTTTTAATTTTTATGCATGTTGTTGATCATGTATGGGATTATACAGGTTTACAGGTTTTATGTCAGGCTTGCTACGGGTCCCGGCGGCCTTAAGCCGATCTGGATCCTAGCGCCGGTAGCGGTCCGATTTTCGAGTCGTTACAAAAACAATCTCAAAACCCCCCCTTTTACTTTTATTGCACTTTACTTTAATTTAGCTTTCAATAACTTGCTTTCAATTGTGTTTTCAATTGGTTCTATTGGTCTTGATCGAGATAGATAAATAAGTAATCAATTCTCTGTGGATACGATCCTTCACCACTGTCTACAGTTGTAAATTGTAGGTAACAAAGAAGGTTATTTTTGACCGGCTTCGACAACCACTCCTGTCAATATCCTAGAAGATCTCACCTATGTTGAGCAGCCAGTGCGGATTATAGACATACAAATCAGAAAGCTGAGGAACAAGGAAATCGCGATGGTCAAAGTCCTTTGGAATCACCACAATATGGAAGAGTGCACCTGGAAGACCCGGGAGTCCATGCTCCAGCAATACCCCTATCTCTTTTACGGTAAGTGTTTTAAGCTTTATGTGTTTTCTTGATGTTTATGTTTGCTTGTTGAACATTCGGGGACAAATGTTCTTTAGGCGGGGAGAATGTAATACCCGGCTAGACTCCGGCGTCGGAATTCCAACCTTCCGACGGAATCTCCGTTGGAATCCGGAATCTCGGATGTCGAAACCTCTTAGAAGGGTAAAATAAGGTTTTTATAAAATGATTTTTATGGTTTTATTGTTTGATTTTGAAATAAAGTTTTAAAAGAAAAGAAAATGTTTTTTTTTTTGGAGGAAATCCAGGTTCGACCGCCGAACCTTAAGTTCGGCTGCCAAACATGGTGCTGCCGCAGGAGCTCTCCTTTCGGCCCCCGAAGGTGGTCTAGCCAGCCACCTATAAGAGTCCTCCAGTCAGAAAATAGGAGAATTTTCTCTCTCCATTTTCGGGCAAAGATGAGTTATTGCCCTGCCTTTGATGATTTTATGTTTTTCTTTTAAATGCTTCAAATTTTCATGAGTTTTCCCTTGTTTTTGAAGTTTTAAGCTTGGATCCAAGATTTTAAAGTTTGGAGACCGTTTCTCCTCAACTTCAAGCTTGAGTCGCATCTACCTTAGATCTTCAAGAGGTAAGTGTAGATCCTTGCTTTTTCATATGTTTTAAGTAAGTTTTAAAAAGGATTAAGGGTTAAAAATATATAAAATGGCTAGATCTAAGGTTATAGGCTTTGAGTTGGGTTTTGATGAATGTATGCTCCCTCTTGTGTTTTGTTATTGTTTGTTGGGGTTTAGGCTAGTTTTTTATACCCCTTATGCATGTTGGAGTGAGTATGCATGTTGTGGGAAGTTGGGTGTGAGGATTTGAGAGTTTTGGGGCTGAAATGCATAGGGCAAAATCGGGTTCTGCCATTCTAGAAAACCCAGGTTCGACCGCCGAAGCAGGGTTCGGCCGCTGAACCTGCATGGGAGGCAACCTTTTGGCCGCCTAACATACCCCCGAAAGCATGCACTTTCGAATCTGTAAGGGAGTTTCGGCCGCTGAATCCGCCCCCGAAAGTCCTTGACTTTCGGATCTGTGGAGGACCTTCGGCCGCCGAACCTGCCTCCGAAGGACCCCGACTTTCAGATCTGTAAAGGACCTTCGGCCGCCGAACCTGCCGCCGAAAGTCCTCTGCCCAGTCTTCTTTTGCTTGATTCTTATGCATGTTTTGTTATGTTTTAGGGGGTTTTTATGGAGTTGTTTAGAGTCATGTAATAGTTGTATTGGTCTCTCATTTGAGTCCACCTGTGTAGGATCGGACAAGAGAGACCGTAAAGGCCTTCAATGAGCTAGCTGCGTCATTGTTAGTCAAGCGTCAGCCAGAGGTGAGTAGAACTAAACTAATCTATTGTTTTTAAGCAATCAAACTTTTAAGCATGTTCATGCATCACGAATGTCATGTTTATGTATTAGAATATTGTATTAGAATTCATGAATATGACGCATTGCATATTTTACTGTTAATGTGGATGGATATTGGATGACCCACGAGCCCTCGAGCAGGTTATGTTACGACGGATATGGAAGACCAGGGCTGCTCATTCTACGCGCCCTGACACTATGTAAGAGAAAGACCAGGGCTGCCCATTCTATGCCCCTGGCATTTATGGATATGTTATGTTATGTTTAAGAGGAAGTCCTGAGGAGCTCTGTCGAGGGCCGGGCACTATTTGGAATATGTAGAGGGTTACTGGTGACAAGCCCATCTTGTTGTGAATTGTTTGTGTTGTGACGCATTCCATATGAGCATATGTTTATTAAACTGTTTTTATGTTCTGCTCACTAGGCTCTTATAGCTTATCCCTTTCCCCTAACCCCAGGTTTGCAGGGTCAAAGACAAAGCGGAAAGTCGGCATAGTAGCTGGTATAGCTTATGTAATAGTATAGAGTGAACATGTATTTTCTTTTATGGATCAGAAATGTGCTTGGCCCTAGTATATATTTTGTAATCCCTGTTTATCATGATCTTTATATAAAAGTTTTAATGATGAGTTATGTCGAATCAAGCTTGAGGTATCTGATGTTACCATACTAGAGCATTTGATGAGGGCTCTGGTGTGGGTCTTATGTATACAGTTTATGATGTATGTGCATGTAACGACCCCAAAATGGACCGTCACCGGCGCTAGGATTCAGGTCGGCTTAAGGCCGCCAAAACCCATAGCAAGCCTGCTATACTCTCTGTGTACCTGTAAAACTCATACATGATCATACATTTTCTGTGAAAATAAAAACTCTTTTCTGTACCAAGGCTTAACCTGTGCATGCACTATCTCTGTACTCTGTACTCTGTACTCATGTACTCTGTACTCTGTACCCCTGACTAGAGCTTACTCTAGATGGGTTAACTCATACCTGTTAAGCCTGGTTTCACATACAGGAAAACATATACATATACAAATCATGTACAAAACATACATCACTAGGTCAAGCACATTTCTAACTGTATACACAACTCGTACATCTCTTTAATATTACATGTCCACTCTAAGCTATTACAAATCTCTTTACTCTTTCTGTACTCTGCTGAACTGTCCCTGTACACTGTACACTGAATCTGCAAAACTGGGGTTAAGGGAGTGGGATGAGCTCTATAGCCCAGTGAGTAGAACAGTAAAACATCTCAGTAAAATATGATCTCATGGAATGCACCATAGCACAGACAAGCCACATCAAGAGTAAACTTGTCACCACATAGTCCCAGTAACTCTGTGCCAGGGCGTAGAATCGAGCACCTGGTCTTCCTGTCATATATGTATATGTGTATATAATACCTCTGTACTTACCATTGCCAGGGCGTAGTCAAAGGCTCCTGGACTTTGCTATACCTGCCAGGGCGTAGTCAAAGTGTAACAACCCGGAAACCGGTACCCTCTTTGTAACGGCCCAAACTGCTCGGCACTAGGATCCAGATCGGCTTAAGGCCGCCGGGACCCGTAGTAAGCCTGCTATGAACTCTGTGAACCTGATAAAATCCCATACATGATCCAACTCGACTCCTAACTTTTCTTAAAACATTACCAGACTTAACCTTAAAAACACTGTACTATAGGGCCAAACATATGAACCAAAAGCTCAGACATACTAATCTGAGTTTGCCCTCGGGACTACACCAGTGATGCTCTACCAAGTAACCTCCATGCACTATGCGCTCAGCAGCATAGAACCCACTCTGTAAGGGTCAGCATATCATAAGTTAACTTGGCTACCAAAGAGTCACAGGAATCAAACCTGGTCTTCTCTAATGGCCTCTCTATGGATCACAGGAATCAAACCTGGTCTTTCCTCCGCACTGGTCTTGGGTCAAGGGAATTAAACCCTGTCTTCCCTCACAGTTATAATTCACTGGGTTTTCGAAACACAACATGTTATTAAGCCTGGTTTGACTCATTTCTCATCATGAAACTGAAAACAGGATACATGCATAGACAAGGGATAAAACATACTATAGGCAAAGCACATACTAAACCACAAGCACACTATCTGACTGTTTATTACATCTGTAATACACATCTCTTTACTTTACATCATGTCCATACTAACTATACATAAGCATACTGAAGCCATAACTCTGTTGCTTCTCACTTCCCAGCTACTCTGACCCTGCAAAAACTGGGATTAAGGGAAAGGGATGAGCTATAAAGCCCAGTGAGTAGAAACACTGAAAACAGTTCATTCATACGCATTTTATATGAAAATGCATCACAACTCAAACATTCCACATCTTGGATTAGACATGACCTCAAAACTCCCTCGACGGGCTATTGATGTCGCCTTGGTCCAATCCTCATAAACAATGAAAATGCAATGCACCATATTCGTGATTCTAATGCAATCACCCTAAGATATATCATGGCATCCATGATGCATGAACTATGCTAACAAGCATTCTGTTATGTAAGATAAAACATTAGGTTTAGTTCTACTCACCTCTGCTCCTCAAGCAGAAACCTGACTGACTCTGCAACTGCTAATCCTGACGACCTCCCTGAACTGTCGGGTCCAATCCTACACAAATGGACTCGAATGAGGTGTCAAACATACTCTAAACTACTCATAAACAACTTCCCAAAATCCCTCTAAAAGCTCCTGAAACAAGCACACAAAGCATGCAAAAGAAAAGCTAGACAGAACACATTCGGCGGCAGGTTCGGCGGCCGAATGTCCTGAACAGAGCCGAAACTCAGCACCTTCGGCGGCCGAATCTCCTCTTCGGCTGCCGAACCTGAGTTCTTCATGAACTCAGCTTCGCCAGCAACTTCCTTCCTTCAACCTCTCCTCTTCTCTAACATGCATAACTCACTCTTAGCTCACATATACTCTAGTATATGTCAAAGGGGTCCAAACCTACCTAGTAACCCCAACAAAACAGCAAACATAACATGTAATCAAACTTCTCCATAAACACATCAACACTAGCCTAAGCATACACCTCATGCATCTCTACCCTTAACCACTTTTGGAGCTGTTAAAAACTTAGTAAAATAAACATAAAAGCTTCCCTTACCTCCTGAAACCAGAAGAGGAACAACCTGAACACTGAACTCAGCAACTCCTCTTCAAATATTACCAAAACCTCACTTTTCTCTCTTTTTTTCCAAAACATTCAAACCCTTTGCAAATGACCAAACCCTCTGCACGAGCTGATTAAAGCTTGCAGATGAGTCATGGGAGACGTGGCATAACCTCTGGGAAGATTTGGAGGTAACATCTGTCCCAAAACAATGACTAAGGAGTGCCCACACATTGGCTGGCCAACTCAGCTTCGGCTGCCGAATCGCATGCAAAACCATGCAACTTTCGGGGGCCGAACTTAACCTTCGGAGGCCGAACATTGAGCACTTTCGGCGGCCGAACTTAACATTCGGGGGCCGAACATGACAGAAACTCCTTTGGCCATTTCTCCCTAAAACTCAGCTATTTCCTAATCAAACCGTTAAAATACTTTAAAACATTTTTGAAAACCTTCACTCTACCCTCAGGAAACCTCTGACATCCTTGAATCCCACCGGACGGTAAGAATTCTGATGCCTGATCTAGCCGGGTATTACAATCTTCCCCCCTTACAAAACATTCGTCCTCGAATGTTAAAAACAAACAGATAAGCAAAGAAAGCCTATCACTTCTCTCTAAAGAGAGAATCTATACCTCTACTCTCCTGATCTGAGTTCATACTCATAACCTTTTTCTGACCTCTATAGCTTTCGCTGTGCTACTCTGAGTTATACTCTTCTCTTTCTCTTTATCTTTTTCTAACTTTCATTTTCTAACTCTCAATAGGTGATACTCCAATCTCTGATCACACCAAAAATAATAATCAACTCTTTTATCAACTCAGCTAGTAGATCATTATGCTTAACTCAACTAATCTCTTGGTGAAACTCTCAGTCTTTAATTCTCAACAGATACCAATCTGTACTCTGATCATACCACTCTGTAAATCCATTCAACTTTAATTAGAACAGCTAATAGATCATTCAATCCTATCTAGGAATACCTGTAACTGCTTAGTAGTGATCTTGTTAACTGCAAACAGTTATAACAAAATCTCAAGAGTCTATCCTTCGTTTTCCACAACAACACTGGAATATTCCAGGGTGAGGTACTAAGTCAGATACACCCTTTATCTACTAAGCTCTCTTATACTTTTCTGACTCTTCTGAACTCTCTCTTTCTCTGCAGGTGCCATCCTGTAGGGTAGAAGGAAAGAAATGATTCTGCGGCCAGGAATCATTCTCATTCCAAACTCTAATTCCCTAACAGATGGTAAACCTGACAACTATTCTGGGAAACATCTAGAATTCTTTAGCATTGGGCACTGAGGCTAACTCCCTGATCTGACTGTTAAACATGCTCACAAGAGCTAGAACAACCCTCTGATAACCTTTCCTGAATAACCATGAGCCTGATGGACTGACATCAACTTCTAGGCACCCCTATACACTGTCCCTCTAGAGGACTAACACTGATCCATCCTGTTCTATGAACTCTCCTACCTTGTCGCTGCTGACACAGGTAGTATTGTGAGTAGCTAGCCAATCCGCCCTAGGTTGACATAATCAGTCACCCCTAGAACCATAAGGTCAGCTGGAAGGCTTCGCCTACTCTCTATAAACTCTGAACTGTACTATCTGACTCTGCATCAGATGGATCATACTCAGGTCCACTGACCTAAAGAAAACACTCTAAGCCTAAAAGTCATCAAACCCATCCTATCAACGGCTCACAACAACAAGGAAAGCGAAACACTGGGGTCCAACACAACCAGCATACACATTCAAACGCCTCTAAGTGAACGTATCTAACGTCACCACGTTCGATGTGTTAGCCTCTCACTGAGTCAGAGTGAAGATCCAAGCTAAAGCTTATGGAACTTCCTCGGGAACTGTTAAGAAAAGGCTGACCCTTTTCTCTGCCTCAACTACCACCCAATCCCAGACTGACTCTAATATCTTTCTGAGCTCATTCTTACTTCTTCTTTTCACCTTATTCTGGTCTATCACTTACTCTTAGTTTTTTGTCTCTTGTTCTATTCTCTACTTTATCTTACTTACTTTACTTTTCTCTCTTTTTATTCTTACTCTTCTGCTTCTTACTCCGATCTATTTTATCCATAAAACTGATATCCTACTAAGGTCCATAAACATACATCAGAACTCTCAAAAGACATAAACATACCTGGCACTACTGGGTCTGATGTGGCTGCCTCCTGTTGAACAGCTCTACTTAAAATTGTCCGCTGAGACTGAGCTATCCAAGGCGCAGTACGACACTCACGAACTATATGTCCCTCCTGACCACACCTAAAACATGCTGTTGTCCCTGCAAGACAAACTCCCTGATGAAATCTTCCACACCTCAAACATTTTGGTCTATCTATACCAGAACTCGAATCAACACCACCACCAGAACTAAGTTCTTTCCTATTCCAATATTCTCTTTTCTTTTTCCCTTTAAGACCCCTAACCTTTTTCGTTTTAACTTTCCCCCACTTTGCTCCTTTCCAGGTAGCTGTACTCCAAGTGGAAGGATCATTTTCTCCTATACCTGACATTTTGGTATCCTTGGTCTGAGCATCATCTAAAGACTCGTCATCCATATTCACCTGTAATCCTACATCCTTTCTTTGCACATCTATTCCCATCTCTCTCCTATTTCCTAAATCCATGCCTCCTCTATTTTCATCAAAAGATGCTTCAGACGGATCGGAATCAATCTGCAGACTAACACCACTCATCTTAGCTATCCTGAAGAACAACACAAGAAACAAACATTAGCACACATATAGCTCATATGAAAAACACATGAACCGACAATATATACATGCATACATAACATAACAGTAATGCACATGCATATATTCATGGCATATCACATCATCCTCAAAACAAAACTTAACTTTCTTATCCTAGTGGACATGAGTTTACTTATTGTGCTTGCCTTCCTAGAACATCTAAACCAACCTCTTTCCGATGTGGGATATCTCTAATCCTTGAACAAAAATGCTCAACACACCGTACTTAAGAGGCCTTATGCTCTGATACCATCTATAACAGCCCGGAAACCGGTACCCTCTTTGTAACGGCCCAAACTGCTCGGCACTAGGATCCAGATCGGCTTAAGGCCGCCGGGACCCGTAGTAAGCCTGCTATGAACTCTGTGAACCTGATAAAATCCCATACATGATCCAACTCGACTCCTAACTTTTCTTAAAACATTACCAGACTTAACCTTAAAAACACTGTACTATAGGGCCAAACATATGAACCAAAAGCTCAGACATACTAATCTGAGTTTGCCCTCGGGGCTACACCAGTGATGCTCTACCAAGTAACCTCCATGCACTATGCGCTCAGCAGCATAGAACCCACTCTGTAAGGGTCAGCATATCATAAGTTAACTTGGCTACCAAAGAGTCACAGGAATCAAACCTGGTCTTCTCTAATGGCCTCTCTATGGATCACAGGAATCAAACCTGGTCTTTCCTCCGCACTGGTCTTGGGTCAAGGGAATTAAACCCTGTCTTCCCTCACAGTTATAATTCACTGGGTTTTCGAAACACAACATGTTATTAAGACTGGTTTGACTCATTTCTCATCATGAAACTGAAAATAGGATACATGCATAGACAAGGGATAAAACATACTATAGGCAAAGCACATACTAAACCACAAGCACACTATCTGACTGTTTATTACATCTGTAATACACATCTCTTTACTTTACATCATGTCCATACTAACTATACATAAGCATACTGAAGCCATAACTATGTTGCTTCTCACTTCCCAGCTACTCTGACCCTGCAAAAACTGGGATTAAGGGAAAGGGATGAGCTATAAAGCCCAGTGAGTAGAAACACTGAAAACAGTTCATTCATACGCATTTTATATGAAAATGCATCACAACTCAAACATTCCACATCTTGGATTAGACATGACCTCAAAACTCCCTCGACGGGCTATTGATGTCGCCTTGGTCCAATCCTCATAAACAATGAAAATGCAATGCACCATATTCGTGATTCTAATGCAATCACCCTAAGATATATCATGGCATCCATGATGCATGAACTATGCTAACAAGCATTCTGTTATGTAAGATAAAACATTAGGTTTAGTTCTACTCACCTCTGCTCCTCAAGCAGAAACCTGACTGACTCTGCAACTGCTAATCCTGACGACCTCCCTGAACTGTCGGGTCCAATCCTACACAAATGGACTCGAATGAGGTGTCAAACATACTCTAAACTACTCATAAACAACTTCCCAAAATCCCTCTAAAAGCTCCTGAAACAAGCACACAAAGCATGCAAAAGAAAAGCTAGACAGAACACATTCGGCGGCAGGTTCGGCGGCCGAATGTCCTGAACAGAGCCGAAACTCAGCACCTTCGGCGGCCGAATCTCCTCTTCGGCTGCCGAACCTGAGTTCTTCATGAACTCAGCTTCGCCAGCAACTTCCTTCCTTCAACCTCTCCTCTTCTCTAACATGCATAACTCACTCTTAGCTCACATATACTCTAGTATATGTCAAAGGGGTCCAAACCTACCTAGTAACCCCAACAAAACAGCAAACATAACATGTAATCAAACTTCTCCATAAACACATCAACACTAGCCTAAGCATACACCTCATGCATCTCTACCCTTAACCACTTTTGGAGCTGTTAAAAACTTAGTAAAATAAACATAAAAGCTTCCCTTACCTCCTGAAACCAGAAGAGGAACAACCTGAACACTGAACTCAGCAACTCCTCTTCAAATATTACCAAAACCTCACTTTTCTCTCTTTTTTTCCAAAACGTTCAAACCCTTTGCAAATGACCAAACCCTCTGCACGAGCTGATTAAAGCTTGCAGATGAGTCATGGGAGACGTGGCATAACCTCTGGGAAGATTTGGAGGTAACATCTGTCCCAAAACAATGACTAAGGAGTGCCCACACATTGGCTGGCCAACTCAGCTTCGGCTGCCGAATCGCATGCAAAACCATGCAACTTTCGGGGGCCGAACTTAACCTTCGGAGGCCGAACATTGAGCACTTTCGGCGGCCGAACTTAACATTCGGGGGCCGAACATGACAGAAACTCCTTTGGCCATTTCTCCCTAAAACTCAGCTATTTCCTAATCAAACCGTTAAAATACTTTAAAACATTTTTGAAAACCTTCACTCTACCCTCAGGAAACCTCTGACATCCTTGAATCCCACCGGACGGTAAGAATTCCGATGCCTGATCTAGCCGGGTATTACACAAAGGCTCCTGGACTTTGCTATACCTGCCAGGGCGTAGTCAAAGGCTCCTGGACTTCCTGTCTGAGACTATTGGATCATTCAGCATTTACCCACATCAACAAAGAATTATGCAATGCAACATATTCGTGGATACTAATGCACTCAACCTATGGTATAATCGTGATGCATGAGATATGCTAAAACATTCCATTGTGCAAGTAAAAGAGTTAAGTTTAGTTCCACTCACCTCTGGCTATCTGGACGGACTGACTCTGCAGGCTCAGAAACTCTGGAGCAGTACTCACTGCTGCTCTCTCTGGTTCCTCTGGTCTGTACCTATACAGATGGACTCAAATGAGGGACCAAACAAGCTTATAAATAACTCTTGTAAACTCCCCAAGAATCCCCTTAAACTCACTCTAACATCCATGCAAAGCATGCAAAGGAAAGCTGGACAGAACACTTTCGGCAGCAGGTTCGACGGCCGAAAGTCCTCTCCAGAGACGAAACTCAAGCACCTTCGGCGGCCGAATCTCAAGCTTCGGCGGCCGAACCCTTTCGGGGGCAAGTTTCGGAGGCCAAAAGGCACTCCAGAGACGAAAGTCTCTATCCTTCGGCGGCACCTTCGGCGGCCGAATCCCCCAAACAGAGCCGAACATGCAAAACTCGCGGGGGCAAGCTGTGGCAGCTTAAGCCACCATGCAAGAGGTTCGGCGGCCGAATGAACCTTCGGCTGCCGAACCTGAGTTCATCCAGAACTCAGCCCCGACGGCAAACAAGCTCCTCCATCCCATCAATCTCGCCAAACATGCAAACTTCAACTCCTCAACACACATATACTCATGTATATGTACAAAGGGGTCCAAAACTACCTAAAACCCCAACAAACACATCAAACAGGACACATAATCATGCTTACCAGCTAAACCATCAAAAACACCCTTTGTCACCTAAGCATGCATCTCTACCCAAACCTTCATAAAACTTCTGTAAAACAGTAAAACATGTTCAAGATCTTCACGTACCTCCTGTAAACACGAAGATGAACGATCTGAACAAAGAAAATAGATCAACTTCTCTAAACTCTCAAACCTAAGCTTAACCCTTCAACACCTTGTGAAAACCAACAAAACAACACACTTTTGCAGGAGCTGTAAAACATAGGAGACGTGGCCAATCTTCTGGACAGGGTTTGGAGCCAACACCTGTCCAAAATGCTGACTAAGGAATGCTCAATAGTGGGCTAGCCATCTCAGCTTCGGCTGCCGAATCACATGCAAAACCATGCAACATTCGGGGGCCGAACCTGAACTGCGGAAGCCGAACATTGGGCACTTTCGGCGGCCGAACTTGGCAAAAAGTCTCCCTAGACTTTTCTCTTCCAACCTCAACCCAACTTAAATCAATTCAACTAAAACCCTTAACACACATCATAACACTGTAGGAAAACATAAATCCTACCCTTCTATAGCATTCCGACACCCCGGATTCCACCGGACGACAGGAATTCCGGTGCCGGATTCTAGCCGGGTATTACAGTGCAGGTCAGGCTTTGGTTCAAGAAATGTTTAAAATTTTTATTAAAATGTATGATCATGTATGGGATTTTATCATGTACACATGATGCTTAGTAGGCTTGCTACGGGTTTCGGCGACCTTAAGTCGATCTGAATCCTTGCGCCGGTAGCGGTCCGGTTTTCGGGTCATTACAGTAATCTCTATTGTAATGTACACAACAAATACTACCTTTCTACATGGTATTAGATTCTCTCGTGTAGGGATTTCTTTTTTTTTTCTTTTTTTTTTTTGTTTTGTTTGGAGACTTAGGACTCCTATTCTTTTAGGTTATCCATATAGGGTGATATTTTTCTCTCATTGTCCACTCAGGAAGGACGTTGGAGAGCCAGTGACGCTGCTGTGAAGAACCGATGGTTGTCCGAACGGCGAGTGAGCTTCACGCATCGCTACAAGTTTTCTGTCGCCATCCCATTCGCTGGCTCGTGGAGGCGCGTCGCATGTCCATTATTGCTCCAGTCACCCTCGTCGGAGTTGTCTCGAAGCACTTTCATCAGTTCTGTGGTCCGTTTATTATTTGGGTGTTTGGTGGAGGTGTTTTTTATTTGGATTGCATTCTGGTACTGTTCACGTCCTTTTTCCTGTTTCTTCTGTTGCCATTGCTTTGGGTTGGTTGCTTTCATGGTTGAGGTTAAAAACACTGTAGTTGATGTGATTCTTGTGATGACTAAAATCACAAAACACAAATTAAATAGATTTAATTTTCTAAATTGGGGTAAGACTATCCGTATTTATTTACGAAGTATCGAAATGGATGATCATCTTACCAAAGATCCTCCAATTGATGACACTAGGAAAGAATGGATGAGGGATGATGCTCAATTATTTTTATAAATCCGAAATCCATTTATAGTGAGGTAATAAGCCTTATTAATGACTATGAATTTGTTAAAGAATTAATGAATTATTTGGAGTTTTTATATTCTAATAAAGAGAAAATTTCTTGCATTTATGATGTGTGTAAAGCATTTTATCGAGTTGAAGAACATGATAGAACTTTGACCTCATATTTTATGGATTTTAAAAGAGTGTACAAGAAATTTAATGTCTTGATACCTTTTAGTATAGATATGAAAACTCAAGAAGCTCAATGAGAGCAAATGGTTGTTATGAGCTTCCTTGCATGTCTCCCTCCAGAGTTTGAGACAACTAAATCTCATATTCTTTCTGACTTTGAAATATTATCATTACATGATGTTTTCACTAGGGTGTTGCATACAGAATCTTCCTCTTCTGTTCCTTCACACACCACTAATGCCCTTGTTAGCCACAATGGCAGTGGCAGACAAAATAGTAGAGGTGGAAACAGGGGAGGTTTTAATAGTGGTAGAGGATCTTAGCATCCTAAGGAAGCAGTTCCTTCTTCTGACTCTAGTAGAATAATTTGTTATTACTGCTGTGAACTTGGACACACTAAGAAGACATGCCATGCCAGAAACTTCAGAATAAGAATCAACGCTCACAAATGGTGCACATGATAGTGGAGGCCTCTTCTGATTAGGAAATTTTGATATCTGCAAATGAGTATGCATAATTCACCCAATACCAGGCATTTATGCAATCCATTAATTCTCCTATCACTGCAATTGCTGAGTTAGGTAACTTTACTACATGCCTTGTGTCTTTATCCTTAAAATGGATTATTGATTCTGGTGCTACCGATCATATGTCAGGTAATTCTACCCTTTTGTCCAATCTTAAGTCTCATACATCGTCTTCTTATGTTACTCTTGCTAAGAGCTCTAAATCTTCTATCATGGGTTTTGGACATGTCAACTTAACATCTTCTCTTTCTGTATCCTCTGTGTTATGCCTAAGTTCTCCTTTAATTTGCTTTCCGCTAGTAAACTTACTTATGCACTGAATTGTTGTGTCTCATTCTTTCCTGATCATTGTATATTTTAGGATCTTTCAACGAAGTAGATTATTGGTAGAGGGCGTGAGTCAGAGGGTCTTTACATTTTGGATCAGCAACTACCTAGATCTCTTACATGTTCCACGAGTTTAACTCCTTTTAATGTTCATTGTCGGTTGGGGCATTCTTCTCTCTCTACTTTGAAAAAGTTATATTCACAGTTTCACTCTTTATCTGTTTTAGATTGTGAGTCTTGTCAATTTACCAAACATCACAGTTTATCTACAGTGTCTCGAGTCAATAAATAGGTTTTGTCCCCCTTTGAGTTAGTACATTCAAATGTTTAGGGTCCTTGTCCTATTGTGTCTAAGTTTGGCATTAAGTACTTTGTTACTTTTGTTAATGATTTCTCTCGCACTACTTGGTTATTTTTAATGAAGAGTCATTCATAATTATTCTCTATCTTTTGTGCTTTCTATAATGAAATCCAAACTCAATTCAATATTTCTATTCGGATATTACAAAATGATAATGCTAAAGAACATCTTTCTAGGAAATTTCAATTTTATTTATCATAAAAAGGGATTCTTCATCAGTCTTCCTATATTGACACTTCTTCACAGAATGGGGTTGCCGAACAAAAAAATCAATACCTTCTTGAAGTATCCAGAGCTCTCTCATTTCAAATAAAAGTCTCTAAATGCTTTTGGGCTGATATTGTATCCACCGCTTGTTTTTTTATCAATTGCATACCCTCCTCTATTCTTCATGGTGATATCCCTTATAACATTTTGTTTCTCACTAAATCTTTGTTTCCTATTGAATCACATATCTTCGGTTGTACTTGTTTTATTCGTGATGCTCATCCATAGGTTACTAAATTAGATCCCAACTTTCTTGGCTACTCTGGACTTCAAAAAGAGTATCATTGTTTTTCTTTTGATCTTAATTTGTATCTTATGTCTGCTGATGTAACATTTTTTTAGTCCACTCCATTCTTTCCACCATCATCTATTTATGACACCCAGGGAGAGGAAGCTGACCTCTTGTTATACACTGTTCGCTCTTTGTCTTATTCTCAGACTCTTCCTGCACCTTCTGCTCATGTGCTAGGTCGCACTCTCATTTTTCATGTTTATTCCAGACGCCTAGAGGACTTTGACTCCGCTCTACCACTAGCTTCTTCATCGGCAGACCCTGCTCCCACCAATCCTTCACCGTCTGATTTGAATTTGCCCATTGCTCTTCGTAAAGGTAAGCGTACTTGCACTCATCCTATTTCATCTTTTATTTTTTATGGTTAATTATCCTCTTCTTCTCATTATTTTGCCACTGCTGTAATACCCGGCTAGACTCCGGTATCGGAATTCCTACCGTCCGATGGAATCTCGGATGTCGGAGACCTCTAGAAGGGTAAAACCATGTTTTCATAAAATGTTTTAATGTATTTGAGGCTTTTAAGTAAAAAGAAAATGAGTTTTTGCATGAAAACAACCTTGGAGGAAAACCCAGGTTCGGCCGCTGAACCTCAAGTTCGCCCGCCGAACATGCTGGCATTTCGGGTGTGCCTTAGGCCCCCGAAGGCATAAGTGAGGGAAGTCCAGGTTCGGCCGCCGAACCTCAAGTTCGGCCGCCAAACATGGCATGCATGCGGAGGCACGTTCGGCCCCCGAACGTGGCCTGGCCAGCCACTATAAAAGGGTCCCTTAGCCGAAATGGGCGAGCTTTCCTCCCCATTTTCGGCCAAGGTGAGCTCTCCGCCGTCCCTCACCAATCTTGAGTCCCTTCCTCCAGATCTTTCAAGATTTTCACAAGTTTTTACTTTGTTTTGAAGATTTTCAAGTTTTGAGTTTGGAGACCCAAGGAAGTTGTAAATCTCCCATCTCCAAGTTTAGGTCGTCTCTCTCTCGATCTTCAAGAGGTAAGAGCCGATCTTAAGCTCATTGCATGTTTTAAGTAAGTTTTATGAAGATCTATGGGGTAGAATGCATGTTTAGCTTATAGTTAGGTTTATGAGTTTATGTTGTGTTTTTGAACAATGTGGCTTGCAAATGCATGCTTGAAGTGTTGTAGATGGGGTTTAGGAAGTTTGAGACCCCTAGGAGCTTGTATGCATGTTTTGGTTGAGCTAAATGCATGATGGCATGAGTTTGAGGCATTTGTGCATGTCTGAACCAAGTTTCTACCCTTTGGGAGAAACCAGGTTCGGCAGCCAAAAGGACTTTCGGCCGCCGAACCCTCTTGTGGAGGCAGCATTCGGCTGCCGAAGCTTGCCCCCGAAAGAGGACTTTCGCCTCTGTCTGGGAGTTTCGGCCACCGAAAGTGTCGCCGAACATGCATGAGTTTCGCCTCTGTCTGGGAGTTTCAGCTGCCGAAGGTGCCGCCGAACCTGTCTGACTTTCGGCTCTGGAGGGACTTTCGGCCGCCGAACCTGCCGCCTAAAGTGCCCTGTCTAGCCTTTCTTTGCATGTTCTTGCATGGATGTTTTGTGGTGTTTTAGAGGGTTTTTGGGGGATGTTTTCAGAGTCATGTTATAGTATTTTGGTCCCTCATTTGTGTCCACCTGTATAGGTGCGGACCCAAGGAACCGAGGACCTCAGCAGTGAGTCAGCTGCTTCTGTCAGTGTCAGAGCTAGCCAGAGGTGAGTAGAACTAAATTAAACCTTTTATCTTATGAAATCAAATGCTTAAAGCATATTCATGCATCATGTTTATATGTAATAGGTTGATTGCATTAGTTACACGAATATGTTGCATTGCATAAAATGTTGTGGATGCGGATGAATGTTTAATGATTCATTAGCCCTCATATGTTATGACATGATGATATGATATGGAAGTCCAGGTGTGGCCTGCACTACGCCCCTGGCACTATGTAAGAGAAAGACCGGACGTGGCCTACACTACGCCCCCGGCACCATGGATTATGTATGTTATGTTATGTATAAGAGAAAGACCAGGTGTGGCCTGCACTACGCCCCTGGCATGATTGGATTATGTAGAGGGCTAAATGGTGACAAGTTCATCCTTGATATGATTAGTTGTGATGTGATGCATTTCATGATAGCATGTGTTTTAAATGCTTTATTATTCTGCTTACTGGGTTCTAGTAGCTCACCCCTCTCCCAAATTCCCCAGGTTTGCAGGTTCAGGGTAGACCAGGAGGTCAGCCAGAGTGTTGAAGTCATTTGTATGTAATAGATAGAATGTGGACATGATAAAATGTAAAGTTATGAATAGTTATGTAATATAATGATATTGAGGATTAGAGGTTGTGCTTGACCTATGTATAATGTATCCGTTGTGCTTGACCTATGTATAATGTATCCCTTTTTATGCATGATCCTAGATCTTTTATGATGTTTATGTAAACCAACTTAACATATGTTGTAATTGCCCATTGGGGCATTGTTGAGATCCCACAGAGGGGTCGATGGTTATGATTATGTTTATGTTCAGGTTGAGTTTGGTGTTTGGATGAAAGAAAAGTTTTTAATTTTTATGTATTTTGTTGATCATGTATGGGATTAAACAGGTTCGCAGGATGTATGTTAGGCTTGCTACGGGTCCCGGCGGCCTTAAGCCGACCTGGATCCTAGCGCCGGTAGCGGTCCGATTTTTGGGTCGTTACAAAATGGTATCAGAGCCCTAGGTTCATATGGTCGGACCTAGAGTGTCGGGCTCATAGATGTCATAGAAGGTTAAGCACAATAGGAAGATCATGTCCACTAGGATAGGATGTGAAGTCCTGTCTTGCATGATGATGTGAAATGCCATGATTATATGCGTGTGCATTAATGATATGTGATGAGGGTTCATGTGTGCCCACATGAACCATATGATGCTAATGTTTGCTTGTTATGTGCTGTTTTTCAGAAAACAGGATGAGAGGAACTCGTCGATCTGCACGATTGACTGGAGTGCCACCTAAGGATGAGGGCATGAGCGCCCGTCCTCCTACATTGCCTAGGGCAATGTCTAGTAGGTCAAACAGAGAAAGAGCAGTAAGAGACCCTAGAAGGTCTCTGGATCTGGGTAGAAGCAGATCAGTGAGGGGAACAGTTCAAGGAGGAATGTCAGAGGACATGGGGGATGATATGGATGTAAAGCAGAGGAGGGATGGCAGTCTGGGAGTTAGCATGTCAGAAGAGGGAATGGGAGAGTCCCAAGGAGGCACTCAGGCCTCGGGATTTGTTCAGCCACCCCACTACCCACACTTCTCACAAAATCCCGGGTATTCGATGGGAGGTACGTCGGATTACCCTAGCTTCACCCCTTATCCCACACAGATGCCATACCCACCCTACTACCCACCATATTCACAATACCCAATGTATCCACCCCCACCTTACTATCCAAATCCAGCAAACCCTACCTCAGAAAATGTTGCACCTCCTCCACCATCAGCAGAACCCACAGTTCCAGCAACCCATATGCCTAAGCCTAGCTCATCTGGTGGGAGCAAGGTCAAGATGACCGACTACATGAAGCTGGGTGCTCCCTAGTTTGAAACCGGTGATGACCCGTTTGTGTACCTTGAGAGGGTCAAAACAATTACAGATGAGATAGGGGCGGATGACAGTAGAGCCATTCAGATGGCTGGGTTCACACTTAAATGCAAAAAGGCCCGTGAGTGGTTTAAGAACTATGTGAGCCCGAGGTTGGACAGCCTATCATGGGAGGAGTTTGCAAATGAATTTGCAGGATGGGCTTTTCCTGACAGTTCAAGAGAATTGAAGATGATTGAGTTTGAACAGTTAAGGCAGACAGAGGAAATGAGTGTAGAGGAGTACACCGACAGATTCTTGGAGCTGTTGCCGTTTGCAGGGCAAACTCTTGACACAGACCAGAAGAAGTCAAGGAGGTATATCATGAAACTTCACTCCAGGTATTCCTCCTTGATTCAATCCGCAGCTAGGGAGAGCTTTCATGCCATAGTGGATATGGCTAGGAGGATGGAGGCTAGTGCTATCATCGAGGGGAAAGTCAAGCAGTCAGTGGCACAGCCTTCTGGTTCTAAGACCCCAGGCTCTTCTTCTATGAGTGCAGCAGCTTCAGGTAGTAAAAAGTGGGACAGAGGCTCTAGGAAGTCCAAGAAGAACAAGTTCTGGAACAAGGTTAAGTCCAGTCTGGGATTTGGAGGTGGCTCAAGCTCTAGTGCAGATAATGCAGTTTGTGCAAGGTGTGGTAAGCCACACAGAGGAGTATGTCGGTTTGGGACGATAGCCTGTTACAGATGTGGTCAGGAGGGGCATATGTCTCGAGAGTGTCCAAGAGCAGCCCCGATGGCACAGTCCCAGCAGACAGCTTCAGGTAATGTAGCGCAGCCAGCAGCTCCAGCCACGACTCAGGCCAGTGGCAGAGGTAGAGGGAGAGGGGCAGCCTCTTCTTCAGCGGGTTTCAGAGGTGAAGGTCCATCAGCTTCAGCACAGATCTTCACAATGACACAGCAGGAGGCAGATGCATCTAACACCGTGGTGGCAGGTAACTTAGTCATTGGTTGTTCAAATGTGTATGCCTTGATGGACCCTGGTGCATCTCATTCTTTTATTGCTCCGAGAGCCGTTGAGAGGTTGGGGTTGATAATCTCTGGGTTAGAGTGTCCTCTCTGGGTCAGTGGACCCAAGTATGATCCATCAGTGGCAGAGTCAGTCTGCCAGTGTAGTCCTGTGTTTGTTGAGGGAAGATGCTTGTCTGCCGACCTTGTGGTTCTAGACTTGACAGATTTTGACGTCATTCTAGGGATGGACTGGTTATCTACCCATGGTGCTACCTTGGACTGCAGAGACAAGGTAGTCAGGTTCAGAGGTCAGGATGGGTCAGAGGTTGTCTTCAGGGGAGACAGGAGGGGTACACCTAGAGGTCTGATATCAGCTCTTCAGGCTCGTAGGTTGCTTAGGAAGGGATGTCAGGGGTATTTGGCTCATGTGAGAGAGCTTAGCAGTCAGGTTAGAGAGCCCGCCTCGGTGCCAGTGGTTAGAGAGTTTCTAGACGTCTTCCCAGACGAGCTGCCAGGTTTACCACCTGCTAGGGAGATAGAGTTTGAGATAGAATTGATGACTGGAACCCGACCGATCTCTATCCCTCCCTACAGGATGGCTCCAGCTGAGTTGAAAGAATTGAAAGAACAGTTACAAGAGCTGGTAGAAAAGGGCTTCATCCGACCGAGCACCTCACCTTGGGGTGCACCAGTTTTGTTTGTGAGAAAGAAGGATGGATCCCTTAGGCTTTGTATCGACTACAGGCAGTTGAACAAAGTCACTACCAAGAATAAGTACCCGTTGCCTAGGATTGACGATCTATTTGACCAGCTAGCCGGAGCAGGTTGTTTCTCCAAAATAGATCTGAGATCGGGGTACCATCAGTTAAGGATAAGGGAGGAGGATGTGCCGAAGACAGCCTTCAAGACCAGATATGGGCATTTTGAGTTCCTTGTAATGCCGTTCGGGTTAACCAACGCCCCTGCAGCATTCATGGATCTCATGAATAGAGTGTTTAGTCAGTACCTGGATCACTTCGTTATTGTCTTCATAGATGATATCTTAGTGTATTCCAGGAATGCAGAGGAGCATGCCCATCATCTGAGGTTGGTTCTACAGACCTTGAGGGAGCATGGCTTGTATGCCAAGTTCTCCAAGTGTGAGTTCTGGCTGAGGAGCATTTCATTCTTAGGGCATGTTGTGTCAGAAAATGGGATAGAGGTGGACCCCAAGAAGGTAGAAGCTGTGGCTAACTGGCCTAAACCCACTTCAGTAATAGAGATCAGGAGTTTCTTGGGTTTAGCAGGTTACTACAGGAGGTTCGTCCAGGACTTCTCAAAAATTGCAGCTCCTCTGACCAGGTTAACCAGGAAGAATCAAAAGTTTGTGTGGACCGACCAGTGCGAAGAGAGTTTTGAAGAGCTTAAGAAGAGGTTGACTTCAGCACCAGTTTTAGCTCTGCCATCTAGTGATGAGGACTTTACAGTCTTTTGTGATGCGTCCCGTGTGGGACTGGGTTGTGTACTAATGCAGAGTGAGAGGGTGATTGCTTATGCTTCTAGGCAGCTGAAGAAGCATGAGTTGAATTACCCCACGCATGACCTAGAGATGGCAGCAGTAATCTTTGCACTCAAGATGTGGAGGCACTACCTCTATGGGGTAAAATGTGAGATCTTCACAGATCACAAGAGCCTGCAGTACATCTTGAGTCAAAGAGATTTGAATTTGAGACAGAGGAGATGAGTAGAGCTGCTGAGTGACTATGATTGCAAGATTCAGTATCATCTGGGTAAGGCGAACGTCGTGGTAGACGCCATAAGCCGGAAGTCACTAGGCAGTTTATCCCACATATCAGCAGAGAAGAGGCCAGTGGTGAAGGAGTTTTACAAGCTCGTTGAGGAAGGTCTACAGTTGGAGTTGTCTGGTACAGGTGCTTTAGTGGCCCAGATGAGAGTGACACCCGTGTTTCTGGAGCAGGTGGCTCAGAAACAGCATGAGGATCCAGAGTTAGTGAAGATTGCCAGGACTGTTCAATCAGGCAAAGATAGTGAGTTTAGATTTGACAGCAAAGGGATCCTCCGCTATGGGAGCAGACTATGTGTACCAGACAACATAGGGCTAAAAGGAGACATTATGAGGGAGGCTCATAAAGCAAGATACAGCGTTCACCCCGGAGCCACCAAGATGTATCAAGATCTAAGGAAAGTTTATTGGTGGCCAGCAATGAAGAGAGAAGTGGCACAGTTTGTGTCAGCCTGCGAAGTGTGTCAGAGGGTGAAGCTGGAACATCAGAAGCAGGCTAGAATGCTTAACCCGCTACCTATTCCAGAGTGGAAATGGGAGAATATAGCTATGGACTTCGTAGTGGGGTTACCGGCGACATCCAATAGATTGGACTCCATATGGGTGATTGTGGACAGACTCACCAAATCTGCTCACTTCATCCCTGTCAGGAGTGGCTACTCTGTGGACAAGTTGGCGCAGGTGTATATCGATGAGATCGTCAGGCTGCATGGGGTTCCGGTTTCGATAGTGTCCGATAGAGGACCCCAGTTCACCTCCAGATTTTGGCAGAGTCTGCAGAACGCCATGGGTACCAAGTTGGATTTTAGCATTGCTTTCCATCCACAGACGGATGGACAATCAGAAAGGACCATCCAGACCATAGAAGATATGCTTAGAATGTGTGTGCTGGACTTTGGCGATTCTTGGAGGTAGCATCTATCCTTGGTGGAGTTTGCCTACAATAACAGCCATCATGCTAGCATCGGGATGGCTCCATGTGAAGCTTTGTATGGGAGGAAGTGCAGATCACCTGTTTGCTGAGAGGAAGTTGGAGAAAAGGCCTTGGCAGGGCCTGAGCTAGTAGAGATTACCAGCAGGGTAGTACCCATAATCAGAGAAAGAATCAAGACTGCTGCAAGCAGACAGAAAAGTTATGCAGACATCCGCAGGCGGCAAGTAGAGTTTCAGGAGGGGGATCTGGTATTGCTCAAGGTGTCTCCAATGAAAGGAGTGGTTCGCTTTGGGAAGAAAGGTAAACTAGCCCCACGATACATCGGACCCTTTGAAATCTTGCAGAAGATCGGGAATGTGTCGTACAAGCTAGATTTGCCTGCTTTAATGGCAAGAATCCATCCGGTTTTCCATGTTTCAATGTTGAGGAAGTTCGTGTCAGATCCGGGCAAGGTTCTTAGTGAGCCTGATGTGGAGATCCAAGAAGATCTCACCTATGTTGAGCAGCCAGTACGGATCATGGACACCCAGATCAGAAAGCTAAGAAACAAGGAAATCCCGATGGTGAAAGTCCTGTGGAACCACCACAATATAGAAGAATGCACTTGGGAGACACGGGAGTCCATGCTCCAGCAATACCCTTATCTTTTCTAAGGTTAGCCTCTTATGTGTTTTATGTGTATGTTATGTTGTATGCCATGCTATGTGCTAGTTGAGGAACATTCGGGGACGAATGTTCTTAAGGGGGGGAGAATGTAATACCCGGCTAGACTCCGGTATCGGAATTCCTACCGTCCGATGGAATCTCAGATGTCAGAGACCTCTAGAAGGGTAAAACCATGTTTTCATAAAAATTTTTAATGTATTTGAGGCTTTTAAGTAAAAAGGAAATGAGTTTTTGCATGAAAACAACCTTGGAGGAAAACCCAGGTTCGGCCGCCGAACATGCAGGCATTTCGGGTGTGCCTTAGGCCCCCGAAGGCATAAGTGAGGGAAGTCCAGGTTCGGCCGCCGAACATGGCATGCATGCGGAGGTACGTTCGGCCCCCGAACGTGGCCTGGCCAGCCACTATAAAAGGGTCCCTTAGCCGAAATGGGCGAGCTTTCCTCCCCATTTTCGGCCAAGGTGAGCTCTCCGCCGTCCCTCACCAATCTTGAGTCCCTTCCTCCAGATCTTTCAAGATTTTCACAAGTTTTTGCTTTGTTTTGAAGATTTTCAAGTTTTGAGCTTGGAGACCCAAGGAAGTTGTAAATCTACCATCTCCAAGTTTAGGTCGTCTCTCTCTCGATCTTCAAGAGGTAAGAGCCGATCTTAAGCTCATTGCATGTTTTAAGTAAGTTTTATGAAGATCTATAGGGTAGAATGCATGTTTAGCTTATAGTTAGGTTTATGAGTTTATGTTGTGTTTTTGAACAATGTGGCTTGCAAATGCATGCTTGATGTGTTGTAGATGGGGTTTAGGTAGTTTGAGACCCCTAGGAGCTTGTATGCATGTTTTGGTTGAGCTAAATGCATGATGGCATGAGTTTGAGGCATTTGTGCATGTCTGAACCAAGTTTCTGCCCTTTGGGAGAAACCAGGTTCGACAGCCGAAAGGACTTTCGGCCGCCGAACCCTCTTGTGGAGGCAGCATTCGGCTGCCAAAGCTTGCCCCCGAAAGAGGACTTTCGCCTCTGTCTGGGAGTTTCGGCCGCCGAAAGTGCCGCCGAACATGCATGAGTTTCGCCTCTGTCTAGGAGTTTCGGCCGCCGAAGGTGCCGTCGAACCTGCCTGACTTTCGACTCTGGAGGGACTTTCGGCCGCCGAACCTACCGCCGAAAGTGCCCTGTCCAGCCTTTCTTTGTATGTTCTTGCATGGATGTTTTGTGGTGTTTTAGAGGGTTTTTGGGGGATGTTTTCAGATTCATGTTATAGTATGTTGGTCCTTCATTTGTGTCCACCTGTGTAGGTGCGGACCCGAGGAACCGAAGACCTCAGCAGTGAGTCAGCTGCTTCTGTCAGTGTCAGAGCTAGCCAGAGGTGAGTAGAACTAAATTAAACCTTTTATCTTATGAAATCAAATGCTTAAAGCATATTCATGCATCATGTTTATATGTAATAGGTTGATTGCATTAGTTACAAGAATATGTTACATTGCATAAAATGCTGTGGATGCGGATGAATGTTGAATGATCCATTAGCCCTCATATGTTATGACATGATGATATGATATGGAAGTCCAGGTGTGGCCTGCACTACGCCCCTGGCACTATGTAAGAGAAAGACCGAACGTGGCCTGTACTACGCCCCCGGCACCATGGATTATGTATGTTATGTTATGTATAAGAGAAAGACCAGGTGTGGCCTGCACTACGCCCCTGGCATGATTGGATTATGTAGAGGGCTAAATGGTGACAAGTTCATCCTTGATATGATTAGTTGTGATGTGATGCATTTCATGATAGCATGTGTTTTAAATGCTTTATTATTCTGCTCACTGGGCTCTAGTAGCTCACCCCTCTCCCAAATTCCCCAGGTTTGCAGGTTCAGGGTAGACCAGGAGGTCAGCCAGAGTGTTGAAGTCATTTGTATGTAATAGATAGAATGTGGACATGATAAAATGTAAAGTTATGAATAGTTATGTAATGTAATGATATTAGGATTAGAGGTTGTGCTTGACCTATGTATAATGTATCCCTTTTTATGCATGATCCTAGATCTTTTATGATGTTTATGTAAACCAACTCAACATATGTTGTAATTGCCCATTGGGGCATTATTGAGATCCCACAGAGGGGTCGATGGTTATGATTATGTTTATGTTCAGGTTGAGTTTGGTGTTTGGATGAAAGAAAAGTTTTTAATTTTTATGTATTTTGTTGATCATGTATGGGATTAAACAGGTTCGCAGGATGTATGTTAGGCTTGCTACGGGTCCCGGCGGCCTTAAGCCGACCTGGATCCTAGCGCCGGTAGCGGTCCGATTTTCGGGTCGTTACATTTAGATTTTATTTCAGTCCCCAAAACTGTTATTGAGACTTTATCCCATCCTGGTTGGCGTGCTGCGATGGAAGAAGAAATGATGGCCCTAGACACTAATGATACTTGGGAGTTGGTGTCCTTACCCTCAAGAAAGCGGGCTATTGGGTGTAAATGGTGTTTGCGGTGAAAGTAAACCCTGATACATTTGTTGCTCGCCTCAAGGCTCATTTAGTGGCCAAAGGTTATGCTCAAACTTATGGAGTTTACTATTTTGATACATTCTCTCTAGTTGCCAAACTCGCATCTATTCGATTGTTTATTTTCTTGGTAGCTACACATAATTGGCCTTTGCATTAACTGGATATTAAAAATATTTTTCTCCATGGTGACTTTGAGGAGGAGGTTTATATTGAGCAACTACCTAATTTTGTTGCTAAGAGGGAGTTAGGCAAGGTTTGTAGACTTCAAAAATCCCTATATGGCTTGAAATAGAGTCCTCAAGCATGGTTTGGCAAGTTTAGTAAGGAGATCAAATAGTTTAGAATGAAGATGAGTAAGTGTGATCACTCAGTGTTTTATAGAAATTCTAATAGTAGAGTAATTCTACTTGTGATATTTATGGATGATATTGTTATCACAGGAAGTGATGTTGCTGGCATTATATCCCTAAAAGAGTTTTTCAAAACACAGTTTTATACAAAGAATTTGAGCTCCTTAGAATATTTTTTGGGCATTGAAGTTATACAGTATAAGAAAGGCAATTTCTTATCTCAAAGAAATATGTTCTTAATTTGCTGACAAAAACAGAAAACTTGGGTGCTAAGACTTGTAGTGCACCAATGACCCCTAATCTTCAACTTAACATAAAAAACAGTGAGCCATTTGCAAATCCTGAAATGTATAGAAAATTAGTTAGCAAGCTGAATTATTTGACAGTGACTCGTTCTGATATTGCATATTCAGTGAGTGTGGTAAGTCATTTTATGTCCTCTCCTATTGTTGCTCAGTGGGATGCTCTGGGATAAATTTTTTGCTGCTTGAAAGGGGCCCCAGGACAAAACCTCTTCTATGGTAACCATGGGCACTCAAATATTGAATGCTTTTCTGGTGCTGATTGGGCAGATTCAAAGGTTGATAGGAAGTCAATCACTGGATATTGTATTTTTGTGGGAGGTAACATAGTCTCATGGAGAAGTAAGAAGAAAAATGTGGTCTCTCATTCTAGTATTGAATCTAAATATTGATCCATGGCACAAGCCGTATATAAAATCTTGTGGGTGCGTCAATTGTTGGAAGAAGTTGGGTTTACAAATTCGATGCCTGCTAAGTTGTGGTGTGACAATCAAGCAGCTATCACATTACCTCTAATCCAGTATTTCATAAGAGGATCAAATATATCAAGATTGACTGTTATTTTGTTTGTGAGAAGGTCCCACGAAAGATAATCTCAATAGGACATATCAGAATTGGAGAACAATTAGAAGATATCTTCACTAAAACTCTAAATGGGACTCAAGTTTATTATATATGTAACAAGTTGGGTATGATTAACATCTATACTCTAACTTGAGGGGAGTATTATAGGTTACAGGAAGTAAATATGTTGATATAGGAAGTAAATATTGATAGATATGTTAGTTGCTTAATCTTAGAGATTGCATGATCATAGGCCGTATATAAAGTCTTGTGGGTGCGTCAACTGTTGGAAGAGATTGGGTTTACAAATTCGATGTCTGCTAAGATGTGGTGTGATAATCAAGCAACTATCACATCACCTCTAATCCAGTATTTCATAAGAGGATCAAATATATCGAGATTGACTGTCATTTTATTTGTGAGAAGGTCCCACAAAAGATAATCTCAACAGGACATATCAGAATTGGAGAATAATTAGAAGATATTTTCACTAAACCTCTAAATGGGACTCGAGTTGATTATATATGTAACAAGTTGGGTATGATTAACATATATGCTCTAACTTGAGGGGAGTATTATAGGTTATAGGAAGTAAATATGTTGATATAGGAAGTAAATATTGATAGATGTGTTAGTTGCTTAATCTTAGGGATTGCATGATTATAGGCTTGATTCCCTTTCCTTTCTAGATAAAGTTTTTCACATATAAATATGGTATAATCTCTATTGTAATATACACAATAAATATTATCTTTCTACAAATGAAGAACGTCAATAAAAAAAGGATCCATGAGAAACTGAAGGTTCGCCTTCAGCTGCTCCTCGAAAACCATAATAGTGTCCTCCATAGCAATCAATCATTTACATGAATGCGTGGAGAAGGGACAAAGATGCAAAAGGTCTCCTTGGAGATTTGGTATGTATCATAAAAGCATTCTACATCTTGCTCCGATAGGGTAGATGGGATGGCATTAATAGAGCTACTCTCGCTTTCTGAAGCCTCCCTCAATGGAATAGTAGAGGTCGAGGCACAGGTGGAACCGTCGGAGGAGGAGCTTGAAGAAGAAGTATTCATGTTCATTCTGAAGAGGAAGCAAACAGAAATTACCGTAGGAAGTATAAACGAAAAAGAAGTTGCGACCGAATCTTTTTAAAAGCAAAATATTATAATTGAAAGCAAAAGTGATATTTAGAGAAGAATAAGGATTCTTATAAGACGATTTTGACGGCAAATTTTAAATACGGCACGAGAAACAGGGCAGTCATCATTGAGGAGCTAGATAGGTGAAACAACATGAGCAGTAAAAAATCAATTTCAGTAGGTCACGTATCCTAGATCTCAAGAACAACTATCTCCTTCGAATCGAAACCAGCGGAGGGAGCTCTGATATTACATAACAATCGCCCAAAGTAAGTCATGAGATGTCACCACAACATAGGGTCACGTGGCAAAAATCTAATAAGTGGGAAACGCGATCCCATCCAAGGAAAGGAAAACCTGAACATCTCAAACACTCGGTTTATCATCAAGACTCGCACTCCCCTGAATAGGACGAGTCTTGATATAAAGTTCCCGTTATCAGGCACAACTCAGCGTATTCTCATTACAAGCGTATTTCCAATATGTTTGTAATTGCGGAATCACTAACCTATTAGCCGGTGATATATCTTATCAAACAACCGGCCACATCATCGACGGATATATTTATCTCCATTTTTTTATAATATAAAATGAGAAAAATCATAAAGTCAAAAGTACGCTATTCTTTTACACTACTCAAATTCTAAGCAATTTATTGCATTCACCCTGTTTTTTGGTATACTAAGTGACTGCCGTGAGCATCCACCACTTCATGTTTTGTTTCTTGCAGATCTAATCAATCATAGTACAGTTCTGTTTTCCAACTACATCAATTATTATTTTAAATTCGACAAATTATATAATTTTTATGTGTTTTGTTATTTTTTTTTTTTCATTTATCTAGCTTAGTTCTTCATCACACCAAGAGAAGCTTAAAATAAAAAATAGAAATCTTCGTTTTCTTTAACAATAAATTTGTATAAATATTATTAAAGTATATGATTAATAATATATATGTTGCATGAAATTATATATTATTTTTATTAAAAGAAAGCTTTTGTTTCTATTATGTTGAAAATTTAAATTAACTATATTATAATGTTTTATTCATATGTTTTTAAATTTAATTGCCTGAAAGGAATTTAAATTTTATTGCCTGTGACAAATGCGAACCAAAACATTTATCAGAATATGGAAAAGTTCCATGTCTTGGGATGGAAACTACCATCTGCTCAGGAACTTGAATTCACAAAACAAAATAAATAACAAATATTGATACACCTTCAAGAAGTTTAACACTGTATATGGGTCAAGCTCTACAAAACTTGGAAGAATAAGCAATGCCTGACATCCTTACACCAAATACGAGGACATGAGATTCCAGCTAATTTTCATGTGGTTGGGCATTGATGCCACAAACCGAAGAAGATCCGGCTTTGCATCAAGTGCTTGGCAGAGCTTTTCAGACTTTTGATTTAAGACATCAACAAACTTTGCAATGTTTGGAATCACAAGCTCCCTACAATGGAGGTGTAAAAAGGGGACCTTTGACAGCACACTTCCCTTCTGAACATCTAGACCTTCTGGCCTACGCAACTTGTATGGTTTCGCAAAAAATGGCTCAATATCAACTTGAGGCATTTGCTTCCATCTCTGGTGCACAAACCAACCATACTTGTAGTCACCAACAATGGGAGTTCCAAGAGCTTCAGCACAGTGCACCCGCAGCTGTATAAAATATTGAATAAACAAAATCAACAACAATCGATATCCATATACATGTCATAGAGCTTTTCTAAGGCAATCCAACATCAACCCCTCACAGGTCACAACAACACCCCTCACCCAAAAGAAAAAATAAATTAAAAATTGAAATACCTGTGTTCATGGTACCTGATGCTTTCGGCTAGTGAGTGGACGTAGCTCAATCCACGAGCATTCATTTATTTTAGGACCTAACACTCGGTATTCAGTTAAAGCCTCCAAACCCGAACGCTGAGCCAGGACAACTCTGTCTGTCTTCCCATCATTAAGAAGCACCTATAATAACCAATGATTGAAACGAATCATTTGTCCTTGAAGATGTCGCAAGAGATGCCAATTATCATTTCCAAACGCACTCACACTGAGAAAGAACGAGGAGCCCAAATTAAGCCTTCCTTTTCCTTGGGAGTGCCTATAACCAATGCCCAATACCTTTGATACATTGCTTCACGTGCATCATTCCAAGCCTAAAATTTCACAAAATGCATTATTATTATAAACCAACAGGCGGAAGCATTAAACCATCTCCTTATTGATTTTATGAGACACATACCCTTGTTTACATAACAAGACCAATAACTGAAGTACCTTACAACAGAAAATTGGATTATTTTGGTCATTAAATAACCACTGAAGAAGACCAATGCCTTCTCTTGTTCTCCCCAATAAAATGAGACCACTGCTCTCTGCGTCAAGGCGCTGCACCTGGTAAAATTATTTTCATGATAAAAACTATATCCTCATTTTGGAGATTTCCAAGAGCAGGAAAATTCAATAAATAAATAAATAGGACAGATAGAGAAGTCCAAAATAGCAAGTTTCACGTTTGGCTAACAACTACTTTGAAAATGAACCTGATCTCTCTATGATTATGAATCACCTGATGAGGAGAGCAACTTACCAATTTAGGGCCTTCATCATAATCACAAGCAAAGCTGCAGCCGCTAATGCATCCATGCTATTGTGAACTGGCAGATTCCCCTAATAAATTTATGACAAAATAAATCATCAGGCAACAAATTTGTAAAGACAAAGATCAATTAGAAAAAAATCACGAGGCTAAATATTCTAACCTTGACGGGTAGTTTTGGGGGTTTGTTTAGGACAATTAGAGCTGAATCCTACAATTTGAAAAACAAATTGTTAAAAATTATTAACATAAGGCAAAAAGACTTCAAGCGCATACTTTGGTACATGACATCAACCAAGCTAAAACTCGCATATGCACAATATTCAGAAATATCGTTTAGAAAAGGGAAATATAAGTCAAATTCAACGTGCCTTGTACTGGACAAGCCTTTGTAAATATTCAATCTCATCAGCATTTGGATATAAAGTTCCACTTGGTATGACGCCAAACCTCTTCGAAATGCTAGTCTCGGCTACTGATACAGATATATGAATTCTTGCTCCTTCCTCCATAACATCACTAGGTTTAATCTGTATGCGAGCTATGCTATAGAATATTAAACCCACATAGTATAACACAAGTTTACAGAGAAATGAAAAGCAAAAAGAGAGAGAGAAGCACAGTAGACTATACATACAAGCATACCTTTCTCATAGATGTTGGTCCTCCCTGTTTGATGGAGTTACTACAACTCGGCAACTGCATATGGACCTGGTAGGAAAAAGGGGTAGAATTAGACAAATGAGGATTTTAACCCATGGATAAAGAGAGAGAAGATTAGGGGTAAGAAATATACTTACAAGGCCCTTGTTAAAATGTGATTGGATTGTAGAGTCGGGGATTTCATTGAAGTAATATTTCAGCCAACTAATAGCGGTGACATGAGATGCCACCATATTCTTTCCAGGCAAAGGGAGGCGGGGAAATGGGGGCAAGGATAGGAGCTGGCGTGGCTTGGGACTGTCTTTTGGAGAGCCCAAATGGGCAACATTGTTGGAGACTCTGACAACTGGTTTCGCATAGGCAGGTGGTGGAGGAACTATTCTTGAGTAGCTTCTAACCTTAGATAACATCTGATTGCAATGAATGTTCTTCCACATTGTTGGGGCATGCTAAAGAATGCAAGATAAAAAGAAACAATGGGAGGAATGCCTAAGAACAAAGAGAAGAAATGAGAATGTCAACAATACCATTTGCTAAATAGGTTAACGGGCTAATCTGTTAATCCTTATGATCTGGGTTGGGACCAACATATAAAGTAAAACTAATAATTACAAAATATATATATAAAAAAGGATGTTGATAATTAAGTCGATAAAGTATCTCCTTGGAACATTATCAACTCCTTATCTAGTGAAACTATTTTCGGTTAAGCATCCGATGTTCAAACCACCCAAAACCTTACTGATGAATGATGAATATCTATAGCTAAAGTTGCCACCAGAAATCATATTAGTCCTAACACACTAGATAACAAGTGAAAGAGTAGAATGTAACAGGGGAAATCAGTACACTAGGCGTGGATCCAATTCATTGAAAAGACAAATAACTCATAGAGACAAATAGACAAACATATGGTGTTGACAAAAAATACCCAAGCAATTGTATCCAAGGAACCCACTTGGATAAAGTTGACGGGAGAAGTATACTTGTTTGGTTCTTTTCATTTTCTTTTTCCTCATTGACCAAATGGTTTTATGTCTGGAAAGCCATTGCGTAATCTTACACAGTTTGGATTCTCTGATACGATATCATCGTTAGTATCGGCCTTCAGAAAATATCTCCCATACTATTTTCTGAGCTTTTAAAAAGTTAATGATTTTGTCCCCATAGTTTTTGAGCCTATTTAAATGGTATTCTACTATTTTAAAATACAACCATTTAGCTATTTTTTTTATATATATTTAAAAATTATTATTTAATTTTTATAATATAAAAAAATTATTAATAGTCTCTCTATTTATAAAAATTATATTACATTTTTAAAATTTAAAAAAATATATTAATTAATCAAATTAAATTAATTTAATTTAAATGTAATATTTATATTTACTTTAATTTTATTTTTAAAAAATATATTAATTAATAAAATTAAATTGATTTAATTCAAATACAATATTTTTTACTTTTGGAGCAAGTCTCTTTTGGGGCCAATGATGAAATAGTGGGTCGTAAACATAAGGTGAAAAGTAGCAATTAGAGTGGAAAAGTTGATACCTAAATGCAAGATTAGATACAGATGGATTGTTCTTTATGTTGTTATTTGATATGCATTTTTTTAGGAAAAAAATTGTTTGATAAAAGAATTAAATACTAATCATTTTTATTATATTCAATAAAAAATCATCATTACTATTTCCAATTTTCAATTTCCATTTCAAAAAAAATATATATATAAATTTTACATAATCTTTTACCACTAATTTTAATTAATAAAATAATATAATAAATTTCTTCATATTAATTATAAATATATTAAATATTAATAGTCAATATTAAATTAAAATATTTTTTTTATATACAACTATTATTAATTAAAAAAAATATAAATTTAATAATATTAAAATGACATCAAGCAAAATTTAATTTTAATTCAAAATCAAATCAATTCTCACAAAGTTTTAAAAAATTAAATTTTTATATTATTAGTACTGCTAAATAAAAATTTAAGAAAGAGAATCCATTTCTTTTAAATTTTTTAAAAATAAGGCATTCCAACAAGTGCTTAATAATGTATTCCCAATGAGATTTCTGACCGAAAGATATTTGCTGAGCAAGAAAGTTTGCTTCCCCAAAAAACTTACACAAAAAAATCAACTACAAATTGAAGATTGTTAATGGATAATGTTCTTACAAAGCAGGGTGATTCAATATTTACGCAATTGTCAGCTTTCAACTGAAAACAACAAGACATGTGAAGCAATGTACATGCTAATCTAAATCTAAAGAAGTGCCGCTACTACGCCTTACAAACTGAGAGATGAATCTGCCGCTCGTTTGTGATTTCTCAGTGATCATGTAAAGACAAAACAGGCATAATGCTGGTACCAGGAAAAAAAATTAAATGGTCAGCTGCATTTTATAAAACAAATAGTAGTAAATATTCTGAGTACTACATGCATAAAAAACACCAACTAAACATGGAACATTTTACGCGAGTTTCTTGCAAAGGTGAAATCTGCCCCTTGGAAGAGGGTTCAAATCTCGAGTGGCAGAGATTCTTAGTTCTGCCTCAAGGTATTTCACCAAACACGGATTAGCCCTGTTGTTTTAAAGTAACCAACAAGCACAGGCAATATGTATATACATAAATGGGAAGTTTAAGCATGAATCCAAGGCAATAATGCCCCATCCAAGAAAATTATGGGTCCGAAGGATTCACTAATGCATTTAGATGAAATCAGCTTCATGTGGGAAAAGCATTCCTGTTGTTTTTTTTTTTTTTCAATCTTATTCATCTTCAGTTTTTTGGCTTATTCCTTTTCTTTTACTCTGGAAGATAAGGAGAATCTATAACAATGCATATGCGATTTCGAACTTTTTTAAGAAGGAACAGACCCTTAATGTGTGAACGAGACTTCAAATGAGAATCAAACTAGTACAATAAAATGTGTAATGCGTACATACCAGCATAAGCAACAGTAAAACCTGAGACTAATCGTCCCAATGCTGATAGAACATACAGACAAATGGCAACCTGATTAAAAAAACATGAACAATATTAACATTCTGCTCCATGCAAGAATTCCAAAACTTCTATGCAAGCATAAAGATGATAATAAGGCAAAAAAAAAAAAATCAAGCAGACCGGAAAACTTTCCTACAAGTTTTTGGTGATGATATCAAACTTGAGAGACAAGCTTTAGTAAAGATTTAAGGGAGATTTACTATTTAACCTTCGGATATTGTCATTATTTACAAGTCGATCTATGAATTTTCAAAAACCCATTAAAACGCCCTCACATAATTTTTTCATTAGCAAACAAGTCCTTCCATCCATCAACAGCTCCCTTTTCCATTAAACACATATGAAAAGACCAAAATGCCCTTAGTCTCTACATGGACAAAGTCCCTAAATGGATAGACTTCTCTTTCCAAACCCCTAACTCTACTCTTTTTCCTAAATTGACAAACCTCTCTTCTCATCTTCTTTATTTCTGTCAATACCTCAAGATAAATTCATCCCACTATGAATTGACAAACCTCTGTTCTGATCTTCTTCATTTTTGACAATACCTCAAGATAAATTCATCCCACTTGAATTACTGAATTAGTTATCACATCTATTGAAAATCCGAATAGTATTAATTAATAGATATGAAATTTCGCGATTATAGACTTGGAGGTTCTAAGGACATAATATAGGTAAATTGATTCATCATGTCTTCCTCTTCTTCTTCTTCTACATCCTCATCCTCCAATACCTATTATTGGTTTATTCCATTACCAATCAAATCCTCCCAACCACATCAAACCTTTGCTCCTCTACCCTAATTTTAGAAAACAAAATAGCCTCCCCATACCTCCTCGTCAACATCCCTGACCATGAGTCCACTAACCTTGCCATGCCTTTGGCACTCTGATTTTGAAACTTACCCACAAACTCGTGATGCAAATATGGTTCTCTCTCCTTCCCATCATCCTCAAAGCTGGACGTGCCATCATGTATCCATTTATTCAAGTAAGCAAGGCTCTGTTCTTAACCTTCACCAACCTTGCTTTGTGTTGTAATTCCGCAAGCTTTTTCCATGTCAATTTCGATCAAGACAACAATATTTTTGGACAGGAGGTTGAGGAGAAGAAACTGGTGATTGGAGAGATGTATTTTGTTGGATTGAAGCTAAATTGTAAGAAAAATTTGGGAAAGGACTATTGATAGCGTTACTATGGAGGAAAAATTTTGAGAAAAAAAATTAAGTGAAGGATTGAGGATATTTCTGGATTTTGGGAACTGATATTGCTTTTGGATTTATAAATTTTAATTGAAATGTTATTGAAATTGAACAAAGAATGATATTGGTTTGAGTTTTAATTAGAATTCTATTATTACAAGAAGGATAGTTTAAGATTTTAAAAATTTTCTCTCTCTCCATGTGACACAATTTTAAAGGAAAATGAGTTCAATTCGGAATGGAAAGACTATTTCGTTGTGTTTCTAAAAATGGACGGACTGACTTATAAATAATGTTAATAGGGAAGGACTAAATAGTAAATCTTTCAAGATATAACAATAAACTATTAAGGTTCCGAAAGAACAAATTCAGCCTCTCATGAACTTGCTTAATTGGGGGTGAGGAATCCTGTAGCCAGAGCTATAAAAAAATAAAAGAAAAAGAACAGAAAAATCTTTGATGCTAGGCATCGCATGGAACAACAGGGTCCTTGTTAAACCTATGGACTTAGATTGAAGAGGAAAAGGTATTGACCTTGAAGAAAAGCCTCTTGTCATGGCCAGTTGCAGCAACCCTCAAGACAGATTCAGCCGCCCCTATTGTATTAGCAAACCATGCGACGATGCTGTTTGCAGTGTCCTGAGAGATCTGCCACTCGAGTGGATCCACGGGAACCCTACCAAACCATTTTATCAAAATTTTGTAGGCAATACAATCATTGATGGGATCATGCGAGGAAATACAAAAGGAGATTGAAATTTCGATTCTTTTGAGGAAACCCAAAAGCAGTGGAGAGGAAAGAACAGCCCAATTCCAGGCCAGCCAAACGAGCACTTAGGTTTAATGGAAAAATGTAAAGGATCAAAACTATTGAAATATGTATGCATTAACAGTTAAAAATAGAAGGAAGTGTACATACGAGATGTTCATCTGGCGAAAGAGTAGACCGAGAATAGCGAGGGAGCAGAGGAGGACGATGAGAACATCGGAAACCAAAGAGAGAAGGCTGGCATTCCGATACGCACAGTGGTAGTACACCAACGTACCACATATCAATCCGATCATCGGCTTCCCGATTTCGCTTCTCTTGTTGTTATTGTTAGTTTCGTTACCCTCCATCTCTGGGTTTCAAAGACTCGATCTTTCTTTTTTTTTTTTTTTTTTTCCATTTCCAAGTCCATAATCTGTTTTATTGCAACATTGTGGACTTTTCTACAGTCAAGGTTTTGTTTGTTAGTCTAATTCCCATTTCATACATTGCACTTGTTTTTTCCGTGAGGAAGCAAACAGAGCGTTAACAGAAAGGCGCAGCATTTTTATTTTTCCTTCATCACAACCGGCCCACAAATACTATGAAAAATTCTTAAATAAGTCAATTTAAATTTTTTGTCAATTAATTTTATATATTTTTATTAAGGTCTAAATAAATATTAATATAATATCATATTATTTTTATAATAATAAAATATTTTTTTATAATTTAAATATAAAAAATTAATATTTTAATTAACATATAAAATTTTAAAAATATACAGATATAATAAATAATTTTAAAATTACAAAAATAAAACTTTTATTATATAAAAATATTTTTATTATTAAATTTAAATAAAAATATTAAATTTATTTCTATTTATTTTTTTAAAATGTAATAGAAAGTATAGAATATGAAATCTTTTAAATTTATTCTAAAATATAAAATTTTTAAAATATAAAATCACTTAAATTTATTCAGATAGAATATAAAATTCTTTAAATTTATTTATTATTCAAATACATTTTTATATAAAATCTCTTAAATTTATATATTATTCAGATAATTTTTACGCTTGACGGAATGTGAATGCAATTTATATTTATTTATATAATTTTTTTTAAAAAGAATTACAAGCTCAAAAAGATGTCAATATATTATATTAAATATAATTAAAACAAGAGAAATCCTCAAGTGGATCTACAGCGTTGTGGATTCCATGGACGTTCACTGTTAAGTGGAGACAAATTTTTCCCTTAAAATAGAAACAATTTTGCTGTAACAAGTACCGAAACTATAGAACTGAATTCACAAGTCGTTTTTCAAGTTTTTAAAACTTGAATTTTAAATAAATTCAAATAAATAGAACATTCAGAACTAAGAAACACAACCGTCGTCACCGCCACCACCACATCTGTTGCTCCTCTGTTGTTTATGACGTACAGTTCCATTCTGATGGACTAATGAACATGGCTCATTCAATCCCAAGAATAAGAATCCAAAGAAAAAATATATATAACTATAAAGATTGGAACCGAAAAAGGGAAAAAGAGAGAAAAACCTTCCTAAATCAAATTTCCCAAAGCAATCAGATTACCTTTGACCAATCACCATTAGTTATTCCTATACATAGATACATAACATACAGTTGGAGACATATATTACATGTATACACTACAATCAATTTTCAATTTTCAATTTTCAATTTGCAATTTGCAATTTGCAGCATCAAACTCAAATGGCAACTATACTAGCACATCATGCCCTAACGGCATATTTTTGCAATGAATAGTTGCCCATTCATCATCCTTTTTTCTTCCTGCCATTACATCTCGCTTCCCACCAGAAGCAGGATTCATGTCCCTACCAACCAATTCAAGTTTCCAAGACCTGCCCTTCTGCATAAAAAGGAATCAAAACATTAGCATTGTTGACAAAATTCTAGGTAAATGCCCCTCATCATCACTGGATTCAATTTTTTGGAATTTGAATATGAAGAATTCAGATGAATTAATCTTTTCAATCAAATATTCTGCCAGTTGATTTCAGTCCCAGGAGCGTCAAAAGTAGAAGGGCTCCTTAAACCATAGAAGTACAAACAATGTTTAGATACTATGTTGTATTTCAAACAAGTTAGCAAGATATGTAGCGGTGGTTAAATCTCCTTTAAAAATTTTACCAAAACAGCTATGCACACTTCACATAACTTTTCCAGTGGTTCCATTATAGACTTGCCCCTGTTAGGGATATCTCTTCTAGGTTTGCTTTCAAACAAGCCTAAAACCATTCTAGATGACAACTCTTGCACGGTTGGTTACTCTTCCTACAGAATAGTCACCTAATGGCTATGTCCATAAAATGTTTGATTCGAGATGGCACTTCAACAGAAAACTACTCAATAATGCTATCAGCATCATAGAAAACCATCTAAGAGGAAAAGTTAAGGTACGAATAATCAAGAAACTTCTACAATAATGTTCCAATTTTTGTTCTAACAATACCTCCCTTTAGAGAGGATAAGAAAGTTCAATTAAACAATTACTACACTGATATATTAATGCAACATCTTGCCTATTTATACCTGCTGTTTCAGAAATTATATTTGTGAAGGTACAAACACATACGAAGACAAAGAATCACCCATGCGCGTGAATAAAAAGTTGGCGTACCTTCACCACAAAGTTGCTCAAATCGAGCAACTATGTGCTTCCCATATGTGTATTTCTTCAAAGCATGAAGATGAACTCTTACACGATCGAGCAATATCTTCTTCTGCTTATCATTACTTATTTCAAGGATCTTTTGGACCACATAATTTGCGAATTGGTCCTTCATCATTACCTAGAACACAGAAGAAAAACAAGAAAATTCAGCAAGCAGCTGCTGAGCATCCCCAAATGCCTACATCATCTGACATAGAAATAAATAAATTAATTGACTATAATTTTGTTCAAATAAAATTTGTTTCATAATGCCTATGAGACAAGAAATTCTTACTCCGAGATTCTGATATCCTCCACAGCAGTGGAGAGTTGATAATGAACATCACATGAAAGGTTGATTTGTTTATTTATTTATTTATTTTTTAAAAAATGTTTTGAATATAATCACAAATTCTATATCCATATCAAATTTAACCATGAAGAAACATCTAACTCAATAAAAGGGAAATTTATCTAACTTGATATGGAAGTTGGAACCCCAAATGACAAGCATGTACAGGTCTCAAAATGTGAAATTGATAATAAATCAAAGACACATGGCTGTTAGGTTCTCACCTCAAAGCCTTAAAAACAAACCAACAAAAACAGATTAAATGGTTTGGAATGCTATACCTAGATTATCAGATTACCACAATACTATTAAGAAATGTCAACTTGACTTACCAACAAGTGGTCACTCTCCTCGGATTGCCCAATGATCTCCTCGATCAAGAGCTCCTGCTCAGCTGAATTGCCATATTCCAAACACTTCTCAATCACATTTGATGCATACTTGTGCTGACTCATTTGCACGATTTTCCCAGACACCTTGCTGATAATCTGGCTCCTTTCAGAGGGCTTTCCTCTCTCCAAAACATGCTGCAAGCAGCACAAAGTTAGACCATAAACTAGATAACTAATATAGAAGCTCACATAGCCATGCATGATAATATATTAAGCTCACAGTCTTTGTGGTCTGAATTTGGAAATGTTATACCAAATAATTGCAAGCAAAGTTGATGCATAAAGGAAAGTATACAAGCAAGCAGCAAGCAGCATTAATAAAATCCACCTGAGTGACATAGTTGCCATACTGGTCTTGTGCAAGAATGTGAGCTGATTCCAAGATCTCATCCACTATACATTGACTTTGCAGGTCATCTGAGCAATGCTCCAAAACCCTCTACAGCAAAACCAAATGCACAGAAGTTTAAAGAGCCATTCAGCAAAAATGACAAAGGGGCCAGTGTACCCATCAAACTATGGATAAGTACCTGAATAACACGACAACCATAGGGATGCGTGGCAAGTGCAGCAACTTGGCCTCGGAAAGCAGAAATAATAAATTCAATGTTCTTTGTTGGCACACATTCTATGCACTTCTGTATCACATGATTTCCATTTTGATCATGCACGCATCTCATAACATGCCCATCAAGTTCTTGAACAAGCTGTGTTTTCTGATCAAGCTCAATCACTTCAAGGGCCTAGGAAAGTAATTATGTCATTATATGTATACCATCTGAACTATAAAATCACCTGCATTAAATGAGCCCCCTTAATGATAGGGCCAACCTACACAGAATTCCCAGCCTGATTATATTTATGTAATTCTACACAAGTCAAAATCATTATCTTAAAAGAAGACAAACATAGGACGTTAACACACTTAATGGAATTGTAAGACTGCAAACGTTAATGTCCATAACTTACTTTCTGTATTACACGGCAACCATACATCTGCAAACTTAACTGCAGCATCTGTCCAGATAGTTTATCTGCAAGCTCTTTCCTCTGTTCAGGGCTTCCATGCTCAAAAAACTGTAATACAAATAACCAGTGCAACCATCAGTAACTTACCATTTATGAGCAGAAAGGATCCAAATCCATTAAGATAATTGGCATCCACTTTTTCTTTTCTTCTATCTTTTTTTTTTGGGAAAAAGGAGGATGAGGGTGGTTAAACTCTTAATGCAGGCAAAGCATAAAAACCATACCTTCTGAATGACATAATTTCCAAAAACATCTGTCATTAATTTTGAAGCATGAGGAAGTACTTCTTTAAACACCGACACCTTTTCCTCGACACTGCAATGTTCCAGTTTCTGCTGAATAAATCGACTCCCATGTTGATCAACACTGAAGTTAAACAAGGAATAAAATTACTTTTTATGTGGGGAGACAGAGAAATCACATTAGAGATGCAAGCAAAACAAGCTCAATATAGAACACTGCCTGAATTCTACTATATGGCCAGCTATCTCAGAGAGCTCAAATTTTCGGGCACTGCTTGATTTCAGTTCTTCAAGAAAATAGTGCCTTTTGGGCTCATCAAAGCTGTTGACTCCTCTCTGCCCCTGACCTCCACAATATGGTCCTACATTTCTACTTGAACCTTGGGGAAACCTCATGTCATTCTGCTGACCAATATGACCTATTCCACCTACAGGAGATGATGGTAGTACTGGACTGGCAAGTGGTGCACCTGGGAATTGGGTCATGACACCCATACCTGGAGGACCTCCATAATAACTACTACCAGTAATTCCCACTTTTCCTGGACTTGGCATGCCTGGGCTGCCATTTATTGGCGGCTGAAGTTTATGATCACCTCTATAAGAGGAAAAAAATGACTCCTTCTGAGGAAGAAAAGAATCAGCCTGGCCCCCAGTGGGACCACTCGAGGCCATATGATTCTGCTGAAATGTAGCACCATATGCATCTCCATAAGGATTTTGAAAGTACTGCATATACAGTGGATCAACATATGAAGGTTGAAGCATTAATCCTTGTTGTCCATAAAACTTGCCCAGGTGTTGTGGACCACCTATATGTGGAATGTCTTCCCCAGCTGAAGAAGCAGTGGTTCGACCAGTAAAGCTTGAACTAGAAGCACCAAATGGCACTGTAATGGCACTATGAGAAGGATAGCCAGTCATAAAAGGGGGAAGAAATGTCGAACTCAAAGCATATCCGCCCATGCTATATTGTGGAGAATATAAACCAGATGGCTGAAAGTTAGGGTAAAATGGAGTCCCTCCTGCCATATAGGCTGCTACTGATGCATACGAAGGAGGGCCAAGTGCAGGAGAATGCAATGTCGGCTGTACCTCAATAGTGGAGAACCTAGGATGGTCATGGGAAAGTTTTCCCATGCTACTGTGAGATGGATTCGTTCCTTGGGTAATTTTTTGAGGCTGGACTCCTTGAGCCTGATGTGGATTGCCTTGCTGTGCTGATGGATGCTTTTGAGGCATATTCCTCCCATAAGATCGTTGCTCTTCTTTGTTTCTCATTTTAGGATCCTTTCTGGCTGAATGAAGGGTACCTGAAAATGAGGAATGACCTTCCAAACTAGTATCTTTAGTGTTTCCTTCATCTTTTTGCCAGTTTGGTTTCTCTTGAAGACATGATGAGCTAGTAAAAGAGGTAACTGTAGGATCAGTATCAGATATTAGCCTTATAGCGTCTACCTCCAAAGCATATGTGTTGGCACAGACATCATCAGAACCTGAATTTGATTCTGATGCTTTTGAAATGTTCACAGAAGAAACATTTGGCGAAATTAAATGGGCATCCAGATCAACTGCTTCTTCTGCTGCATGGCTTGAAGATCGAGACTGACTATAAACAGGAGATGGGGTGCGAGGGAAGTCTTCCTACAAATCCACCACGACATCAAAGGTGATATTTAAAGCAACGCAAATGAGAAAGTAATAATTGTCTTATAATCTCAAAATTTTGTGAACAGCTTGGCGAAAAACCAAAACTAAGCTATACTTGAATTTTATATATACACCTACCTTAAAGCTAATCTGCTAGAAGCTAATCATTGTGTGGTGGAAGTAGAAAGTTGAATACCTGTATCAGGTCAACCAAACTTTTATGACGACCTGCCAAAGAATTTGTGTTCTGTCCAGAGGAAAGCGCACTGCTAGTTTCTGATGCTTCTCTGGGTGACTTATCATCCTCTGGCTCTTCCTTATGAGTTGAAAGCATTTGCAAGGATTGATTGCCACTATCGTCTATAGAAGCAGACCTCCAACTATTGCCTAAACCACCAATATGGCATACAAGTCGACGATTCTCTCGTGATATTAGAGGTGGTGGAAGCCTTGGATTCAAGTTGATATTTGAACAATAGTACGCGAAATAGGCTGGATCAGAACGCAGTTGCTCCTCAGACTCACAGTTCTCAATAGCACTGCTTAAACTTTCCAAGCTAGAACTCATGATTAAGTTTTGCTGAGCTAAAAGGTTTCCAATAGCAGCAAATGAACCCTCCATGCTTGGCGGTGCACTGCCACTTCGACCAGGAACCATGTTTGTTTGATCTCCATGGAATCTATTCCCCTTCACAAGCAATCCCAAGTTTTCTGCTGCCATATTATTTAGGGGTGACCCAAATATAGCTGCATCCTTAGAAGAGGGACACTTTCTAGCTCCGCCACTCTCCACCATTCTCATAGGGCTCTCAGTTGCCATCCTGCTATTCTTTTTCTTTTTCCTTTTTGGGACAGAAAAGGAAGTTTCGGTTATTCCCTCACCTGCAGCTGACCCATGTTGATCCTTGCTGCACAGCAATTTAACGTTCCAATAAGAAAGGAGAAGAGAAGAAAAATATGACCGAGACTAAAGAAAAAATTGTAAGATTAGAAAAGGAAAGACAATAGATTAAGTATGAATGCCTACAAAAAAGTTCAAAATCACCATAACCTCCACATCAATTTTAATAGAATATCTCTACGCTCTACCCCAGTTCTTGCTCCCCAAAAATCCATTTATAAGAAGGAAAAAAAAAAAAAAGACACGCCAGGCGTAAACCTAGCAACACAACCATGAAGTGATAGATGATGAACATTATTCTGTATACATGAAAAAAAAAATGTGGACAGAGGAATGAGACAGAGCAAAAAATGAGTCTCATCACGGGGGAGAACATAAATCCATCCAGAATCCACAAGCATGGCAAGGGCACATCATTCATCAAATCGACAAGTGGCTTTTTCATGAAACAATAGGAACTCTTAACACATTGATTATTTGATCACCTGTTGTAGAAAGACCACTACTTACAACAAGGTACAACAAAATGTTTCTTCAACCTCCATATTTCATAATGAACTAAAACCTAAAAGTTGGTTACTTTTCATAATTCCAAAATCTTAAAAGTTAAAATACAGAGCTTTAAATACCGAATAAAGAACAACGTCAAGAAAGGGGCAGCACAATTTTATGATTGTAATCCATGTAATATCTTTGTGCGTGCCTTTTGAAATGATCGTGTTCAAATTCTCCTCTCTGCTCTACACACCACACGCAACAGCTAGCTCACGAAAAAGACTGAAAACCCAAGGAAAAAAATTGAGGACTGATAAACGAAAAGAGAATAAACTTGAATAATAATCATTGCTCAGCAACATTAAAAAAGGAAGGGGAAAAAACAAATTTTCCCGGTAAAAACTCGCAGGTACACCCATACACTTAGCAAAAGCGGAGAAACATGCGAAAATAAGCCGAATTAAGGAAAATTAAACAAACCCATTAATCTTGAAGAGCAAACTCCACATGAAAATAACTAGTCAACTATCAAAATTCAATGATCGCAGACATATGGATAGCAAAGACAGAGGGTAAAGTGTGTGTATTAGTGTATCTACGTAGAAGGAGCAGAGCAATGAGAGTCTCACCCACACAACCCAAGTCTGATGAAGAAGACGAAAAAATTTAGAGAGAGAAAGAGTTGTGCTTCGTAAAATACAAATGTGGCTTGCAAAAAACCCTCACAGTTAGCCCAGGGTTCAAGTCTTGGACTCTCTCTCTTTCCATTGAAAACATTTGGAGAATTAATTTAAAAAATGATTCTAAATTTTTTATCTTAAATGACCAAAACACCATTGATTGTATTTTAGTCTTATAATAATAAGGACACGTGTTCGTTAAGAAAGAAATAACATTGACACGTGGCACAACAGCTTGTTGTCCTGGCTAGGAGGTGTTTGGACTTTCTACATTTTGGCTTTTCCCTTTTAAGAAAGAAAACATTCCTTTTTTTAATAGAAAATTTTCCTTCTCTTTTTGGATAGAAAATTTTCCTTCTTTTAGAGAGTGAGAAAAATACAGAATTATCCCAGGGAAAAACAAAAAAAAAAAAAAGAAAAAGGTGGTATTTTGTTTCCCTCATTCCAATATCCATTCCATCCATTTGATTTCCTTTCTCTCCCACACAAACGAATACTCTACAACCTAACAATTTATAAAATTTATTGGTTACGCTAGCAGAGTTGAACGGATAATTCGAGGAGAGGGATAAAATAGTAATTGGACAAAGGGAACAATTATGAGGAGATTTGGATATTCATATTCTAGTAAGTAGCGTAAGAAAAGCTATTAATCTAAAGCGTATAAATAAAGCAAAAACTCGGTCACCAGCTTTTCTGTGCATCCCGGCCAAATTAACGGCTTTTTTGAACAGTAAAAAACGAATAAACCCATTAAACAACATTTAGTAAGGTGAACATTCCATTTTCACTTGTGTTCCTCTAAGAATTAACCAAATGGTAAAACATATTCACTTGTATAAAAAGCAGGGTCCGGGCCAGGGCCCCTGATGGAGAGAGAGAAAGAAGGCACACATGCCATGGACAGGGTGGAACAACTTGTGCCAAGGCAAGGGTATGTCATTGCTCCCATCAAGAATGTGTCGTCCTATTCTAATGAAAGACAGATACAACCTACGAAAGTGCCAAAGGAAAAGCCCAGTACAGTGTCCAAGGTCTTGGGATCTTGTGGGGTCAACCAACCAACCCTCTATATCTTGGCCCAGGCACATGTGTCTTTCTTGTCCGTTTACTTGCTCCTGACAGCCCTGTCATTTTTATTTTTAAATTACGCCACCAAACATTAACAAGCATGTAGCGTTTTACAGTGATCTATCACTTCTTAAAACACAACCAATAATTTGGGGTTGAAGAGACCAACAGCTCAAAACTTTTTTTTTTTTTTAAAAAAAAAAAAACAAGAAACAGATACATCAGATTGGAATAGCTACAGTCTGCAGAATTCCATTTTCCCATCCTTTCCCCTCCAAGCAGAGTGAGTTTAGTACACAGCCATACAATAAGAACAAATCACTGCAGCTAAACCATCCGATAGGCCTTCTTCGTTCATCTTTCCTCACGGCTATTAACAAGGGAACAGGATCGGAGAAGGGTCTCTCTCCAACTTCCCATCTGATAAACCTAGTTTTTTCATTTTTTCTTCACACCAGATTAACTGCTCTTTACTGATCTTCACCATCCTAAGAACCCTACACAAGATTTTGACATCTATGAGACCAAACAACAGCTCAACATCCTCGTACATCTGTGGCCATGATTTCTTCTTCCAACCTTTACTCTTTTTACACAGTTCCTTCAGCCTTATCCTTTTCTGCAAATTTATTGGAGAAAAGTCGATAAGGACATTAATTTTTGTCAATTTGTATGACTAATCAAAAAAAGAAAAAGACAGAAAAATGAGCAAGGACAAACCACATAAAAAGGGAGGAAAGATTAACATTTTTTGTGACTGAAAATGTCCAGTCTCTATCTCATGTTAGGTTTATGATTCATAACTAATTGAATTGGTTACAGAAAGATTCTCAGGTTTGGAACTGCCAATGCAACCCCAGCTTTCCCCTGTTATTGTTCATAATTAATGGCAGGCAACGTAATTAAGAAATACCTGAAATACATACAAGCATGACACAAGAGAACCTTACTTTATCAAGTGAAGATTGAATCAGTTGAAGAGGGGTTGAAATTTGGTTCTGATTTCCAAACAAGTTCAGAACAGTGCCTGCCTTTTTCTTGTCCATCTTCAGGAAAAGGTGAAAAGTAAGGATTGAGCTCTCCATAATTTTTATAAGATCAGGGGCCATGACCACTAAATCAGATTCCATTTCACCTGCCTCCTTTCTATCTGAACCTGAAATGACTCAAAAAGTAAATTTACTTTTAAAACTCATTCATTTACACATAATATTGAAGAATACTAGCATTGGCATGTAGAAAGTGAAACTTCAACCATAAGCAGGTGAAAATTTCAAGTTGAACCTTTTATATCAATACTATCAAAGTATGCTCTCTCTCTCTCTCTATCCATCACCATAAATACCTTTTCCATTTGGAACCTGAAGCAGTTTTGGTAACAGATTCCTTGCACGAGCATAAATTTCTGCTCTGTGACCCAGCTCAAAGGGCTCGTTTTCAATAAATCTTTGCAATAGAACTTGGAATTGCTGAAATTGCTCCGCACTGTGGTTGTAACACATTGGGTTTTCAGGTTGGCACAAGATTTTCTGACTCAGTTGACTATATTGGCAGTGAAGTGCCTCCCAAGTTAAGCAAACTTGAGCAACATATGCTGTTTCAAGATCTTCATAGGGGTCCTTTTGTGGCTGCTGCGGGTGCTCCATTTCATCTTCAGGTTCTTCAATCTTTTTCAAGGAAAGGCACCGGAAGGGGGATGTTAGCTTCTTTGAAGCAGACCTTGGAGATGGAGTTAAAGGAGTATGACAACCTGCCACACAATAGAAAAAATCATTGCATACCAGACAGCACTCAGACTAAAACTGGAAACAAAATTTTGACAATTTGGAAGAAATGTTCTGGAGCCTTTAACTCCTATGCAGGAATTTTACCCACAGGCTGGGTAAAAAGACATATGAAAGGCCTATAGAAACAAAGAATTGTCAATATTTCCTGCATAACATTAAATCTCAATTTCCCCAATAAATTTTTCTCTACTTCCTTTCTCTTTATCTAATAATGCACATGAAATAATTGTATCTATATACAGAATATGGAATAGTTGCCACCGTAAATATATAATGGATCATGTAAGATATGAAAGTGTATCATTGATTGGCAGCCACTCGGAGAAATAGCACTTCTCAGTGGTTAACAAAATCATACAAGTCAGATGATCTTATTGGAAACAAAAGGGGCTTTTAGCTTGTGCTGCTATTCAAAGAACTAATCTGAAGGAAGGTCAATATTTAAAACCGGGGCAAAAATAATATCCAGATAAAGTAGTAATTAATTAAAACCAAGCTAACAATGGAAAAACCGCAACCAAGAAGGAAAGGTTGTAGCACTTCAGCAATGTTGACTCCAAATGGAGGGAAGATATATGTGTAGACTTAATAATAATCACTTTTCTCATCAAAGATAATAAAATTGTCACTGGTCTAACATTAAGCAGCATATAACCCATGTATATTTTCCTAAGGCACCAACAAGGACAAGACCTTAAAATCTGAATAAAAACAACCTATCAATTAGGCTACCCACTTCATTTCTACATTTTGAACTCTGTAATGGCATCTTTTTCAACAATAAAGAGAAAAATCCCTAACAAAATGCCACTTGAGATGGATGAAGAGAACCCAAGTTATAATTTGAAGAAATGAGCGCACCAACTTTTTTTTACAGGACACGATTCAAAATGTGATTTCCTAGACATTTTGCTCAAAACCAGTCACACTAGATGCATTTGCGAAGGCTAATTGATTAGTTTTCAGATAAACTTCATATAGCTAAAGCTTTAAACCACTCAGATTAACACGGTACTGGGCAATATTTAGTCAACTCTGATTACCTAGCCTGCATATTGACCTCCGACAAGCATAAGAAAAACCCAACAAGTGGACTAAGGAAAACAAAACCCTAACAAGCCGGATAAAGGAAAATAAAATATTGCTGTCTGAATAAACTGCCCCAAACTCACCAATTATCAATCAAAACTAGCTGAAAAAGTCGGTACAGCGCAAGAAAGCAACTGGATCAAAACATAACAGAGCTTACCGTTTTCATTGAGCTGCTGCACAATCATCCGATCGAAGAACAACATCCGTTCACAGTACTGGTCATACACAGCATCGAACCCACTCCACCATTTCCTTCCTTCTGCTTCCACATCCCTCCATTCGGTGGAGTTCGTCTCTCCTTCACCTTCCTCCTCATCTTCCTCCTCTTCCGGGCACGGCTCTTCTTCAGGTATCAATACCATAAAACTGTTTCTTCTGAGCTCCTTCAACCTCCTCTTCACCTCATTCGTTATAAAATCATCGTCATCGTCCTCAGATTCAGCTAAAGCATCAGCATTAGCAGACTTGTTACTCACAATATCACCACCACCGGCGGCATTGTCGTTCTTTGGTCCCTCTGGCTGTGTCACAGGGTTATCCTCTAAATCCCTCTCTGGGTCTGGTTTGTGGGCTTTTCTAAACTTTTTTACCTTGAAAAAATCCATCTTCAATCCAGAGCTTCTTTGAAAATACCTTAAAACGTTGATCCTTTATCAGAAATCACATTACACGAAGCAAACTTCGTCGATATAGAACAATCGCCCTTTTCCCCAAATCTTAGGATTGGAGCAATCTCAATCCTCAAGTCAAAATGGTCAAAGCAGAATCAGATACTCAAAAATATGACAAGATCTCAACAAAATGGCTCCAAATGGAAATGCCCTAAGCCATAAAATCAATTATCTAAAAACCACGGAAGCGTATTGTCAGCTCGAAATCTACTGTCTCTCCACAAATGAGCAGCTTTAAGGAATTCCATTGATTTTCTCCAGACCATTTCTACAAAATCAGTGCTCAAAAGCATACAACTAAGCAGTCGCTCACTGCAAAATCACTATATAGACCTGAAATTTAAATAGAAAAACAGCTTCAGTAAGTTTGTTCCTAAGATTTACCATTTTAGCGCTAAAAATGGCATCTTTGAGCAATAAAAATCTGAACTCTCCTTTTAATTTCTCCAAAGGAACGAATATTGAAGCTTTTTCAATAAGAAATCAAGCAAACCTGAGAAAATCAAATCCTCTGCGACCAATGTGAAAATATAGAAAGTAGAAAACTTGGGAATGGGTTGGGGAGAACAGGAACTGATAATAAAGTGGAGAAATGGAAAGGAAAGGGAGAGAGCAACCACTCAAATCTCCATAGGATACTCAGTGAGGGCAGTGATACGTTGGAAATAAGAAAAAGCTATAAATGTGAGCAATAAATTGATGCATTTCCACTTACAAAAAAAAATTTCATTTTAGAAGTTGCAATTATTAATAGATTGGTTTTGGAAAAACACACTCCCGTCTTTTCTGAGAAATGAAAAAAGAAAGAGCATAAAGGACAGAAATCATAAGAGCAAGCGAAGAGCCCAAGACCCAAAGAGTGAAGGGGAAAAAAAGAAGAGAGAGGCAATAAACGGTAGATTTCCATTTCCCAAAAAAAAAAAATAAAATAGATAATCAAAAAGAGATCTGATATTCATGGATGCAGGGGAACACGGGACCCGGAGGGAACAGTAACGAAGACACGGGAGAGAGAATATTGTCAGAGGAAAGCACTCAACGGCCTTTGCACATCTCAGAAAAGCCGCGCCAAAGGGCGAAAAAAACACTCTTGATTTCTGCGTCTTTATCTGCCTTCAACCTTCACCCTTCACTTACTTTATTGTCCTTCCCCATTTTTCAAATCACCGTCATATCCCCCTTGTCCTTTTGCCTTTTGACCATTGACCTCTTTTTTTTTTTTCGAGGTTTTATTAATTAACTATGCTTAATAGCTATGGAGAAAACCCAAATCCCCTATTTTTAATTCTGAAAAAAAAAAACAATTTATCACTTTTATTACTTGGTCTGTATCATAAATTTATCTATGTTAAAAAATTTGTTTATTAATGTTTTAATATTTTTATCATTCAATATGCATAAAAAAGTAAAATTTATTATTCAAAAAATAATTTTATAATATGAATAAATAATATATTAAAAACAATTTAAAATGTATTGATTCAATTATTTTAACTGCATATTTAACTATATATATATTTTTTAGGAGAAATTGGTTTTTTAAAAGAAAAAAAAAATTGTCTATTTAAACAGTAAGAAATTGTCATAATCACTAATCTATGCTTTGGAATAATTCATGTTGTGAATTTAAAATTTCTAATGAGTGTGAAAATTATATTTATTTAATTTGTATTCTTTTTTACTTTTTATTAAAGATTTTTATTCTTTCAATAGATTTAATTATTTTTTGAAAAGTGAATTTTTCATAACATAACTTATTTAAATTAAATAAGATATAATATTTTACTATTAATTGAATTTAAGACGGGTATTTAAATAAAAAATTTTAATTCAAAAATAAATATATACATCTCAATTCAGTTTTGATACAATTCAAGCCATAATTAGTGATTATTGTTAAATGAGTTAAACTGATTATTTATTAGTTACATAATTTGTCAATTTTTAAATACAAAATTTAGTTCTAATTATTATACGAGAATAAACTGTGGTTATTGTAGACACAAACTTGTAATAGCAGTTTAGCCCAATAATTTGGTATTTATTTCTCATAAGTCATATGATATAATAATATAATAATAATGGCTTGTATAAGAGAATAGAATAATCCATACCAACAAATCGATCTAATCTCTGAAAAATCATTCATCATAGTATGTAGATCAAACTTTCTATATCTCTCATTTCACTAATGTTCAGAGAAAACGGTTTAACCTTTTTAAATGTGTAGATTCCCTTACAATTATAATTGTGTGTGTGAGTAGAACTGACAGATAAAATGTTGAGTGATGTACAAATATAGGTGAAGCGACTTAATATTTTATTAATCGACGGCCTACCATAAATGAATTGTTTAACACTTTTACCACAACACTTCATTGTTGGATAGAGGCGCATCCGATAGACCAATCTATCTAAACATTTCACAATATATTAATATTATTAAAATAATTTCATGGGAGAACAGAATTTCATAAAATCAAGACCTTTATAAGCTTTTAACTTCCCTTGAAAATCTCAATGTTTCAAAGGCAAAAAAACAAGTTCAATTCCCTCTCAACCTTCAATTACCCAATCAAATTCATTAATTTCATAATAATAAAAGTAGTATGTTATATTATACAGGTAAAAGCAATTAACTTTTATTTTGTGTTTGCATGGCTTCCAAGTTCCTAACTTTTACCTTTTCGCATGTTCTTTTTTAATCGTTCTGCCTAAAGAACCTTTCTTTCTTCATAAAGTTTCTTTTTCCATTTCGTTAATATTAAACGTGTCATATAACATAATATTACTGCATTTCTGTCATTTTCCCCAACCAAAAAACACATGCATTTCTAAAATGTTCCCCTTCAATCCTTTTTTTTTTTTTTCAATTTGTATTTTTCCCTCTCCTTCATTAAATAATTTTATTTGCATCCAATTTTTTTTAAAAAAAGTACACATTTAAAAGTAGTTGTGAATTTTAAAATCACATTAGAGTGATAACAGCACCGACAAACTTTTGTTATTGGAAACCAAAAAATATAGATCTTTTAAATGCTACAATACAAAAAAAAAAAAAAAAGATCTAATTCCAATAAAGCAACAATAGGAGCTAAATTTAAAGAAGGAGGTAATGGGAATTACCACAACAATTGCATTAACATGTTACAAGCACAGTTGGTACAGAAAATGAATTTGAGAAGAGATCTAGTAATCTGATCAAGCTGAAGGTATTGGCTAGAACTCGTTCTTTGCAGTTTGCACGAGCCAGAACATCATAATGACTGAAAGTTGAAACAGTCACGGAAATCCCTCCATTGTGCTTTAATGGATGTTTTGCATGGGTAAGGAAGAAAAAATCTGTAGAAATGGAGATGAGCCAGAGAATAACTAAATAACACATCATGAAAACCCAAGGCATTCCAATTAAAAACCTTCAGCCAGTGCCGAATCATTTTTCCAATTTATTCATTGCAAAGTCTTTCCAATAGATCTGATTGTAAGGCAGCAATAAAAATAAATAAATAAATAAGAATTGCAACGTATGTCGCCCTCTTCTACAACGCCTTTAGGCAAGAAAAACGCATGTTCTTTTTCCTCCAAGCTAGCCAGATATGGGAAGCAAGCTCTTGATTTCCCACAAGCAATAAATTCGATCTACTAAAATTCAGAGTTAAATATAGTCACAGAGCAAACTCGGTATTGCTGTATTATTTATACAATGACATGGATTAAATGATTTCATTCGGTCCCAGTAGTTTAATTAAGGATAAACTGCAATTTAGTCCCTCTGATTTAGTAAAATACAACCTTTCGTCCCTCTGTTTTAAAAAACCTTCAATTTAGTCACTGTGATTTTTAAAAACTATGCCATTGGTCCCTCCCGTTAGATTTTCTGTTAAATCACCGTTAGTCTTAGTTAAAAGACTAAAATACCCATCATTAATATAATTCTCTAACTTGCTCTAACCTGTTCTCCCATTCGATTTATCAAAGCAAACGAGAAACAGAATGTGGAGCTCCATTTCTCTGACCCATCTAGATCTGTCGAACCTCATCTCTATTCGGCAATCTGTCGAACCTCATCTCTATTTGGCAAAGCCGTGGCGCGTATTTTATAAAGATCAATCTTAGGTAATATATATATGAATTACTTGGTTGAATATAGTAAATATTAGGGTTTTGGGTTTTTTTTATGATTTAGGGTGTTGGGCATTTTTATGATTTAGGGATTAGGGTTAAGGTTTTACGATATGATTAGGTTTTTGACGATTTAGGGATTAGGGTTACCTGTTTTACAATTTGTGTTTTATTATTAATGTTTTTTTTTTGTTATTTGACAGAAATGGTGGCTTCATTATATGAATTGATCCTGCACTTTGAGAAGGAGGTTGTCATTGTGCGAAATGTTAACCCATATATGTACTCATACTTTAGTCTATTATCAAATTGCCATAAGGCATTTAGGATTAAATCTGACTTTATGGATATTATTTTTAGTTGTGGAATACATGTTAAAGGGGATGATGATGTGAAGGAATTGTTTGAAAAGTATGCTGATAATCCTCTGATAAAAATGACTTGCTATGAGAAACATTATGCATTATCTGTGATTGCTGATGGGCCCTTGAAGTTTGCTTTGGACACAGAATCTAGTAGGAAAAGTGAACCTCCACCTTTCAAGCCCTTCTGGTTAAAGCAATATGAGATGAAAGAAAAGTGCAATAGTGAAAAATGTGAAAGTAGTAAGGAGAAAGAAAAGATTATTTTGGAAGTTGAGGATAGTGAGGGGAATTCTGAAAATGATGCAAATGAATTTATAAATGAGACTGTTTATGATGATTTTGTATTTGTGGAGGAAAGAAATGATGGAGATCAAACTGTTCATAAAAATAATACATCTGAATCACCTACAAGTGACTTTGTAGAGGTACCCTTGACGGCTCAATCTGAAATACTAGTTGATGGGGATGGAGGCACTAATTGTAACATGGACAGTGGTAGAAATGAAAATAGGGGCAGGGGTAAGGATAGAGTTAGTATAAGTGTAACAGGCAGATGAAGGGACTTAGGTAGGGGCAGGGGTAATGGGAGAGGCAATTTTAGTGTAAGAGGCAGAGGAAGGGGCTTAGCTAGGGGCAGGGGTAAGGGTAGTGGAAACAATTTGGAGTCTGCTGATGCTAGTGGCAGTGGAATAACTAAGGGTACTAAGAATGGCAAGGGCAAATGTACAGAATCAGAAATGATTGAGAGTGAAAATGAATATCAATTTGAGTCCTCTGATGGCAGTGATTGTACAAAAACTGTTGGAATTGATGAATTAGATGAGATTAGTAGTGATAGTCATGTAGATTCAGAAGTTGAGTTAGATGAAATGGATATTGCTAAGGATAGTGATGGATTGAGCAACTTAGAGTCAGAAGCTTCAATAGATTCATCATCATCAGATGGTGACAATGCACCAGACCAAAAGGATCATTTGCATGGATTTTACAATAATCCATTTACATATAATGGTGAAGGTGAGATCCAATTTGAGATTGGTCAATGTTTTGTTGATGCTTCTGCCTTTAGGAATGCTTTACGAGATTATGCTATTAAGGGGGGTTATGTTATTACAAGGAAAAAAATGATTTGAAAAGGGTTACAGCTATATGTGCCACCGCTGCTTGTCCATGGAGAATACATGTATCAGTGATACCAGATGGTAGAACCTTTATGATTAAAACAATGGCAAGTGATCATACATGTATTAGGGCAATGGGTAATAAAAATGCAAATGCAAATTCTAAGTGGGTTGCAGGTAAATTAATGGATGCCTTATCAGCAGATGGTGATATGTCTTATGACTTAATGCGTCATGAACTTGTGAAAGAATGGGGAGTTGAGGTGAGTGAATGGAATTTACACAGAGCTAAAGCAAGAGCTAGATTGCAAAATGAAGGCAGTCACAGAGATAGTTATAAGATTTTAGAAGAATATGTGAAGGAGCTACAAAGGCATAATCCAGGAACTTTTGTCAAATTTCAGTTTGGAGATAGGCTTTTAGATAATGATTCAAAAGTATTTAAGAGGATGTTTTTGTCTTTTAAACCAATTATAGATGGCTTTAAAGCTGGATGTAGACCATTTATAGGTGTTGATGGTTGCCACTTGAAGGGTCCATTTGGAGGTGTTTTGCTATCAGTTATATCACTTGATGGTGATAAATGTGTGATTCCTTTAGCTATTGCAATTGTGGAGATTGAGTGTGGTGCAAGTTGGAATTTTTTCTTTGATTGCTTGAAAACCTGCATTGGTCCAAAAGATGATGAAACACGTCTGACATTCATGAGTGACAGACAAAAGGTATTACTATCAGAACCATTTATACTTTTATTTTTCTATTAACAAAATTATGTGTTTAATACTTTTTTTCTTATGTAGGGACTTATTGAAGCTGTCAATAATTGGTTTCCTTAGGCATGTCATAGATTTTGTGCTAAACATATGTTCAACAACTTTAAGAAGCAATATCCTGAACTTGGTCTGAAACAAGAATTTTGTTATTTGACAGAAATGGTGGCTTCATTATATGAATTGGTCCTGCACTTTGAGAAGGAGGCAAACACAGGAAAACTAAGAATGTATAAAATACTGGTCATCATTCATAGTAGCTTGCATTGCATCAGATTTACGCACTACAAAATATTAACCCATCAGTTATAATACATCAACTTAACTTACACCCAAAATAACCCACTATCTATGAAACTTAAGATTTCATTAACCCACATCCAACTACTTCAACAACCTACCCCTTTTCATCCATTTACTTACACCCAAAATAACCCCAATAAGGAAATACTGCAAAATCCATTATACAGATCTCATTCTCCCCCCAATGAGAACGAGAATGAGAAGAAAAATAAACACTATTAACACCAATAAAACAACTAAGATAGTCTTTGTAAAACCCATCATATTCTCCATATCTTCCACCTTCATTATCATCTTTCGATTCTCATCTTGCACAATAAGCATATCTTCTTTTATATCGGCCAACTCTCGCCCAAGATTTCTTTGCCTCGGCCCGACTTCAACTGTCTCTGCACTTGCTGAAAACCTCGATGCCAGTATACACCATCCCAGGAACGAGCCACATACGTTGTTGCTGTAATACCCGGCTAGACTCCGGTATCGGAATTCCTACCGTCCGGTGGAATCTCGGATGTCGGAGACCTCTAGAAGGGTAGAATCATGTTTTATAAAATGTTTTCATGAATTTTAATGTTTTAAAGTATGAAACTAAATGAGTTTTTGCATGAAAATAGCATTGGAGGAAAACCCAGGTTCGGCCGCCGAAAGTCAAGTTCGGCCGCCGAACATGCATGCGTTTTGGAGGCACGTTAGGCCCCCGAAAGCATGAGTTAGGGAAGTTCAGGTTCGGCCGCCGAAAGTCAAGTTCGGCCGCCGAACATTTGCATGGATGCGGAGGCACATTCGGCCCCCGAACGTGGCCTGGCCAGCCACTATATAAGGGGCACTTAGCCGAAATGGGCGAGCTTTCTCCCATTTTCGGCCACAGCAAGCTTCCGACTTTCCCTTTGCAAACCTAGTGTTCTTCCTCCAAATCCCCACCATTTTTCTTGAGTTTTAAGCTTGCATTGAAGGTTTTGAACTTTTGAAACAAGTTTTGGAGCTTTGGGAACTCAGGAGCTCATCTTCTTGGATCTCCAAGTTTAGGTCGTCTCCCTCTCGATCTTCAAGAGGTAAGAGCCGATCTTAAGCTCCTTATGTGTTTTCAATAAGTTTTATGCTAGATCGATGGGTAGAAATGCATGTTAGGTTATATGTGGAGTTATGGGTTAATCTTGATGTCTTGGACAATGTATGTTGTTTTTGTGTGTTTGAAGTGTTGTAGTTGGGGTATTTGATGTTTTGAGGCCCCTAGGAACTTGTATGCATGTTTTAACTGAGGTATATGCATGATTGGTGAGTTTGGAGGCGAGAATGCATTTGGGAGCCAAGTTTCTGCCCTTCGGCAGAAACCAGGTTCGGCAGCCGAAGGCACTTTCGGCCGCCGAACATGGCTAGTGAGACAGGCCTTTCGGCTGCCGAAGTTGCCCCCGAAGGGAGACTTTCGTCTCTGTCTGGGACTTTCGGCCGCCGAAGGTGCCGCCGAACATGCATGAGTTTCGTCTCTGTCTGGGAGTTTCGGCCGCCGAAGGTGCCGCCGAACCTGCCTGACTTTCGGCTCTGGAGGGACTTTCGGCCGCCGAACCTGCCGCCGAAAGTGCCCTGTCCAGCCATTTCTTGCATGTTGTTATGTGATTGTTTCATGATGTTTTAGGGGGTTTTTGGGGAGTATATTAGAGTTATGTTTATGTATGTTTGGTCCCTCATTGGAGTCCACCTGTGTAGGTTCGGACCCGAGGAACCGAGGACCCCAGCAGTGAGCCAGCTGCTACAGAGTTTGTCAGAGCTAGCCAGAGGTGAGTGGAATAAACCTTAAGTTTTAAATAAATGAAATATGAATTTTGAGCATGATCCATGCATCATGAATGCCATGAGATATAATAGGTTGCTTGCATTAGTATCCACGAATATGTTGCATTGCATTTATGATGTTAATGTTGATGTGGATTGGTTATTGGATGATCCTTTAGTCCTCATATGATATGATTGATGTTATGGCATGTTATGGTATGGAAGTCCAGGTTGTACCCATTCTACGTCCCTGGCACGATGTAAGAGAAAGTCCAGGTTGTACCCATTCTACGTCCCTGGCACAGTTGGTCCTGGCACAGTTGGTCCATATGATATGTTATGATAAGGGAAAGACCGGTTGACCCATTCTACGTCCCGGCACAGTTGGACCTATGTAGAGGACTATAGGTGACAATACCATCCGAGATGTGATTTGTTGTGATGTGTTGCATTCCATGAAAGCATGAAATTTTAATATATTGTTTTATACTATTCTGCTCACTGGGCTTTGTAGCTCACCCCTCTCCCCTAACCCCAGATGTGCAGGTACAGGGTAGATCAGAAGGTTAGCCAGAGTTTGAAAGTATGTCCTATGTTGTAATAGTTAGATTGTGGACATGACGATTGTACTATGATGTAATGTAAAAATATTCAGAATGTTATGTAATGAGGTTATTGAGGATAGAGTTGTGCTTGACCATAATGTATTGTTAATCCCTTTTGTCTATACATGATCTTATGTTATGATGTTTATGTAAACTAATTCAACACAGGCTGTTTTGCCTTTAAGGCATGATGAGATCCCACAGAGGGACTATGTTGTATATGATCAGAGTATGTACAGGTTGAGTTAGTTGATGACAGTATGTATGAGGAAAAGTTTTAATTTTGATGCATGTTGTTGATCATGTACGGGATTATACAGGTTTACAGGTTATATGTCAGGCTTGCTACGGGTCCCGGCGGCCTTAAGTCGACCCGGATCCTAGCGCCGGTAGCGGTCCGGATTTCCGGGGCGTTACAGAATGGTATCAGAGCCCTAGGTTCATAAGGTCGGACCTAGAGTGTCGGGCTCATAGATGTTATAGGAGGTCAAGCACAATAGGAAGGTCATGTCCACTAGGATAGGATGTTGAGTCCTGTCTTGCATGATGATGTGAAATGCCATGACTTTATGCATGTGCATTAATGATATGATATACTATGTGATGTATGTGATGAGGGTTCATGTGTGCCCACATGAACCATGTGATGCTAATGTTTGCCTGTTATGTGATGTTTTTCAGAGAAAAGGATGAGAGGAACTCGTCGATCTGCACGATTGACTGGAGTGCCACCTGAGGATGAGGGCACGAGCGCCCGTCCTCCTACATTGCCTAGGGCAATGTCTTGTAGAGCCAACAGAGAAAGAGTGTCAAGGGACCCTAGAAGGTCTTTTGATGCTAGCAGAAGGGGGACTGATAGAGGAGGAAGTTCTTCAGATGTGAGGGAGGTTATGGAAGAGGATCAGAGGAGGGATGGGAACCTGGATGTGAGCATGCAGGAAGAAGGGACAGGGGAGTCACAGGGAGGCGTTCAGGCCTCGGGGTATGGTTTTCCACCCCATTATCCACCCTTCCCACAGGGTTCAGGGTATCCGATGGGAGGTACATCGGATTACTCCAGCTTTCACCCCTACCCTACTTACATGCCTTATCCACCTTTCTATCCACCCTACACACAGTACCCAGCTTATCCACCCTTACCCTTCTATCCAAACCCGGCAAACCCCACCTCGGGGAATGCTGCACCTCCACCTCCACCACCTACAGAACCAGCAGCCCCAGTTACTCAACCTCCTAGACCTAGCTCAGTCGATGGGAGCAAGGTAAAGATGACAGATTACCTCAAGCTAGATGCTCCCAAATACAAGTCAGGGGATGACCCCTTTGAGTATCTGAGAGTGGTGAAGACGATAACTGATGAGCTAGGGGCAAGTGACAGTAGGGCCATTCAGATGGCAGGGTTCACTTTAAAGTGCAAGAAGGCACGGGAATGGTTCAAGTGTTATGTGGACCCGAGACTAGACGGTATGACGTGGGAAGAATTTGCGAATGAGTTCGCTGGATGGGCTTTTCCAGACAGTTCTAGAGAACTGAAAATGATTGAGTTTGAGCAACTGAGGCAGTTAGAGCACATGAGTGTAGAGGAGTTCACGGATAAATTCTTGGAGCTATTGCCTTTTTCAGGGCAAGCTCTAGATTCAGATACGAAGAAAGCCAAGAAATATGTTATGAAGCTGCATTCCAGGTACTCCTCGTTGGTTCAGTCAGCTGAGAGAGAAAGTTTCCACACTGTGGTGGATATGGCCCGAAGAATGGAGGCAAGTGCTATAGTTGAGGGGTCAGTGAAGCAGTCAGTGACCCAGTCTTCAGGGGTTAAGACCCCAGGCAGAGAAGGACCAGGGTTCTCTTCTCAGAGTTCAGGCAAGAAGAGGTGGGATAACACCACCAGGAAGTCGAAGAAGAATAAGTTTTGGAACAAGTTGAAATCCGGTTTGGGTTTCGGCGGTGGCTCGAGCTCAGGCTCAGATGGTACAGAATGTCAGAGATGTGGAAGACCGCACAGGGGAGTGTGTCGAGCTGGGACTAACACATGTTTCAGATGTGGACAGGAGGGACACATGGCTCGGGATTGTCCTAGAGCACCTTTTATGGGCCAGCCCCAGCAGACAGCTTCTGGTAGTGTGGCACAGCCAGCAGTTCCAGCCACAACTCAGGGCAGTGGCAGAGGTAGAGGGAGAGGGAGAGGGGCAGCCTCTTCTTCTGGTTCCCGAGGTGAAGGTCCATCAGCTCCAGCCAGGATCTTCACCATGACACAGCAGGAGGCTAACACATCCAACACCGTGGTGTCAGGTAATCTCGTCATTGGGTGTTCTGATGTGTATGCATTAATGGACCCGGGTGCATCTCATTCATTTATTGCTCCGAGAGCCGTTGAGAGGTTGGGTCTGATAGTCTCTGGGTTAGAGTGTCCCCTATGGGTCAGTGGACCCAAGTGTGACCCGTCAGTGGCAGTGTCAGTCTGCCAGTACAGTCCAGTTTTTATTGAGGGAAGATGCCTCTCCGCCGACCTTGTGGTTCTAGATTTGACAGACTTTGACGTCATTCTAGGGATGGATTGGCTATCTACCCATGGTGCTACCTTGGACTGCAGGGACAAGGTAGTCAAGTTCAGAGATCAGGACGGGTCAGAGGTCGTCTTCAGAGGAGACAAGAGGGGTACACCTAGAGGTCTGATATCAGCTCTTCAGGCTCGTAGGTTGCTTAGGAAGGGATGTCAGGGGTACTTAGCTCATGTGAGAGAGCTAGACAGTCAGGTCAGGGAGCCAGCCTCGGTGCCAGTTGTCAGAGAGTTTCAGGATGTCTTTCCTGATGAACTTCCAGGTTTACCACCTGCTAGGGAGATAGAGTTCGAGATAGAGTTGGTACCTGGAGCTAGACCGATCTCTATCCCTCCCTACAGGATGGCCCCAGCAGAGTTAAAGGAGTTAAAAGAGCAATTGCAGGAGCTGGTAGAAAAGGGTTTCATCCGACAGAGTACCTCACCTTGGGGTGCTCCGGTCTTGTTTGTGAGGAAGAAGGATGGATCCCTTAGACTTTGTATCGACTACAGGCAGTTGAACAAAGTCACTACCAAGAATAGGTACCCATTGCCAAGGATCGATGATCTATTCGACCAGCTAGCTGGAGCAGGTTGTTTCTCCAAAATAGATCTAAGATCGGGGTACCATCAGCTAAGGATAAGGGATGAAGATGTGCCGAAGACAGCCTTCAGGACCAGATATGGGCATTTTGAGTTCCTTGTAATGCCGTTCGGGTTAACCAACGCCCCTGCAGCATTCATGGATCTCATGAACAGAGTATTTAGTCAATACCTGGATCACTTTGTTATTGTCTTCATAGATGACATCTTAGTGTATTCCAGGAATGCAGAGGAGCATGCCCATCATCTGCGGTTGGTCTTGCAGACCTTGAGGGAACATGGCTTGTATGCCAAGTTCTCTAAATGTGAGTTCTGGCTGAGGAGCATTTCGTTCTTGGGGCATGTAGTGTCAGAGAATGGTATTGAGGTAGATCCCAAGAAGACAGAAACTGTGGCTAACTGGCCTAGACCCACTTCAGTGACAGAGATTAGAAGTTTCTTGGGTTTGGCAGGTTACTACAGGAGGTTCGTTCAGGACTTCTCTAAGATAGCAGCTCCTCTGACCAGGTTAACTAGGAAGAGTCAGAAGTTTCTGTGGACCGACCAGTGCGAGGAGAGTTTCGAAGAGCTTAAGAAGAAGTTGACTTCAGCACCAGTGTTAGCTCTGCCATCTAGTGGAGAGGACTTTACAGTCTTTTGTGATGCGTCCCGTGTGGGACTGGGTTGTGTACTGATGCAGAATGAGAAGGTGATTGCTTATGCTTCTAGGCAGCTGAAGAAGCATGAGTTGAATTACCCCACACACGACCTTGAGATGGCGGCAGTAATCTTTGCACTCAAGATGTGGAGGCATTACCTCTATGGAGTGAAATGTGAGATCTTTACAGATCATAAGAGCCTGCAGTACATCTTGAGTCAGAGGGATTTGAATTTGAGACAGAGGAGATGGGTAGAGCTGCTGAGTGACTATGATTGCAAGATTCAGTACCATCCGGGTAAGGCGAATGTTGTGGCAGACGCCTTAAGCCGGAAATCACTCGGTAGTTTATCCCACATATCGGCAGAGAGGAGGCCAGTGGTGAAGGAGTTCTATAAGCTTATTGAGGAAGGTCTACAGATGGAGTTATCTGGTACAGGTGCCTTGGTGGCCCAGATGAGAGTGGCACCCGTGTTTCTAGAGCAGGTGGCTCAGAAACAGCATGAGGACCCGGAGTTAGTGAAGATTGCCAGGACTGTTCAGTCAGGCAATGATAGTGAGTTCAGATTCGACAGCAAGGGGATCCTCCGCTATGGGAGCAGACTATGTGTACCAGATGACATTGGGCTAAAAGGAGACATTATGAGAGAAGCTCATAATGCGAGATACAGCATTCACCCCGGAGCCACCAAGATGTATCAAGATTTGAAGAAAGTTTATTGGTGGCCAGCGATGAAGAAAGAAGTGGCACAGTTTGTGTCCGCCTGCGAAGTGTGTCAGAGGGTGAAGCTGGAACATCAGAAGCCGGCTGGAATGCTTAACCCGCTACCTATTCCAGAGTGGAAATGGGAGAATATAGCTATGGACTTCGTAGTGGGGTTACCGGCGACGTCCAACAGATTGGACTCCATATGGGTGATTGTGGACAGACTCACCAAATCTGCTCACTTCATCCCTGTCAGGAGTGGCTACTCTGTGGACAAGTTGGCGCAGGTATATGTGGATGAGATCGTCAGGTTGCATGGGGTTCCTGTTTCGATAGTGTCAGATAGAGGGCCCCAGTTCACCTCCAGGTTTTGGCGGAGTCTGCAGAATGCCATGGGTACTAGGTTGGATTTCAGTACTGCCTTCCACCCCCAGACTGATGGACAGTCAGAAAGGACCATCCAGACTATCGAGGATATGCTCAGAATGTGTGTGCTGGACTTTGGCGGTTCTTGGAGGCAGCATCTACCTTTGGTGGAGTTTGCCTACAATAACAGCCATCATGCTAGCATCGGGATGGCTCCATATGAAGCTTTGTATGGAAGGAAGTGCAGGTCACCTGTTTGTTGGGAGGAAGTTGGAGAAAAGGCCTTGGCAGGGCCTGAGTTAGTAGAGATTACCAGCAGGGTGGTACCCATAATCAGAGAGAGAATCAAGACTGCTGCCAGCAGACAGAAGAATTATGCAGACGTCCGCAGAAGACAGTTAGAGTTTCAGGAGGGGGATCTGGTATTGCTCAAGGTGTCTCCAATGAAGGGAGTGGTTCGCTTCGGGAAGAAAGGTAAACTAGCCCCACGATACATCGGACCCTTTGAGATCTTGCAAAGGATTGGGAATGTGTCGTACAAGCTGGATTTACCTGCTTCGATGGAGAGAATCCATCCGGTTTTCCATGTTTCAATGTTGAGGAAGTTTGTGTCAGATCCGAGTAAGGTTTTTAGTGAGCCTGATGTGGAGGTCCAAGAGGATCTCACCTATGTTGAACAGCCAGTACGGATCATAGACACCCAGATCAGAAAGTTAAGAAACAAGGAAATCCCGATGGTGAAAGTCCTGTGGAACCACCACAATTTGGAGGAATGCACTTGGGAGACACGGGAGTCTATGCTCCAGCAGTACCCTCATCTCTTTTAAGGTTAGATCCCTATATGTGTTATGTTCTTTGCCTTTCTATGTGTGCTAGTGAGGGACATTCGGGGACGAATGTTCTTAAGGGGGGGAGAATGTAATACCCGGCTAGACTCCGGTATCGGAATTCCTACCGTCCGGTGGAATCTCGGATGTCGGAGACCTCTAGAAGGGTAGAATCATGTTTTATAAAATGTTTTCATGAATTTTAATGTTTTAAAGTATGAAACTAAATGAGTTTTTGCATGAAAATAGCATTGGAGGAAAACCCAAGTTCGGCCGCCGAAAGTCAAGTTCGGCCGCCGAACATGCATGCGTTTTGGAGGCACGTTAGGCCCCCGAAAGCATGAGTTAGGGAAGTTCAGGTTCGGCCGCCGAAAGTCAAGTTCGGCCGCCAAACATTTGCATGGATGCGGAGGCACATTCGGCCCCCGAACGTGGCCTGGCCAGCCACTATATAAGGGGCACTTAGCCGAAATGGGCGAGCTTTCTCCCATTTTCGGCCACAGCAAGCTTCCGACTTTCCCTTTGCAAACCTAGTGTTCTTCCTCCAAATCCCCACCATTTTTCTTGAGTTTTAAGCTTGCATTGAAGGTTTTGAACTTTTGAAACAAGTTTTGGAGCTTTGGGAACTCAGGAGCTCATCTTCTTGGATCTCCAAGTTTAGGTCGTCTCCCTCTCGATCTTCAAGAGGTAAGAGCCGATCTTAAGCTCCTTATGTGTTTTCAATAAGTTTTATGCTAGATCGATGGGTAGAAATGCATGTTAGGTTATATGTGGAGTTATGGGTTAATCTTGATGTCTTGGACAATGTATGTTGTTTTTGTGTGTTTGAAGTGTTGTAGTTGGGGTATTTGATGTTTTGAGGCCCCTAGGAACTTGTATGCATGTTTTAACTGAGGTATATGCATGATTGGTGAGTTTGGAGGCGAGAATGCATTTGGGAGCCAAGTTTCTGCCCTTCGGCAGAAACCAGGTTCGGCAGCCGAAGGCACTTTCAGCCGCCGAACATGGCTAGTGAGGCAGGCCTTTCGGCTGCCGAAGTTGCCCCCGAAGGGAGACTTTCGTCTCTGTCTGGGACTTTCGGCCGCCGAAGGTGCCGCCGAACATGTATGAGTTTCGTCTCTGTCTGGGAGTTTCGGCCGCCGAAGGTGCCGCCGAACCTGCCTGACTTTCGGCTCTGGAGGGACTTTCGGCCGCCGAACCTGCCGCCGAAAGTGCCCTGTCCAGCCATTTCTTGCATGTTGTTATGTGATTGTTTCATGATGTTTTAGGGGGTTTTTGGGGAGTATATTAGAGTTATGTTTATGTATGTTTGGTCCCTCATTGGAGTCCACCTGTGTAGGTTCGGACCCGAGGAACCGAGGACCCCAGCAGTGAGCCAGCTGCTACAGAGTTTGTCAGAGCTAGCCAGAGGTGAGTGGAATAAACCTTAAGTTTTAAATAAATGAAATATGAATTTTGAGCATGATCCATGCATCATGAATGCCATGAGATATAATAGGTTGCTTGCATTAGTATCCACGAATATGTTGCATTGCATTTATGATGTTAATGTTGATGTGGATTGGTTATTGGATGATCCTTTAGTCCTCATATGATATGATTGATGTTATGGCATGTTATGGTATGGAAGTCCAGGTTGTACCCATTCTACGTCCCTGGCACGATGTAAGAGAAAGTCCAGGTTGTACCCATTCTACGTCCCTGGCACAGTTGGTCCATATGATATGTTATGATAAGGGAAAGACCGGTTGACCCATTCTACGTCCCGGCACAGTTGGACCTATGTAGAGGACTATAGGTGACAATACCATCCGAGATGTGATTTGTTGTGATGTGTTGCATTCCATGAAAGCATGAAATTTTAATATATTGTTTTATACTATTCTGCTCACTGGGCTTTGTAGCTCACCCCTCTCCCCTAACCCCAGATGTGCAGGTACAGGGTAGATCAGAAGGTTAGCCAGAGTTTGAAAGTATGTCCTATGTTGTAATAGTTAGATTGTGGACATGACGATTGTACTATGATGTAATGTAAAAATATTCAGAATGTTATGTAATGAGGTTATTGAGGATAGAGTTGTGCTTGACCATAATGTATTGTTAATCCCTTTTGTCTATACATGATCTTATGTTATGATGTTTATGTAAACTAATTCAACACAGGCTGTTTTGCCTTTAAGGCATGATGAGATCCCACAGAGGGACTATGTTGTATATGATCAGAGTATGTACAGGTTGAGTTAGTTGATGACAGTATGTATGAGGAAAAGTTTTAATTTTGATGCATGTTGTTGATCATGTACGGGATTATACAGGTTTACAGGTTATATGTCAGGCTTGCTATGGGTCCCGGCGGCCTTAAGTCGACCCGGATCCTAGCGCCGGTAGCGATCCGGATTTCCGGGGCGTTACAGTTGCGACAAGCATAATACAAGCAGTTCTTGTTCCTTTCAGATTCAGAAATTCTCACAGCAGCCCTAATGCCACACTTGCAATTCTTATTCAGATATCTTCCCTCCCATCCGCCGCTGGTATTGGGTGAGCAACTGGTGACCGACATCCTTGAATAATTTATCTGTGCATTAGCTTTTCCTCATTCTTAAATAGCCCCTTCTGTAATTGGAGGGAAAAAATACCATCCTTCCCGCTAGTTAAAGGGCAATCTAGGAATTTTCTATTTAACTTTCTATTGACCAACTTATAAATCGAAGACTAACGGTGATTTAACAGAAAATCTAACGGGAGGGACCAATTGCATAGTTTTTAAAAATCACAGTGACTAAATTGAAGGTTTTTTAAAATAGAGGGACGAAAGGTTGTATTTCACTAAACTAAAGGGACTAAATTGCTGTTTACCCTTTAATTAATTATCAACCCAGGATTTCTCTAGTGGATATGGTACTCTGCCTGATGTGTATTTTTCAAGAAAAACTGGCATTCACATGGTTAGAGCATGCAGCCTTCTTGTGCAATCATGCTCCGGCCACATGGTTACTTAGACCTAACTCCTTCAAACCAGATCCTACGGGCTTTAGCTACTTTGCTCAATGCTAGGACTCTCTTTGGAAGACCTTTGAAGACAATCCCCACAAGCAAGAGATTTTCCAATCCATTGCTATTACTACTTGGATCATTTCGAAAGCTAAGAACAGAACATTTATGAGTTCTGCAGGCCTGATCCTATTCAGAATGTTAAAGGGATCTGGAGAAGCTTGAGATAAATTCAACATCCCCGCATCAAAGTTTGTCCTTTCCTTTGTATCCTGATGATACTTTTTCCGTTGAGAACTACAAAGGTCAATTGCTGATGAAACTGCAAAAAAGGCCTGTTGTGCCTACTACCCCCTTTCTGGCGAAACCCGTAACACCCATGGAGCTTTGGTACTTGCACGATCAATAGGAGCTGCTAGCATTGTCATAGAATCAAATTTAGCCTTGGCTATCAATTCCTGCAAGAAAGAGCCAGACTGTTGTTCTTGGGAGATAAAAGCTACCGTCGTGGCTATCTAGAACTTTAAGCGTGTGTTGTCAAGAGATAGGTGACCAAGTGGGGTGAACGAGTCATTTTGTTAATTTTTCTAGTCGTCGATCAAAATTTTAATAAAAAATCGTTGTTACTAATTTTGAAACTACAAAGGTAATAAATTCAAATAGATTTTTCAAATATTTTTTTAGAAAATTTTGAAAATCAATTAAAATCATATATTATTCATAAAAACAATTAAATGAAAACAAATATCAAAATAGCAGGTTAATTTATTAAATTCTTTATTAGCGGTAATTTTACCTTGCAAACAAATATTTTAAATTAATAAAAAAAAAGCTTAAAAGTAAGGAGATAAGAGAGCAAAAAATCAAACACTGAAATTTTATAATGGTTCGACAAACTTAACATACATCCATTCTCCTAAGATCTTTCCTTTAATTTTCGCTCCACTAAAATTCTTTTAACAGGCAAGAAAACAACCTCTCATATAAACAGCAAGCTTCCTGCTTGTGGACCTTTACACGTTTGATTCACACTCAAACTCTCACTTAAATTTTAACAGGTACTTAGAACCTCTATTAAGTGACCACATACTTGATTAACCTTATATAGGTTTTGATTCAAAAGAAAGACACTCTCAATAACTCTTATCAGATTTAGCAGAAATGTTATTAAGATGAGAGAGAGTAGATTTGCCAGCGAAGATCAAATGTGAGAATGAAAAGTTTTATTGCAAAGGTTACAAATGCTCTATGAGATTCAATGCTTTCATTGCTTACTTATAAAGAGATTTAATCTCAATAACTCTTATCAGATTTAGCAGAAATGCTATTAAGATGAGAGAGTAGATTTGCCAACGAAGATCAAATGTGAGAATAAAAAGTTTTAATGCAAATGTTACAAATGCTCTCTGGGATTCAGTGCTTTCATTGCTTACTTATAAAGGGATTTAATCTCTTAAATAGATATCTGAAAAAAAAAATTTTTCTTAACTGCAAAGATAGTTCAACGGTAATAATTTTGAAAAACTAGCCATTAATCAGTTTGAAAATTGTGTAGACTAAAATTAGTTACTTTCGCAGTTTGAAAGTAGTTAACTAAAATAAGCACATGCAGAAATTAGATATTTAAATTTAAAACTATATCTAAAATTAGATGTCTAATTTTAGTCTTTCAGGACAATTTAGAAAAATAATTTAAAACATTTTCTTTGCTTTTCAAGAAATGAAATGAGATAAATAATTTCATCATTGGCATATCAACTCACTCACTCTTTTACAATAAATCCTAATAATACTTTTTTATACTTCTTTTTTCTTTGATTCATCTTGTGTTGCCATTTGAGCTTTCATTCTTTTTGATATATAGAATTTTCTTGTGCCTCCAATGCTTTTCAGATATTCCACTTTTAATACTAAATATGGTTATATAAACATAATTCATTAAGTTTTGATATCATCAAAATCAAGTTCTTTCAAGGATTATGGATCAACAATCTCCTCATTTTTATGATGATAAAACTTAACGATTTTCAACAGAGAATGACAAAAAATATAAAAACAAGCATGTACTGAGATGAATCAAGAATTAACAAGATAATTACCAAGGCTCCCTCTCAACACATGCACAAGATATATACAATTATTGAATCAACAGTATACAATTATCGTATCAACAGAATACCATTATCAGATCAACGGAATATTTATCATGTAAGTGTATCAAAATAGTTGACAATATCAAAAGAAAATATTAACATATTAAAGCATATTAAAGCAACACATGAATAGAACAATTATGACCATGACTAGATTTCTCTCCCTTTTTTTAATCAGCAAAAAGGAAACAGGAGTCCAAAAAAGATTTATTCAAAAAGATCATTCAGAAAATTAAAAAGAAATTGTTTTAAAAATAGCATTAAAAACAAAGAAGATATTTAGAGTGTAACAGCCCGGCCCCGTACGACCGGCCCTGTTACCGCTCACAGCCCGTTACACCTCCTGGGGGCGGCCACTGTGAGCAGCTCTTAACATCCCTTCACCCTCACGGGTTCCGGGCAGGATTTGTCCCTCGGGGGAGCCATTACGGCCCGCCCTAGCCCGAGTGGATTTGGCCCAATTCCTTCCTCTGGGAATTAGGTCGCCTCCCCCACTGCTCGAACCCTTGACCTCCCACTTTAAGGGAATAGTCTGGTGAGAGTGAGTACCAATTCTTCTAGGAATTGGTACTCACTCTCACCAGACTATTCCCTTAAAGTGGGAGGTCAAGGGTTCGAGCAGTGGGGGAGGCGACCTAATTTCCAAAGGGAAATTTGGGCCAAATCCACTCGGGCTAGGGCGGGCCGTACTGGCTCCCCCGAGGGACAAATCCTGCCCGGAACCCGTGAGGGTGAAGGGATGTTAAGAGCTGCTCACAGTGGCCGCCCCCAGGAGGTGTAACGGGCTGTGAGCGGTAACAGGGCCGGTCGTACGGGGCCGGGCTGTTACATAGAGATTCATTGGCTTTTCCTTACTTCCTAGTTCACCAGGTTTGACAATCTTCGTTCTAAAACCATGGCGGCCACTTCTTCTAAGTTGAATTTTCAGGGATTCACCCTCAAAACTAGAAGAAGAGTTGTCAGTCGAATCAGATGAATTTTCGTCTTCATATTGCTCTTTGAAAACTTAAATGGGCTCCATATCAGATTGGGATGAAGGATTGTTGGTCTGAGACTTTGGAAGAATTGGGTGAACTGACTTCTGGACAGTTAATTTTGAGAATCTCCTTACAGGAATAGGTGCAATAGGAGCATCAGAAGGCTTCTGTTCAAAGGTTACAAGTGCTTGATCATTAGATTTGTCTTTGTTAAGAGACTCTTTTGGTGAAATGGGCTGACTGTCAGATGACTTTTTCTTTGGTGAGGCTATAGGTGATGGTTGGATTATTTGAAGAGAAGATGGTTGGGACAAGGGTTCATTATCATTGGGTTACTGGGGTTGTGTGCAAAAAGGTCTACTCCAAATAATCCTGAAAACCCAAAATTTGATCTGGAACCTCCAACTCCATCAGAAAATAGCTTCTCTAAAATTATGTCTATTTTCTTTTCAATCATTTTAATTTTGTGTGACAAAAAAATCACAGAATTATCTCTGTCTTGAGCTATAGACTGTTGCAACTTGAAGGTATCACTCAAGACATCACCCACCATCTTCAATGTCTTCTAAATTGTTCTCATCATCTTGAAGGTATCTTTGGGGACTTCAATTTTTTCACTAAGATTGCTCTCCTTTCCTCTAAATTTCGAGAATTAAAACTGGATAGGGAGTCTTCAACTTTTTATTTTTCTTTTCCTTTATCTGTCTTCTCCTTCTTTTCTTTCTACTACTGTAGGTCTTTTTTATTACCAAAGTTTGAGAACCTTTCTTCTCTTTTGTAATATTTACTTTCAGTTTTTTGAAAAGTAGGGTTAAGAACATCCTATAAAATAGGATTCTCATTGAGGTGTTTTTAAGAATTCCCTTATAAATCAAATAAGCTAGATTCAACTTTTGTTTGGTCAGAAAATGCCACAAAATACACCAGTCAAACTTATTGAAGTATGTATGACTTATTATTCTAAGACATAGGTAGTAGATGATGAAGCTGTGCAGAATGCAAATTTGAGGGGGTAAGGATGGGATATTTATTCTTTCTTTTGAAAGGTTGCTATTGGGTATAAGGGTATTAATAAAAACAGATTCATCAGAACCCCTTGGCCTATTCACTTCCTTTAATAACCCAATCTTGTTTATCTCATTCTTTATACCAAAAGCAGAGACAAGCAAATCAATAGAAATATTATATACCTGACTTCTAATTTTCACTCTAAAATAGTTATTTTTCTCAGTTTTTTACAAGGATTCATAAAACTCTTCAATCAAATCAGTATAGTATTCCTCATTTGTTTTCATAAAACTTTTCCAACCTTGGAATACAAATAGCTCTAATAACTCGAAACTCATATTCAAGAAGAAAACCCATTGGATGTACCTTGGTATGAAAATGTTTATCTTGACATGCGATAGCTTTTCCTTTGTTATTTTGAGCTACTGAATATTTTCTCAACAGCTTTTTCTTTTATTTTTTAGTGGGCAGCGTGTTTAATTGTTGCCATTTTATGAAAAGAGAATGAAAGAGAGATGAACTTTGAAAATTTTTGAAGAGAGTGAAAGGAGAATATCTAAAACAGAGAGGATAAAAACAATTCTGAAAATTTTTATGTTTTAAAGGGGTAAAAACAGAGAGGGAAAAACTCCCGTCATTTTCACTTTTCACGTTCAAAAAGCGTTTTGAGAAGTGAGCTTCTAGAAAATTAGCTAGTGAAGTTAATGAAGTAAATGACATGAAAGAAATTTTTAGGTCTGCTTATAGGATTAGATTGAAAGGAGGTGTCAGAAGATTATGTAATCAAATAACTAATTTGAAAAATATTTTAGAAAAGTTTTTCCTTTTCCCGCTTAAACACGAAGTGAGGAGAGGACAAAAATACCATCATTCTAAAATATTTGAGTTTAAAAGGTTCAGAGGTTAAAATTGTCTTTTTAAGAAAAACATAAAAAACAATGCGTTTTATACAAGCTCAGAACGCACCATTTCATTAAAGCTATTTAATACACAGCTTTAAAGATAAAACTTCGTTGTTTTGAGCATGAAGACTGTACTTGAAAATAGACAGGATTTTGGCAATCTGATTTTAAATAAACATTTGCTAGAAATGGATACATTTAAAATTAGATATCTAAAAATAAATTGAGTGACAGAATTAAAGTAGAGAATATGGTTATGATTTATTCAGAATAGCAAACAAATTTCACTCATTTAACTCATTCAAGATCTATCATCCCTAATTTCCTTCTAATTCTACAAAAAGCTTCCCCACATAAATACTTACTAAAGATATCAGCAAGTTGTTTCTCTATTGGAACAAATTATAGTTCAATATCATCATTTTGCATATAATCTCTTATAAAGTGATGTATGATTTCTTTGTCTTTTGTCCTTGAATGTTGGACTGGATTTTTGATTAGGTTGATAGCACTGGTATTATCACATTTTATGGGTATATGGTCAACCTTTATATCATAATTATTAAGCTGTTGTTTTATCCAAAAGATTTGAGCAACACAACTTTCAGCAGCTATATATTCAGTCTCGGCTGTGGATAGAGCTACTGAAGTCTATTTCTTACTAAACCAAGAGTCTAAGGCATGACCAAGAAACTGACAAGTTCTAGAAGTACTTTTTATATCCATTCTACTTTAGCAAAATTAGAATCACTATATCCAACAAGATTGAAATTTTCACACTTAGGATACTAGAGACCAACAGATGGTGTATTTATCATATATCTAAAAAATTTTTTAATAGCAATCAGATGAGATTTTTTAGGATTAGACTGAAATCTAGCACACAAATATACACTAAAATGAGTGTCAGATCTGGATGCAGTGAGATAGAGAAGAGAGTCAATCATACCTCTATATAATTTCTAATTTACTTCTTTACCTTTTTCATATCTGTCTAAATTGATATTTGATTTTATCGAAGTCTCAATCCCTTTTAACTCATTTATCTTGAATTTCTTTAGCGTATCTTTGATATATTTTGATTGATATATGAAGATTCCATCAGCACTTGCTTAATTTGTAGTCCAAAAAAGAATGTAAGTTCTTCTATTAGACTCATCTCAAATTCACTATGTATTAGCTTAGAGAAATTCTTGCATAAAAAATCATTAGTAGCACTAAAAATTATATGAATAACAAAAATTTGAACAATCAAAATATCATTCTTTTGAATTTTTGTAAATAAAGTTATATCTACTTTTCTCTTGTAAAATCATTTTTTAACAATAACTTACTCAATCTTTCACACAAAGCTCTAAAAGCTTGTTTTAACTATAAAGAGATTTTGAAAGTTTAAAAACATAATTTGGATAAATTAGATTTTCAAAACCTAATGGTTATGCTACATAAATCTCTTCATCTATGTAACCATTTAAAAATGTACTTTAAACATTCATTTGAAATAACATAAAATTTTTAACAAGAACTTACTCAATCTTTCACACAAAGCTCTAAAAGCTTATTTTAACTATAAAGAGTTTTTGAAAGTTTAAAAACATTGTTGGACCTAAATGTCCTAATCCTTGTTTTGATGATTAATAAACAATTGGTGTGCTACTAATTATCTTCAAAGGTGTTTGTATTGAGCTTGCAGGTTCCCTATTGAAATAAATGAAATTGCTTCAATCACAAAAGTGAAAAGTGCCAATTATGGAAGCATACCACAAGAAAGGGATAAGAAATTATTTTTGTTTATGCCTTGTTAAATTCTATTCATTGTGAATTTCAAGTAATTGATTGTGATGGCTCAAGGGTTCTTTCATTTCTAAAAGTTCTTTTAGATATGGCCACTTTTTAAAAGTACTTGACTTTCAGGGACCAAAATGAAATTTTCCAAAAGAAGTGATTTTGAAATTATTTTTCATCAAAATGAAAGATCTAAAAATATAGGTTGCAAAAGTTCAAACGGTTTGAAAAAAGGATTTTTACAGCCTAAGTTATGATTTTTCAAAGATTTAAAGAATTATTTTTTTGCCCCCCTAAAGTCATCTTTCGGCTTCCGAAAGTCAGGGACAGAAACGAAAGTCCCCTATGTTCGGCCGCCGAACATTGACTTTCGGCCGCCGAAAGTGGGTTTTCAACCAGCCCCCTAAGTGTAACCTTCGGCTTCCGAAAGTGAGGGACAGAGACGAAAGTCCCACACCTTCGGCCGCCGAACATTTAACCTTCGGCCGCCGAAAGTGTGTTTTGGGTCTGCCTCCGAAGCCTAAAGTTTGGCTTCCGAAAGTGAGGAACAGAAACGAAAGTCCACCATGTTCGGCCGCCGAATATTGAGTTTAGGCCGCCGAAAGTTCAGTTTTAAAGGAATAGTTTTTTCGCCCCAAATGGTTCGGCCGCCGAACTCTAAGCTTAGGCCGCCGAACCTGAGTTTTTCTGGGCACGGTATAACGGTTATTTCTGAACATAAACGGCTCTATTTGCATTTAATGCACCCCCAACGGCCATATTTATGAATGAACTATAAATACAACTTGTTTTTGTTGTTGTGAGGTTACAACAACCATCTAAGCAAATATTTATTGAGATTACAGCATTTTTCATTCTCTCTCTCTCAAAACCTTGAGCCAAAGCATTGATTTCTTGAAAGCTTGTTTTGAGTTGTAATTGATTGGCTTTTCTGAGTGAGTAAAGGTTGATTGAGAGATTCTGTTGTTGTGAGTGTGGCATTGAGCAAAGAATTGCTCTTGAGTGGAAAAAGAGATTTGTAAAGAGCAAAGGCTTGCTCTAAGATTGTAAGGGTTTTGATCTTCACCCAAAGAAGATTTGATAGTGGAGTTGAACTCTCAAGTGGAGCTTGAGGAGAGGACGTAGGCTTGGATAGCTGAACCTCTATAAATCTTTGTGTTGATTTTTCTCTTCCCTATTCTCTTCTAATTTCTTGTCTTTGCCATTAAATTTTTTATAAACCCAATTCACCCCCCCTCTTACCTCAAGGGACAACAAGTGGTATCAGAGCTAAGTCTCCCTTTCTTGAAGATATAATTATCTTGGAGTAAAGATCAAATGGCAGCCCTCAATTCTCAAGAAGGTCAATCGGTTGTGAGACCACCTTTCTTTGATGGAAATGACTTTCTATATTGGAAAAATAGAATGTATTATTTCCTTAAATCGGAAGGAGTTGATTTGTGGGACATTGTAGAGAATGGGCCTTTCTTTCCCACAAGATTCATTGATGGAAACCAAGAGCAAAAACCTAAGAGTGAATGGAGTGAGCTAGAGAAGAGAAGGGTAGCCCTCAATGACAAAGCCATTCACATCTTGTTTTGTGCTCTTAGTAGAAGTGAGTACAACAAAGTGTGCATGAAGTCCACCGCCAAGGAAATTTGGGATGCTTTGGTTGTCACTCATGAAGGTACCAATCAAGTCAAGGAAAACAAGATGGAATCCCTCATCTATTAATATGAGTTGTTCAAGATGAAGTCCGATGAAACTATTAGCCAAATGTATGATAGGTTCATTGAAATCATTGGAGGGATGAAATCTCTTGGGAAGACATTCACAAATGAAGAGTTGGTGAAGAAAATCCTAAGATGTCTACCTAAAGAATGGCTACCAAAGGTAACTTCCTTAAAGGATGCCAAAGACTTGACCAAAGTGCAATTGGATGAACTCTTGGGGAATCTCATTGACTATCAGATGACTCTAAAGAGAGAGCAAGTGGAGGAACCTAGCAAGATGAAAAAGAACATTGCTCTAAGGGTAGCCTCCGAAGATACTAGTGAGGAAGAAGAAGAGATAAGTGAGGAAGAATTGGCCTTGGTAACTAGGAGAATAAGGAAGTTGCTTCTCCAAAATAAAAGGTTCATCCCAAGGAAGAATTTTAGAAAGGAAAAGGGTGAATCAAGCAAAAAGGAAGTAGTCATTTGCTATGAATGTAATAAGCCGGGTCACTACAAAGTGGATTGTCCCAAGTTGAAGAAGCCTATCAAGAAGTTCAAGAAGAAGGCCTTCAAAGCAACATGGGATGAGTCAAGTGATTCCGAAGAAGAGGAGGTTGGTGATGAAATTGCCAACATGTGCTTCATGGCTCTAGAGGAAAGCTCCGATGAGGTAACTACTCTTGATGACTTTACTTTAAATGATGATGATGTTGAGTTTTCATATGATGAAATTGTAGGTGCTTTAAAATTGATGAATGATGAGCTTGAAAAGAGTCATAGGAAAAATAAAATTTTGAAATGTGAGTTAGCTAGCTTTAAAAAGGAAAGTGAGAACTCACCTAAGGAACCTTTACCCTCAAATGATTCTTTACAAAAATCCTTAGATGAGCTCTCACTAGAAAATAAAAATTTGAAAAATGAAATCCTTGAGTTGAAAAATTCTCTTTCAAAATTTTTAAAAGGCAAGGACAAACTTGATGAGATTTTAGACTCTCAAAGGTCTCCTAGCATCAAGTATGGCCTTGGCTATGACAAATCAACTCAAGCAAATTTTTCTAAAACCATTTTTGTTAAAGCTACCAACTCACATGAACCTAAGGTTTCTAGCTCAAATGGAAATGTGCCTAAAGTTTCTAGTAGCAATATGTCTATGAGGAATGCACCTACAAGGAATGCACATGTACACCAATCCACTAGTTACAACACTCATATAAGACACACACCTAGGCAATTTGCATATAAGAGAAATGATCATTATAGAACACACACTTCTAGTTCACAAAATCACCACTCTAATCATATCTCTTGCTCACATGCTTTTAATAAGCAAAGGAGAAATGGCCACATGAGAACTCAAACACACTCACTCACCTATGGACCTAGAGTAAGAAGGTTCAATGGTTATTGTCACTATTGTGGCAAGTTTGGTCACACCAACTATAAGTGCTCTATTAGAAAATTGCATCTTGGATATGGTAGCATATGGAAATTGGATAGTGGAATGACTAACCCCCAAGGACCCAAGTACATTTGGGTACCTAAAAGTGTTTGAATTCTTTCTTTTAGGTGTGCTTGAAATCCTCAAAAATTGAAAGCAAATGGTATCTAGATAGTGGATGTTCAAGGCACATGACCGGAAACTCAAATCACTTCATCTCTCTTGAAAAGAAAGACGGAAGTGGACAAGTAACCTTTGGAGACAATGGAAAAGGTAAAATTGTTGGTATAGGTAAAGTCGGTAAGGAAAACTCTCCTATTCTTGATAAAGTTCTATTAGTTGATGGTTTGAAGCATAATTTGTTAAGTGTGAGTCAATTATGTGATAAAGGTTGTAGAGTTATCTTTGAGCCAAAATCATGTTTTGTGTCTAGAATGTCGGATAACAAAATATTGTTTGTTGGTGAAAGAGTTGAGAATATTTATCTTATTGACTTACAAGCTATGACTAACCAAGATATGAAGTGCTTTGTGTCTATTAGTGATAACTCTTGGATTTGGCATAGAAGGCTTTCTCATGCTAGCATGGATCTCCTCAAAAATTTGAGCAAAGATGAGCTAGTTGATGGTCTTCCAAAGATCAAATATGAAAAGGACAAAGTATGTGATGCATGCCAAATGGGTAAGCAAGTTAAGAGTTCATTTAAAGCTATTAATAAGGTAATCTCCTCTAGACCTTTGCAACTCTTGCATATGGATTTATTTGGTCCAACTAGAGTAGCTAGTCTTGGTGGCATGCATTATGGGTTTGTTATAGTTGATGACTACTCTAGGTATACTTGGGTTGTGTTCCTTGCTCATAAGGATGATTGTTTTGATGCTTTTAAAAGTTTTACAAAGAAAGTTCAAAATGAAAAGGGTTTTCAAATTTCTTCTATAAGGAGTGATCATGGTAGAGAATTTGAAAATGAAAAATTTGAAACTTTTTGCAATAAGTTAGGGATCACTCATAATTTTTCATCTCCTAGGACTCCCCAACAAAATGGTGTTGTTGAAAGAAAAAATAGAACTCTTTTAGATATGGGGAGGACTATGTTAAGAGAATATAATTTACCTACTTATTTTTGGGCGGAAGCCATAAATACGGCTTGTTATGTTTCAAATAGAGTTTTAATTAGACCTCTCTTAAATAAGACTCCTTATGAGCTTTGGAATGGAAGGAAACCTAGAGTTAGTTATTTTAGAGTTTTTGGTTGTAAATGCTTCATATTAAACAATAAGGATAATCTAGGCAAATTTGACTCCAAAACCGATGAAGGTATCTTCTTGGGATACTCTATCTCTAGTAAATCATATAGAGTATTCAATAAAAGAACCTTGATAGTTGAAGAGTCTATGCATGTTGTTTTTGATGAATCTAATCCCTTTGCTCCTAGAAAGGAGGTCTCTTGTGATGATGATCTTGTAGGTAACCTTGATGAGTTGACCTTTGAAGATCCTCAACCTCATGGAGATCAAAGTCAACCCAAGGAGGACTCAATAGAGGCAAAGGAAGATGAAGTTGGACTTCAAGAGCAACAAATGCAAATTACACAAAGTCAAGGAGTCCAACATGACTTGCCAAGGGATTGGGCCTACAAGAAAGATCATCCCAAGGATCAAATAATTGGTGATACATCACAAGGGGTAACTACTAGATCTTCTATTAGACATGTATGTAATAATATTGCATTCATATCTCATATAGAACCTAAGTCTATAGATGAGGCTATTAGTGATGAGAGTTGGGTTCTTGCTATGCAAGAAGAACTCAACCAATTTGAAAGAAACAAGGTTTGGACCTTAGTGTCTAGACCAAAACATCACCCCACTATAGGCACCAAATGGGTGTTTAGGAATAAGCTTGATGAAGATGGCAATATCATTAGAAACAAAGCTAGGTTGGTAGCTAAAGGCTATAACCAAGAGGAGGGCATAGACTATGATGAAACTTTTGCCCCCGTAGCTAGATTAGAAGCCATTAGAATCTTGCTTGCATATGCATCATACATGAATTTTAATCTCTTTCAAATGGATGTGAAAAGTGCCTTTTTAAATGGTTTTATTGAGGAGGAGGTTTATGTTGAGCAACCTCCGGGGTTTGAAAATCATGAATTTCCAAATCATGTTTTTAAATTGTCCAAAGCTTTATATGGTTTAAAACAAGCTCCTAGAGCTTGGTATGAAAGACTAAGTAATTTTCTTTTGCAAAATGGTTTTTCAAAAGGCAAAGTGGATACAACTCTTTTTGTCAAAAATCATGGAAATGACATCCTTGTAGTGCAAATATATGTTGATGATATTATATTTGGTGCTACTAATGTGTGTTTATGTGAAGAGTTTTCTAAAGTTATGAAAAGTGAGTTTGAGATGAGCATGATGGGTGAACTCAAATTCTTCCTTGGGCTTCAAATCAAACAAGCTAAGGATGGCATCTTCATCAACCAAGCCAAATACACAAAGGAGCTAATCAAAAGGTTTGGAATGGAGAATAGCAAGCCAAGTAGAACTCCAATGAGCACAAGCACCAAGCTTGATAAGGATGAAAAGGGTAAGCCTATTGATGAAAAGCTCTATAGAGGTATGATCGGAAGCCTTTTATATCTCACCGCATCTAGACCGGATATCATGTTTTCCGTATGTTTATGTGCACGTTTTCAATCATGTCCTAAAGAGTCTCATTTGCATGCTGTTAAACGCATTCTTAGATATTTACATGGCACATTGCATTTGGGGTTATGGTATCCTAGAAGTTCATCCTTTACTTTATGTTCCTACTCGGATGCCGACTTTGCCGGAAGCATTCTTGATAGGAAGAGTACCTCGGGTACTTGTCAACTTCTAGGACAATCTCTTGTTTCTTGGTGTAGCAAGAAACAAAATTCGGTTGCACTATCAACCGCCGAAGCCGAATATGTGGCGGCGGGTCTTTGTTGTAGTCAAATCCTTTGGATTAAACAACAATTAAGAGATTTTGAAGTATCTCTTGATCACATTCCTATTAAATGTGATAATACAAGTGCAATCAATCTAACCAAGAACCCCATTCAACATTCTAGAACTAAGCATATTGACATTAGACATCATTTCATTCGTGATCATGTATTAAATGGTGATGTTGTTCTTGAGTTTGTGGATACAAACAACCAACTAGCTGATATTTTCACTAAACCTTTGAATGAAGAAAGATTTAACTTCATTAAAAGGGAATTGGGAATGCTAGATGGTAGTTGTTGAGTGTTTTTTTTTGTGTATCTTTTTGAAAGCATGTCAAAATTGTTTGTTATTTTTTTTTAAAAAAAAAAAAACAAAAAAGGGGGAGGGGAAGCCCAAAAATTCCAGGTTCGGAGGCACTTTCGGCCCCCTAACCTTCAATTTCAAGGGCAATATGAAAAGCGGGAATTTTCTTTCTGTTTTCTTTTCTTTCTTTTCGGCCGCCTAACATTTTATTCGGTCGCCGAACATTATAAAGTTCGGCCGCCGAAGTTTATTTTCGGCCTCCTAAACTTGCCCAGATTCGGCCGCCGAAGATTAGTTTGGCCGCCGAAACTGCGCGTTCCTTAAAAACCCCCGCGACAGCTCATCATCTTCCTCGCGCGACTCTTTCTCTCCCCGAAGCTTTCCCTCTCTTCCCCGTAGCTCTCCTCCTCTCCCTGTCCCAAATCGCCCGTTTTGAGCCCCATTTTCTTCAAAAACTTCCATTTTTACTCTATTTTTCCCTCTGAAACACCAAAAATCAGCTTCGTTTCTCCCCACGGAACCCATTTTCGAGATTTCTCATTTGGGTAAGTTTTCTGTTTTCTCTCTCTTTTTTTTATGGGTTTTCCTTATTTTTAATGATTTATCTTGTGTTTAGTTCCTTATATGACTAGGGTTGTGTTCTTGATAAGTTTTGTTGAAATGTTTATATATATAAAATCTACTGGTTATTTTCTTTTATTTTTTTTGTTGCTGTTTTGTTAGGTTGGTTTTGTTTTACAATTTCTCTTGTTTTAATGCTATCTGTTAATCTGATAGCTGGGTTGTTGATTTAACATGCACATTGTTGTGATTAGCTGGGTTATCCTATTGATAGTTGCATATTTATAAAACTGCCTTTTTTTTTATTACTCTGTTAAAATGTGCATAAAGCAAGCTGGGTTGATTTGTTTGTTTTTGTTAATAGTCATGGAACACAAAAAGAAAAAGAAGAAAAGGAGATCCTTGAGACTTTCAGAAAAGTTGAAATCAACATACCACTGCTAGATGCTGTCAAGCAAATCCCAAGGTACGCAAAATTTCTGAAAGAGCTTTGCACCAATAGAAGAAAGCTTGCTGAAAGAGAAAAAGTAAGTGTAGGTGAGGTAGTTACTACTGTGATCAAAAGAGAACTCCCCACCAAATGCAAGGACAAAGGTATGTTTGCTATCTCTTGCAAAATTGGAAATGTTGGTATAAAGAAAGCCATGTGTGATCTTGGTGCATCCATTAATGTCATGCCTCTCTCCATCTATAAATCTCTCAATGCATGTGCACTTAAAGAAACAAGAGTGGTGATACAACTAGCTGATAGATCTGTGGTATACCCCATAGGTGTTCTAGAAGATGTGTTAGTCCAAGTAGATGAGCTTGTCTTTTCTGCTGATTTTTATGTGATTGATACTAAGGAAGATAGTTGTAATACTAGTTCTGACATTCTTCTTGGACGTCTTTTCTTGAGCACTGCTAGAACTAAAATCGATGTGCATGATGGTACTCTTACCATGGAATTTGAAAGGGAAGTCATTAAGTACAATGTCTATGATGCTGACAGGAGTGGTTGTCGAAGCCGGTCAAAAATAACCTTTCTTGGTTACCTACAATTTACAACTGCAGATAGTGGTAAAGGATCGTATCTACAGAGAATTGATTACCTATTTATTTATCTTAATCAAGACCATTAGAACTAATTGAAAGCGCAAGTGAAAGCAAGTAATCAAAGAGAAATAGAAACAAGTGCAAGGAAAGTAAAAAGGGGGGTTTGAGATTGATTTGTCTAACAACTATTCAAAGTAATTAAAACAGCAAGTAATTAAAATAAAACAAGAAATCAATATGAGAAAGGTCTAGTTGAAGATATGGATCCACTTTGGTTGTTTGGGTTGATCATTGAAACATGGTTATCTTGATCGAATCAATAGGTTGGTTATGGGGGTGGAAGACGCTTCTCACCACCATGTCTTTCCTTATGAACAAACTGATTAGGGAATGTCCTCTAATCAATTACTAATCAACAAATTTCCAAGGAACGTCCTTGGGCCATAGGCATCAAAACAATTGCCAATTGCATGAAGAACAAGAAAGATCCAAACCCTAACTACTCAAACGCATGAGATGATGTTAGATCATACAATTCCTTGGGTTTTTACACCAAGTGTTCAATGGACAGAATATTTCCAGCAATTACGGACTAACAAATATCCTAATCCAACAATCAATTAACCTTGCAATCAAGAATCAAGTGGCCAATTTGATCAAAACAACAAAGCAATCTTAAGAATTAAGCACAATTGCCTAAATATTGAATAAAATCAAAGACAATAGTTTCTGTTCAGATCTCACAACCTTTTAAACAACCTTAGTTTCAACCAAACTTCAACTAGAAAGAAGGTTTCAGCCACTCATGGCTGAACCAAAACAGAAAATAAAAGAAAAGAAGAAGACAAGATGAAGAACTAGGTGAAGAGAGAGCCTTGGATAGGCTTGCCGAATTCTTGGAGAAGAGGTGGAACCAAATCTGCTTCTTCTTGTCTTCTTGAAGCCTTTAAATAGATCTTGAGAGGCTCCTTAGGGTTTGGTAGCAGTCCATGAGTCTTTTAGAGGCTGTCCAAAGTGCCCTTGGTCCCATATGTGCCTTCTTTGTGCATGGGTGAAGGCAAAAACGAGATGCATGTGATGGGGGGGCTCTTTGGTCTTTTTAATTGCTGCCCAAGGTCTTCAAGATGTTGCCTAAAGAGTTAAGAGGCTGCTCATGCACTAATAAGGAAGGTGGAGCCTCCTTTTGAATTTTGAATGTGCATGACACTAAGTGGGAAACATGTGATCCTTGGATTTGGCTTCCTTAATAAGCTTGATCTTGAAATCTAATATTTGAATGTGAATCTTGAAGATTTGGATCTCAAAATACTTCCCTTGTTTGGCTCCTCAAATATGGCAACTTGAGATATGGCTTCTTGAATGAGGAAAGAGTGCATTGGGAGTGATTTTCGGCTGCCTGGACTTTAGGCTCTGGACACAAGGTTCAGCGGCCGTAGGTGCCGCCGAAGGTGGTTGACTTTCGTCTCTGGAGTCCTCTTTCGGCCGCCGAAGGTCGCCGCCGAAGGTGACTGATTTTTGGCTTCCGAAAGTTGCCTCCGAAGGTTGCTTCTCTAGTTTTGGCTTCTTTTGGCATTTTTAAGAGCATTTTCTCCAAATTATTTCTTCATACCGAATACTTGCAAAACATTATTAAAACCACAAAATTAGGTAGAATAGGTGTAAACAAACATCAATAAGATCATGAAAATATGGACTAAAATATGCTATATCAAATACCCCCACACTTAAGCTTTTGCTTGTCCTCAAGCAAATAAACATAGTTAAATAAGTTTTCTTCCTCTAGATCCTTATTTCCACTTAAGCTCATACTCAAGACACTTATTTTGAAGTATTGCAGTGAAGAATATATGCATGAAGATTACTTACCCCCTTTCCTTGTTTCCCTTTGCTTGCCATGGCTAGGATTTGTTTTCCTCAAGAGAGACATGCACATTAATTTGTTAAGACTTTTTCTAGCTTTTGGATTGACTTGCCCTTACTTTGAAGTACTTTATTCAGGCTTTTGCACTTTAGATCTTGCTTGGAAAGGTCACCAACCTATTTTTGATTTGAAGGTTTATATTTTTCAGTTGGTCACCTATCCAAGTGGCTACTTGCCTTGTTCATAGTCTTTTGACCATTGGAACAATTTTCAATTTGTGCTTTTGAGGTCTTTGCCTTTGCTGAATTTTCTTTCTCTCAATGAATTGGGCAAATCAACACCAATTGCTAAATCAAGTCACATTAAGTTCATTCACACAATTTTCAATTTATTCTCAATCAATTGAGGGTCATCAATATATTTTTCACCATGGCAAACTCAAAGATTCAATTCAAAAGGCAATTCTCAAACATGAATACAACCCACTGCAATTGATTCAACATAAGTTTAAAGAGTTATCACATTAATGGGGTCATGGAAGGATAAACTCATCTAACATAGTTCATCAGTTTGAGTAGAGCAAAACAAAAAGGAAGAAGAAGGTTGTGGTTGTGTGTGTATTATTGAAAGCATAAACAAATTAAAATTTTAACTGTGGCTAATTAACTGAAAGGAATTTAAAACTGAAAGGAAAAAGAAAAAAAATTTTGCAATCTGAAAGCATGAAAAATCGCAGAAGAGAAGGGGAGAAGAAGAAGGGAGGAAGAAGAAGAGAGATATGCACCCCCACACTTAAATCATGCATTGTCCTCAATGTAAAAGAAAGAAAAAAGAGAACAAAGGAATCTGAATACTCCCCTGGGGTGTGGTGTGCATGGCATGATCCTCTAGGCAGTATGAGTGACGAACAGATGTTCGTCTGGGAACTCTTCTTTGACTAGGCATGGTACAGAGCCGGAGGGAAGTCGGCTGAGGTGGTCTGCCACAAGGTTTTCTTTGCCCTTCTTGTCTCTTATCTCAAGATCAAATTCTTGTAGAAGTAGAATCCACCTAATGAGCTTTGGTTTTGCTTCTTTTTTCTTGATCAAATATCGCAAGGCTGCATGGTCAGAATAGACAATGACTTTGGTTCCCAAAAGATATGGTCTGAACTTTTCCAAAGCAAATACAACTGCCAAGAGTTATTTTTCAGTTGTCGTGTAGTTGCTTTGTGTAGAATCCAATGTGCGAGAGGCATAGTGAATGACATGGGGGGAGTTTCCCACACGTTGCCCCAAGACTGCTCCTACTGCATAATTGCTTGCATCACACATGATTTCAAATGGCAGGTTCCAATCAGGCCCTTGAATAATTGGGGCAGTCACAAGCAATTCTTTAATCAAATCAAATGCCTTTTTGCAATCTGCATCAAAATCAAATGTTACATCTTGTTGGAGCAATCTGCATAATGGCAAAGTGACTTTTGAGAAATTCTTGATGAATCTTCTATAGAATCCTGCGTGGCCAAGGAATGATCGAATGTCTTTAACGTTTGTGGGGTAAGGCAGATTTTTGATGGTATCCACCTTAGCTTTGTCCACTTCAATGCCCTTAGCTGAAACAACATGTCCTAAGACCATACCTTGATTAACCATAAAATGACATTTTTCATAATTAAGCACAAGGTTAGTCTCAATGCATCTTTGCAAGATCTTTTCTAAATTGGTAAGGCATTCATCAAAAGAATTTCCATGAACTGTGAAGTCATCCATAAATACCTCAATTGTCTTACCCACATAGTCAGAAAATATGCTCATCATACATTGCTGAAAGGTGGCAGGCGCATTGCATAGTCCAAATGGCATTCTTCTAAAGGCAAAAGTGCCAAAAGGACAGGTGAAGGTAGTCTTCTCTTGATCTTCTGGAGCAACTGAAATTTGGTAAAAACCTGAATAACCATCAAGACAACAATAGTGAGATTTACCTGTAAGCCTTCTAGCATCTTATCAATGAAAGGTAGTGGGAAGTGGTCCTTCCTTGTTGCAGCATTGAGCTTCCTATAGTCCATGCATACCCTCCATCCATTCTGGACTCTAGTGGGGACAAGTTCTCCTTCAGCATTTGGAACAATGGTGATTCCAGTTTTCTTTGGTACTACATGTACAGGGCTCACCCATTTGCTGTCAGAGATTGGGTATATGATGCCTGCATCAAGGAGTTTGACTATCTCCTTTTTTACTACCTCCATCATAGGTGGGTTCAGTCTTCTTTGAGCATCTCTGACTGGCTTGCACTCATCCTCCATGTGAATTCTATGCATGCAGGTGGAGGGAGAAATGCCTTTGATGTCATCAATAGTCCATCCTATGGCTCCTTTGTGTTTCTGTAGTACTTTCAAGAGGTTTGCTTCTTCTTGTTGGCTCAATTCATTGGACACTATTACTGGTAGTGTCTTGTTAGCTCCTAAATACATGTATTTCAGATGGTCTAGAAGAAGCTTCAGATCTGAAGGTTGTTGCAAAGATGGATTAGAAGAGCTTGCTTGCGATGGGGGCTGCTGGGAGAGGTTCGGCGGTCGAAAAGGTTCTGAGTTCGGCGGCCGAATTACTTCAGTTTGCGGAATGAGCTGTGGCAATGGATTCGGCTTCCGCAAGTCAGTGGGGTTCGGCGGCCGAAAGATGTTCGGCGGCCGAAGAATGTCTTCTTTCTGCACAGTGTTTTCCTGAAGTGGTGCGACAGAATGTGGTTCTTGAGAGGCAATAGGGTTCGGCGGCCGAAAGTGGGCTATGTTCGGTGGCCGAATGTCTTCTGTCTGTGCTACCTCAACTTGCTGGATGCTGCAGATTGTTTCTTTTAGTTTTAGGTTTTTAATCCTGCAAAGATCATCATCTAAAATAGAATCTTGATTTTCATTAAACACATCTTGGCTCAAACAATCAATAATATCAAGACCATAAACTGGGGACATATCATGTGGATATTTCATGGCATCATAGACATTGTACTTAATGACTTCCCCTTCAAATTCCATGGTAAGAGTACCATCATGCACATCAATTTTAGTTCTAGCAGTGCTTAAGAAAGGACGTCCAAGAAGAATGTCAGAACTAGTATTGCAACTATCTTCCTTAGTATCAATCACATAAAAATTAGCAGGAAAGACAAGTTCATCTACTTGGACTAAGACATCTTCAAGAACACCTATGGGGTGTACCACAGATCTATCAGCCAATTGTATCACAACTCTTGTTTCTTTTAGTGCACATGCATTGAGAGATTTATAGATGGAGAGAGGCATAACATTGATAGATGCACCAAGATCACACATGGCTTTCTTGATACCAACATTCCCAATTTTGCAAGAGATAGCAAACATACCTTTGTCCTTGCATTTGGTGGGGAGTTCTCTTTTGATCACAGTAGTAACTACCTCACCTACACTTACTTTTTCTCTTTCAGCAAGCTTCCTTCTATTGGTGCAAAGCTCCTTCAGAAATTTGGCATACCTAGGAATTTGCTTGACAGCGTCTAGTAGTGGTATGTTGATCTCCACTTTTCTGAAAGTCTCAAGAATCTCCTTTTCCTCTTTTTCTTTTTGCGTTCTTTCAAATCTTTTTGAAAAAGGAGGTGGGATGTGAAAGCTTACCTTTGGATCAGTCTTGTTCGCATGAGGTGGTTCTGATTGAGATGGAGAGGCTTCAGGTGGCCTTGGTTCTTTTTCTTGCTCATGATTAGTATCTTGAAGCTCTTTGCCACTTCTCAAAGTAATAGCACTAACATTCTGTCTGGGGTTAGTTTCAGTTTGAGAAGGGAGCTTTCTTTGGGATTCAGCTCTGCCGATGGATGCAGCTAGTTGGCCTATCTCTTGTCGCACGCCTTGCATGGTATTGACCATTGTTTCCATCATTGTTTGCATGATCTTTTCAAGGTTCTGATTTGGATTTGAAGGTGCTGGTTGGGCTTGGTTTCTTTGGTAACTTTGGTAATTCTGATCACCGTTGCTCTTTCCATAGCTAAAATTGGAGTGGTCTCTCCAACCTGGATTGTATGTATTGGAATATGGATCATATCTAGGTTGGTTGTTGTACCTCCCAATTGCATTGACTTGCTGATTGTCTTCTTGGAGGGTAGGACATTGATCAGTGGGGTGTCCTACATATAAGCAGATCTCACATGGCCTAGGAGGCTGGGGTGCTTGAATCTGTTGCACAACTTCTATAGCAATATTTTTCATAACAGATGTTAGTTCAGACATAGTGGAAAAACTTACCTCATTGGCCCTTTGTAGTTGCCTTTCTTCTCCATACTGCCTAGATGAGGCTGCAAGAGTAGATATCAGTTCTTTCATCTCCCTTGGTGACTTGTCTAGGATAGATCCTCCACAGGCTACATTTATGAGTTTTCTTTCTGATGGAATCAATCCTCCATAGAAGAACTGAATGAGGGCTTTGTCCGACATATCATTTTGTGGACAACCTGTACATAGTCTTTCAAACCTTTCCCAATAATCATATAAGTCCTCAGTTGGTCTTTGCCTTATGCTAGTGATTTCTCTTATTATGCCAATTGATTTAGATGGTGGGAAGTATTTGTCCAAAAAGGCTTAGACCATATCATCCCAAGAAGTTATAGATCCAGGTGGCAAATAAAATAACCAATCCTTAGCATGGTCATCTAATGAAAAGGGGAAGGCTCTTAGTTTAACATGATCTTCAGAGATCCCTTGAGGTCTCTTGGATGAGAAAATAATTTTAAATTCTTTTAAGTGCTTATGTGGATTTTCATTCTCTCTACCTCTAAACTTAGGAAGAATATTTATCAAACCTGTCTTGAGTTCAAAGGGAACTGTAAGAGGTGGATAGGTGATGCAAAGTGGAGCATAATCACCTATGGGAGTTGCTAACTCCCTCATGGTTCTTCCCCTTTGTGCTTGTGGCCTATTTGCTGAATTTTCTTGAATTATCTGGCCTTGGACAGCATGTCCATTATGGGCAGCAGCTGGTGCTTGAGGTTCTGCCATTGGTGCAAGATTTGGTTGCTGGAGTTCAGGACTTTCGGCGGCCGAATGTTGATGAGTTTCAGCGGCCGAAGGTTGGGCAGAAGGTTCTGCGTTTGAGGCTTGCTTTCCTAGCCTTCTGATGGTGCGTTCAATTTCTAGATCAAAGGGCAGAGTGTTCCTATGCTCAGATCTGGTCATGAAAAGAAAAACAAACAAGTGAAATCAATTCCCCGGCAACGGCGCCAATTTTTGACAGGAGCGGTTGTCGAAGCCGGTCAAAAATAACATTTCTTGGTTACCTACAATTTACAACTGCAGATAGTGGTAAAGGATCGTATCCACAGAGAATTGATTACCTATTTATTTATCTTAATCAAGACCATTAGAACTAATTGAAAGCGCAAGTGAAAGCAAGTAATCAAAGAGAAATAGAAACAAGTGCAAGGAAAGTAAAAAGGGAGGTTTGAGATTGATTTGTCTAACAACTATTGAAAGTAATTAAAACAGCAAGTAATTAAAATAAAACAAGAAATCAATATGAGAAAGGTCTAGTTGAAGATATGGATCCACTTTGGTTGTTTGGGTTGATCATTGAAACATGGTTATCTTGATCGAATCAATAGGTTGGTTATGGGGGTGGAAGACGCTTCTCACCACCATGTCTTTCCTTATGAACAAACTGATTAGGGAACGTCCTCTAATCAATTACTAATCAACAAATTGCCAAGGAACGTCCTTGGGCCATAGGCATCAAAACAATTGCCAATTGCATGAAGAACAAGAAAGATCCAAACCCTAACTACTCAAACGCATGAGATGATGTTAGATCATACAATTCCTTGGGTTTTTACACCAAGTGGTCAATGGACAGAATATTTTCAGCAATTACGGACTAACAAATATCCTAATCCAACAATCAATTAACCTTGCAATCAAGAATCAAGTGGCCAATTTGATCAAAACAACAAAGCAATCTTAAGAATTAAGCACAATTGCATGAATATTGAATAAAATCAAAGACAATAGTTTTTGTTCAGATCTCACAACCTTTTAAACAACCTTAGTTTCAACCAAACTTCAACTAGAAAGAAGGTTTCAGCCACTCATGGCTGAACCAAAACAGAAAAGAAAAGAAAAGAAGAAGACAAGATGAAGAACTAGGTGAAGAGAGAGCCTTGGAGAGGCTTGCCGAATTCTTGGAGAAGAGGTGGAACCAAATCTACTTCTTCTTGTCTTCTTGAAGCCTTTAAATAGATCTTGAGAGGCTCCTTAGGGTTTGGTAGCAGTCCATGAGTCTTTTAGAGGCTGTCCAAAGTGCCCTTGGTCCCATATGTGCCTTCTTTGTGCATGGGTGAAGGCAAAAACGAGATGCATGTGATGGGGGGGCTCTTTGGTCTTTTTAATTGCTGCCCAAGGTCTTCAAGATGTTGCCTAAAGAGTTAAGAGGCTGCTCATGCACTAATAAGGAAGGTGGAGCCTCCTTTTGAATTTTGAATGTTCATGACACTAAGTGGGAAACATGTGATCCTTGGATTTGGCTTCCTTAATAAGCTTGATCTTGAAATCCAATATTTGAATGTGAATCTTGAAGATTTGGATCTCAAAATACTTCCCTTCTTTGGCTCCTCAAATATGGCAACTTGAGATATGGCTTCTTGAATGAGGAAAGAGTGCATTGGGAGTGATTTTCGGCTGCCTAAAATGAGTTTCGGAGGCTGGACTTTCGGCTCTGGACACAAGGTTCGGCGGCCGAAGGTGCCGCCGAAGGTGGTCGACTTTCGTCTCTGGAGTCCTCTTTCGGCCGCCGAAGGTCGCCACCGAAGGTGACTGATTTTTGGCTTCCGAAAGTTGCCTCCGAAGGTTGCTTCTCTAGTTTTGGCTTCTTTTGGCATTTTTAAGAGCATTTTCTCCAAATTATTTCTTCACACCTAATACTTGCAAAACATGATTAAAACCACAAAATTAGGTAGAATAGGTGTAAACAAACATCAATAAGATCATGAAAATATGGACTAAAATATGCTCTATCAGATACCATGAAATATCCACATGATATGTCCCCAGTTTATGGTCTCGATATTATTGATTGTTTAAGCCAAGATGTGTTTAATGAAAATTAAGATCGTATTTTGGAGGATGATCTTTGCAAGACTGAAAACCTGAAACTGAAAGAAACCATCTGCAGCATTCAGCAGATAGAGGTTGCGCAGACAGAAGACATTCGGCCGCTGAACATAGCCCACCTTTGGCCGCCGAACCCCGCTGCTTTTCAGACACCAGATTTTGTTGCACCACTTTCGCAACATATTGCGCAGAAGGAAAATGTTCTTTGGCCGCTGAACATCTCTCGGCCGCCGAACCCCACTGACTTGCGGAAGCCGAATCCATCGCCACAGTTCACTCCGCAAACTGAAGATCTTCGGCCGCCGAACTCAGACACTTTTCGGCCGCCGAACCTCTCACAACAGAATCCAACGCAAGCAAGCTCTTCCATCCCGCCTCCTTTGCAGTCAAACCCAGAATAGTACCTTCCAGATTCTAAAGAGTGTAAGGATGATCTCCTTGAACAAATCTTCCTTGCCCAGTCTGATGAACCATGGTACACAGATATGGTAAACTACTTGGCCACAAGTAACTTGCCTTCTGACATGCCAAAGCACACTAAAGATAAGATAAAGAAAGATGCCAAATACTATGTTTGGGATGAGCCATATTTGTGGAAACATTGTGCTGACCAAATGATAAGGAGATGCATTCCTGATCAAGAAATAGCCTCTGTACTCACTTTTTGTCATTCATATAGTTGTGGAGGACACTTTGGTCCAAGGAAAACTGCTCATAAGATACTTGAAAGTGGCCTATTTTGGCCCACAATGTTTCGAGATGCTTTTTTGTTTTGCAGGTCATGTGCTAGGTGTCAACAGACTGGAAATCTGAGCAGAAGAAATCAAATGCCACAGAACCCCATCATGGTCTGTGAGGTATTTGATGTTTGGGGCATAGACTTCATGGGCCCATTCCCACCATCCTTTGGATACACTTATATCATCCTTGCAGTAGATTATGTGTCCAAATGGGTGGAAGCTAGAGCAACTAAGACCGATGATGCCAAAGCAGTAGTAGACTTTGTGAAGACCAACATCTTTGCCAGACATGGAGTACCAAAAGCAATCATCAGTGATAGAGGGACCCATTTTTGCAATAGGGTAGTGGAAAGCCTTCTCAGAAAACACAATGTCATACATAGGACATCCACAGCCTACCACCCTCAAACAAATGGGCAAGCTGAAGTCTCCAGTAGAGAAATCAAAGCCATCTGTAACGACCCCAAAATGGACCGTCACCGGCGCTAGGATTCAGGTCGGCTTAAGGCCGCCAGAACCCGTAGCAAGCCTGCTATACTCTCTGTGTACCTGTAAACCTCATACATGATCATACATTTTATGTGAAAATAAAACTCTTTTCTGAACCAAGGCTTAACCTGTGCATGCACTATCTCTGTACTCTGTACTCATGTACTCTGTACTCTGTATCCCTGACTAGAGCTTGCTCTAGATGGGTTAACTCATACCTGTTAAGCCTGGTTTTCACATACAGGAAAACATATATACATATACAGATCATGTACAAAACATACATCACTAGGTCAAGCAACAACTATTACATCTCTTTAATATTACATGTCCACTCTAAGCTATTACAGATCTCTTTACTCTTCCTGTACTCTGCTGGACTGTCCTTGTACACTGTACACTGAACCTGCAAAACTGGGGTTAAGGGAGTGGGATGAGCTCTATAGCCCAGTGAGTAGAACAGTAAAACATCTCAGTAAAATATGATCTCATGGAATGCACCATATCACAGACAAGCCACATCAAGAGTAAACCTGTCACCACATAGTCCCAGTAACTCTGTGCCAGGGCGTAGAATCGAGCACCTGGTCTTCCTGTCATATATGTATATGTGTATATAACACCTCTGTACTTACCATTGCCAGGGCGTAGTCAAAGGCTCCTGGACTTTGCTATACCTGCCAGGGCGTAGTCAAAGGCTCCTGGACTTCCTGTCTGAGACTATTGGATCATTCAGCATTCACTCACATCATCAAATAACGATGCAATGCAACATATTCGTGAATACTAATGCAATCAACCTATGGCATAAACATGATGCATGAGATATGCTCAAAAGCAGTTTGTAGTTCAATTAAAAGTCATAAGTTTAGTTCCACTCACCTCTGGCTATCTGGACTGACTGACTTTGCAGGCTCTGAACCTCTGGAGCAGTACTCACTGCTGCTCTCTCTGGTTCCTCTGGTCTGTATAAGCACATAAAGACTCAAATGAGGGACCAAACTATCGTAAGACTACCTCTCTTAAACTACCCAAGAAACCCCTTCATCTCACTCTAAAACTTATGCAAAACATGCAAAAGAAAAGCTGGACAGAACACTTTCGGTGGCAGGTTCGGCGGCTGAAAGTCCTCTCCAGAGACGAAACTCAAGCACCTTCGGCGGCACCTTCGGCGGCCGAATCCCCCACACAGAGCCGAACATGCAAAACTCGCGGGGGCAAACTGTGGCAGCCTAAGCCACCATACAAGAGGTTCGGCGGCCGAATGAACCTTCGGCTGCCGAACCTGAGTTCATCCAGAACTCAGCTTCAACGGCAAACCATCTCCTCCTTCCCTTCAAGCTCTCCAAACATGCCTACCTCCTCTACTCAACTCACATATACTCATGTATATGTCCACAGGGGTCCAAAACTATCTAATAACCCCAAACAACAAAACAAACATAACACATAAACATGTATACATGCATAAATCATCAAAACTATCATTTATAACCTAAGCATGCATCTCCTTCCATAACTCCCATAAAACCTTCAGAAAACATAAAAACATGTTCAAGAGCATCACTTACCTCCTGTTATAAGAAGATAAACACTCTGATCAAAGGAAACGAACCACTTCTCTTCACACTCTCAAACTCTCCAAAGCTCACTTGTTTTGCTCCAAAACTTTCAAAATTTGGTAAACGAGCAAACTCCTGCATGAGCTGCTCAAACTTAGCAAATAAAGCATAGGAGACGTGGCCAACGTCTGGACATGAGCTGGTGATAACACCTGTCCAAAATGCTGACTAAGGGATACAAAACTGCTGGCTAAGCAACTCAGCTTCGGCTGCCGAATCGCATGCAAAACCATGCAACATTCGGGGGCCGAACTTGACCTTCGGAAGCCGAACATTGAGCACTTTCGGCGGCCGAACTTCTCTTCGGCGGCCGAACTTGGCTACAGTCACCATGAACCATTTTCTCTGCAACACTCAAAACTATCGAACTGTAAAACCATTAAACACCTCATAACACATAGAAACCATAACTCCTACCCTTATATAGAATCCCAACACCCCGGATTCCATCAGACAATAGAAATTCCGGTGCCGGATTCTAGCCGGGTATTACATTCTCCCCTCCTTAAGAACATTCGTCCTCGAAGGTTCCTAAAACAACAAAAACAAATCACAAGGAGGAAACTAACCTCAAAACAGATGTGGATACTGCTGGAGCATAGACTCCCGCGTCTCCCAGGTGCACTCTTCTAGATTATGGTGGTTCCATAGGACTTTCACCATCGGAATCTCCTTGTTCCTTAGCTGTCTGATCTGCGTGTCCAGAATCCGCACTGGCTGCTCTATATAGGTGAGATCTGTATGAATCTCCACCTCAGGCTCACTCAGAACCTGAGTCGGATCTGACACAAACTGTCGTAGCATAGAAACATGAAATACCGGGTGAATTCTCTCCATAGAAGCAGGTAAATCCAGCTTATACGACATATTTCCGATCCTCTGCAACACCTCAAAGGGTCCAATGTACCGTGGAGCCAATTTACCTTTCTTTCCAAAACGAACCACTCCTTTCATTGGAGACACTTTCAGCAATACCCAATTACCCTCCTGAAACTCTAACTGCTTTCTGCGCACGTCTGCATAACTTTTTTGTCTACTCTGAGCTGTTCTGATTCTCTCTCTGATCATGGGCACCATTCTACTGGTAATATCTACTAACTCTGGCCCTGCAAGAGCCTTCTCTCCTACCTCTTCCCAGCAAACAGGGGATCTGCACTTCCTCCCATACAAAGCTTCATAAGGAGCCATCCCAATGCTAGCATGATGACTGTTATTGTAGGCAAACTCTACCAAAGGTAGATGCTGCCTCCAAGAACCGCCAAAGTCTAACACACATAGGCGAAGCATATCCTCTATGGTCTGGATGGTCCTTTCTGACTGTCCATCAGTCTGTGGGTGGAAAGCAGTACTAAAATCCAATCTCGTGCTCATCGCACTTTGCAGACTCCGCCAAAAGCGGGAGGTAAACTGAGGTCCTCTGTCTGAAACTATAGACACTGGGACTCCATGTAATCTCACTATCTCATCCAGATAGACCTGTGCCAACTTATCCACAGAATAGTTACTCCGTACTGGAAGAAAATGAGCAGATTTCGTGAGTCTGTCCACAATCACCCATATCGAGTCTATCCTGTTGGACGCTACTGGTAAACCCACTACAAAATCCATGGCTATGTTCTCCCATTTCCACTCTGGAATCGGTAATGGGTTAAGCATTCCGGCTGGTTTCTGATGCTCTAATTTCACCCTCTGACAAACCTCACAGGCTGTCACGAACTGTGCCACTTCCTTCTTCATGGCTGGCCACCAATAAACCCTTTTCAGATCCTGATACATCTTGGTAGCTCCTGGGTGAACATTATACCTCGCATTATGAGCTTCCCTCATAATGTCTTCCTTCACACTGCCCCTATCTGGTACACAAAGTCGACTCCCATTGCGAAGGATCCCTTTGCTGTCAAATCTGAACTCTGCATTGTTGCCTGACTGAACAGTCCTGGCAATTTTCATCAACTCAGGGTCCTCATGCTGTCTCTGAGCTATCTGCTCCAGAAACACAGGTGTCACCCTCATCTGTGCTATCAACGCACCTGTACCAGACAACTCTAGCTGTAATCCCTCGTCAAAGAGCTTATAAAGCTCCATCACAACCGGTCTCCGCTCTGCTGCTATATGGGATAAACTGCCTAGTGACTTCTGGCTTAGGGCGTCTGCGACAACATTTGCCTTACCCGGATGATACTGGATTTTACAATCATAATCACTGAGCAATTCGACCCATCTTCTTTGCGAAGCATAAGCTATTACTCTATCACTCTGCATCAATACACAACCCAATCCCACTCGAGATGCATCACAGAACACTGTGAAATCCTTGTCACTAACAGGCAGAGCTAGCACTGGTGCTGTAGTCAGTCTCCTCTTGAGCTCCTCAAAGCTCTCTTCACACTGGTCTAACCAGATAAACTTCTGGTTCTTCTGCGTCAATTTGGTCATAGGAGCTGCTATCTTTGAGAAGTTCTGAACGAACCTCCTGTAGTAACCTGCCAGTCCCAGAAAGCTTTTAATCTCAGTCACTGTCGTGGGTCTGGGCCAGTTAGCTACAGCCTCTATCTTCTTGGGGTCTACCTCAATACCCTCTGCTGATATCACATGTCCCAAGAAGGCAATGCTCCGTAACCAAAACTCACACTTCGAGAACTTGGCATACAAACCATGCTCTCTCAGTGTCTGCAAAACGATCCTCAGATGCTGGGCATGCTCCTCTGCATCTCTGGAATACACTAAGATATCATCGATAAACACAATGACAAAGTGATCCAGAAACTCACTGAATACCCTGTTCATGAGATCCATAAATGCTGCAGGGGCGTTAGTCAACCCGAACGGCATCACTAAGAACTCATAATGCCCATATCTGGTTCGGAAAGCTGTCTTAGACACATCTGCCTCTCTGACTCTCAACTGATGATACCCGAATCTCAGATCTATTTTCGAGAAACAACCTGCTCCAGCTAGCTGGTCAAATAGATCATCAATCCGAGGTAAGGGATACCTATTCTTGATAGTGACCTTGTTCAACTGTCTGTAGTCGATACAAAGTCTGAGGGATCCATCCTTCTTTCTGACAAAGAGCACTGGAGCACCCCAAGGTGAGGTACTAGGGCGGATGAAACCCTTATCTACCAAGTCCTGCAACTGTTCTTTCAACTCTGTTAACTCAGCTGGCGCCATCCTGTAGGGAGGAATAGAGATAGGTCTAGTACCTGGCAGTAATTCAATTTCAAACCCTATCTCCCTATCAGGTGGTAGTCCTGGCAAATCATCTGGGAATACATCGAGAAACTCTCTGTAATACCCGGCTAAACTCCGGTATCGGAATCCCTACCGTCCGGTGGGAATTCGGATGTCGGAAACCTCTAGAAGGGTAAAACTATGATTTTATGAAATGTTTTCATGTATTTCATGTTTTTAAGTAAGAAATTTAATGAGTTTTTACATGAAAAGTCTTTGGAGGAAAACCCAGGTTCGGCCGCCGAAAGTCAAGTTCGGCCGCCGAACATGCATGCGTTTTGGAGGCACGTTAGGCCCCCAAAAGCATGAGTGAGGGAAGTCAAGGTTCGGCCGCCGAACCTCATGTTCGGCCGCCGAACATTTGCATGGATGCGGAGGCACATTCGGCCCCCGAACGTGGTCTGGCCAGCCACTATAAAAGGGTCCCTTAGCCGAAAGTGGGCGAGCTTTTTCTCCCCATTTCGGCCAAGGTGAGCATTTCGCCATCCTTCCCCAATCTTGAGTTTTTCCTTCCTTTTTCCATGATCTTTACAAGTTTATAACTTTGGTTTTGAAGATCTTTGAGCTTAGAACAAGTTTTAGAGCTTGGAGACCAAAAGTTGGAACTTCTCCCATCTCCAAGTTTAGATCTCCTCAACCCTCGATCTTCAAGAGGTAAGAGCCGATCTTAAGCTCAATGTATGATTTAAACAAGTTTTATGAAGTTTTAAAGGGTAGAATGCATGTTAGGGTATATGTTAAACCTATGGGTTTTTGATGACTTTTTGAACAATGTAGCTTGATTGTGTGTGATTGAAGTGTTGTAGATGGGGTATATGCATGTTTGAGGCCCCTAGGAACTTGTATGCATGCTTTGGTTGAACTATATGCAGGTTTGGAAGGTTTGGAGGCGAAATGTGCTAAGGGAGCCAAGTTTCTGCCCTTTGGCAGAAACCAGGTTCGGCAGCCGAAGGTACTTTCGGCCGCCGAACATGGCTGGGGAGGCAGGCCTTTCGGCTGCCGAAGTTGCCCCCGAAAAGAGACTTTCGTCTCTGTCTGGCACTTTCGGCCGCCGAAGGTGCCGCCGAACCTACCTGAGATTCGTCTCTGTCCAGGACTTTCGGCCGCCGAAGGTGCCGCCGAAAGTGCCCTGTTCAGCCATTTCTTGCATGTTTCATGTGATGTTTTCAGGATGTTTTAGGGGGTTTTTGGGGAGTATTATAGAGTCATGTTCATGTATGTTTGGTGCCTCATTTGAGTCCACCTGTGTAGGTTCGGACCCGAGGAACCGAGACCCCCGGTTGTGAGATAGTCGTTCAGAGTTCATTGTTTAAGCTTCAGTTACCAGGTGAGTGGAACAACCCCTTAAGCTTTAAAGTAAATGAATAAATGAATGAATCATAAAGCATTGCCCATGCATCATTATGCCATGCAATATTAGGTTGTTTGCATTAGAATTCACGAATATGTTGCATTGCATACTTTGTTGTTGATGCGGATGAATGTTGAATGATCCATTAGCCCTTGTATGCCATGATAGCCTATGTGAGTCCAGGTGTGCCTGCTACGGCTCTACGCCCCTGGCACTATGACTGATTATGAAAGTCCAGGTGTGCCTGCTACGGCTCTACGCCCCCGGCATGTATAAGTAAGAAAGATAGGGGCTAAATGGTGACAAGTTCATCCTTGTTGTGAAATGTTTGTGTTATGGCGCATACATGAAAGCATGAATGAGAAAAAGTTAAATAATAATAAAATGAATAATAATATACCTAAAAATGGAGGAATTAAAACAAATGTTTTTAGTTCTGCTCACTAGGCTCTAGTAGCTCACCCCTCTCCCTTTATCCCCAGAGTTGCAGGTACAGGATAGATCAAGAAGTCGGCTAGAGTGAAGTCAAGTCATGTATGTTGTAATAGATAGTAGTGGACATGAACATGATGTATTGAGGATTATAGTAGTGCTTGACCTAGAGGTGTGTGAATCCCCATTTTGTATAGAGTGCTTAATGAGTAATGATGTTAATGACCATGATTATCCAAGCTGTTATGTATGATGATGATACCCCATTGGAGTATTTGATGAGGACTCCAGTGTGGGGTTTATGGATGATTTTGTGCATGCACAGGTTTTTGCTTGGATAAGAGGAAAGAAAATTTTTACAGATCATGTATATGTTGTTATGTATGGGATTCCACAGGTTTACAGGAGGTATGTAGGCTTGCTACGGGTCCCGGCGGCCTTAAGCCGATCTGGATCCTAGCGCCGGTAACGGGTCGGATTTCCGGGTCGTTACAGAGTGGTATCAGAGCCCTAGGTTCATATGGTCGGACCTAAAGTGTCGGGCTCATAGATGTTCTAGAAGGTCAAGCACACTAGGAAAATCATGTCCACTAGGATAGGATGTAGAGTCCTGTCTATATGATGATGTGATATGCCATGATGATATGCATGTGCATAAATGCTATGATGTGATGCTATGATGTGATGCTATGATGTGATGCTAATGATTGCTTGTGCTATGTGCTGTTTTTCAGAAAATAGAATGAGAGGAACTCGTCGATCTGCACGATTGACTGGAGTGCCACCTCAGGACGAGGGCGCTGATGCCCGTCCTTCAGCATTGCCTAGGGCAATGTCCAGTAGGTCCAACAGAGACAGAGTAGCTAGAGACCCTAGAAGGTCTTTGGATCTGGGTAGAAGCAGATCAGTAAGGGGAACAGTGCAGGGAGGAATGTCTGAGGATATGGAAGTAGATCAGAGGAGGGATGGCAGTCTCGGTGTGAGCATGCCGGAAGAGGGCATGGGAGAATCAGAAGGAGGCACTCAGGCCTCGAGTTATGTCCAGCCACATCACTACCCACCCTATTCACACCATCCAGGGTATTCGATGGGAGGTACATCGGATTACCCCAGTTTTAGCCCTTATCCTCCACATATGCCATACCCACCTTACTACCCACCATACTCTCAGTACCCCATGTACCCACCTCCACCTCCCTATACCAGTACAGCAAACCCTACCCCAGGGGATGTTGTACCTCCACCACCACCAGTATCTACTGTCCCGGAAACACAAGTACCCAAACCTACCTCATCTGGAGGGAGCAAGGTCAAGATGACCGATTACATGAAGCTGGGTGCTCCCCAGTTTGAAACCGGTGATGATCCGTTCGTGTACTTGGAGCGGGTCAAGGCAATTACAGATGAGATAGGGGCTGATGACAGTAGAGCCATTCAGATGGCCGGGTTCACGCTTAAGTGCAAGAAGGCACGGGAGTGGTTCAAGAACTATGTGAACCCGAGAGTGGACGGCATGAATTGGGAAGAGTTTTCAAACGAGTTTGCAGGATGGGCTTTCCCTGATAGCTCAAGGGAATTGAAGATGATAGAATTCGAGCAGTTGAGGCAAACTGATGACATGAGTATAGACGAGTACACAGACAGGTTCCTGGAGTTGTTGCCATATGCTGGGCTGAATTTGGACACAGATCAAAAGAAGTCAAGGAGATATATTATGAGGCTGCACTCCAGGTATTCCTCTTTGGTACAGTCAGCAGAGAGAGAGAGTTTCCATGCCATAGTGGATATGGCTAGGAGAATGGAGGCTAGTGCTATCGTTGAGGGGAAGGTAAAACAGTCAGTGGCACAGTCTTCTGGTTCCAAGACCCCAGGTGGGGAAAGGGTAGACTCTTCTTCTCTAAGTGCAGCAGTTGCAGGCAGTAAGAAGTGGGACAGAGGCCACAGAAAATCTAAGAAGAATAAGTTCTGGAACAAGATCAAGTCAGGTCTGGGTTTAGGCAGTGGCTCAAGCTCTGGCGCAGAGATTATAGCATGTATGAGATGTGGGAGACCACACAAGGGAGTATGTCTGGCAGGGACAAACACATGTTTCAGATGCGGACAGGCGGGTCATTTGGCTCGAGACTGTCCTAGAGGAGCCTTTACAGCACCGTCTCAGCAGACAACCTCCGGCAGTGTGGTGCAGCCAGTAGCTCCAGCCGCAACACAGGCCAGTGGCAGAGGCAGAGAGAGAGGGTCAGCCTCTTCATCAGCAGGATACAGAGGTGAAGGTCCATCAGCTCCGGCACGGATCTTCACTATGACTCAGCAGGAGGCCAACACATCCAACACCGTGGTGGCAGGTAATCTCATCATTGGTTGTTCTGATGTGTATGCCTTAATGGACCCGGGTGCATCTCATTCTTTTATTGCTCCGAGAGTCGTGGAGAGGGTAGGATTGATGGTCTCTGGGTTAGAGTGTCCCCTATGGGTCAGTGGACCCAAGTGTGACCCGTCAGTGGCAGAGGCAGTCTGCCAATGTAGTCCAGTTTTCATAGAGGGGAGATGCCTTTCCGCCGACCTTGTGGTTCTAGATTTGACAGATTTTGACGTCATTCTAGGGATGGATTGGTTATCGACCCATGGTGCTACCTTGGACTGTAGAGACAAGGTAGTCAGATTCAGAGATCAGGATGGGTCAGAGGTCGTCTTCAGAGGAGACAAGAGGGGTACACCTAGAGGTCTGATCTCAGCTCTTTAGGCTCGTAGGTTGCTTAGGAGGGGATGTCAGGGGTTTCTAGCTCATGTGAGGGAGTTAGATAGTCATGTCAGAGAGCCCGCCTCAGTGCCTGTGGTGAGTGAGTTCTTAGATGTTTTCCCAGACGAGCTGCCAGGGTTACCACCTGCTAGGGAGATAGAGTTCGAGATTGAGTTAATGCCTGGTACCAGACCGATCTCTATCCCTCCCTACAGGATGGCACCAGCTGAATTGAAAGAACTGAAGGAACAGTTGCAAGAGCTGGTAGATAAGGGTTTCATCCGACCGAGTACTTCACCTTGGGGTGCTCCGGTTTTGTTTGTGAGGAAGAAGGATGGATCCCTTAGACTTTGTATCGACTACAGACAGTTGAACACGGTCACTACCAAGAACAAGTACCCTTTGCCGAGGATCGACGATCTATTCGACCAGCTAGCAGGAGCAGGTTGTTTCTCCAAAATAGATCTGAGATCAGGGTACCATCAGTTGAGGATAAGGAATGAAGATGTACCGAAGACAGCTTTCAGGACCAGGTATGGGCACTATGAGTTCCTTGTGATGCCGTTTGGGTTGACCAACGCCCCTGCAGCATTCATGGACCTCATGAACAGAGTATTCAGTCAGTATCTGGATCACTTCGTTATTGTCTTCATAGATGATATCCTAGTGTATTCCAGAAATGCAGAGGAGCATGCCCATCACCTGAGGACAGTTTTGCAGACCTTGAGAGAGCATGGCTTGTATGCCAAGTTCTCCAAGTGTGAGTTTTGGCTTAGGAGCATTTCATTCTTGGGGCACATTGTGTCAGAACAGGGTATTGAAGTAGACCCCAAGAAGGTAGAGGCTGTAGCTAACTGGCCTAGACCCACCACAGTGACCGAGATCAAAAGTTTTCTGGGTTTAGCAGGTTACTACAGGAGGTTCGTTCAGGACTTCTCAAAGATTGCTGCTCCTATGACCAAATTGACAAAGAAGAATCAGAAGTTCTTATGGACCGATCAGTGTGAGGAAAGCTTTGAGGAGCTTAAGAGGAGGTTGACTTCAGCACCGGTGTTAGCTCTGCCAAAAGGTGATGATGACTTCTCAGTATATTGTGATGCGTCCCGTGTGGGACTGGGTTGTGTGCTAATGCAAAATGAGAGGGTGATCGCTTATGCTTCTAGGCAGCTAAAGAAGCATGAGCTGAATTACCCCACACATGACCTAGAGATGGCAGCAGTGATCTTTGCACTCAAGATGTGGAGGCATTACCTTTATGGGGTAAAGTGTGAGATCTTCACAGATCATAAGAGCCTGCAGTACATCCTGAGTCAGAGAGAACTGAACATGAGGCAGAGGAGATGGGTAGAGCTGTTGAGTGACTATGATTGCAAGATTCAGTACCATCCGGGTAAGGCGAATGTTGTGGCAGACGCCCTAAGCCGGAAATCACTCGGCAGTCTATCCCACGTTTCAGCAGAGAGGAGGCCGGTGGTGAAGGAGTTCCACAGACTTATGAGTGAGGGATTACAGTTGGAGTTGTCTGGCACAGGTGCCTTAGTGGCTCAGATGAGAGTGACACCCGTGTTTCTGGAGCAGGTAGCTCAGAAACAGCATGAGGACCCAGAATTGGTCAGGATAGCCAGAACGGTTCAGTCAGGCCAGAGTAATGAGTTCAAGTTTGATGATAAGGGGATCCTCCGCTACGGGAACAGATTATGTGTGCCAGATGACATTGGTCTGAAGGGAGATATTATGGGGGAAGCCCATAATACCAGGTATAGTGTTCACCCTGGAGCCACCAAGATGTATCAGGATCTGAAGAGAGTGTATTGGTGGCCAGCTATGAAGAAGGACGTGGCACTGTTCGTGTCAGCCTGCGATGTGTGTCAGAGGGTGAAACTAGAGCATCAGAAGCCGGCTGGAATGCTTAACCCGCTACCTATTCCAGAGTGGAAATGGGAGAATATAGCTATGGACTTCGTAGTGGGGTTACCGGCGACGTCCAACAGATTGGACTCCATATGGGTGATTGTGGATAGACTCACCAAATCTGCTCACTTCATCCCTGTCAGGAGTGGTTACTCTGTGGACAAGTTGGCGCAGGTGTACGTAGATGAGATTGTCAGACTGCATGGGGTCCCGGTATCTATAGTGTCAGATAGAGGGCCCCAGTTCACCTCCAGGTTTTGGCGGAGTCTGCAGAACGCGATGGGTACCAGATTAGACTTCAGTACTGCCTTCCACCCACAGACGGACGGACAGTCAGAGAGGACCATCCAGACAATAGAGGATATGCTCAGAATGTGCGTGCTAGATTTTGGCGGTTCTTGGAGGCAGCATCTACCTTTGGTGGAGTTTGCCTACAATAACAGCTATCATGCTAGCATAGGGATGGCTCCATATGAAGCTTTGTATGGGAGGAAGTGCAGATCACCTATCTGCTGGGAGGAGGTAGGAGAGAGGACTCTTGCGGGTCCGGAGTTAGTAGAGCTTACCAGCAGGGTGGTACCCATAATCAGAGAGAGGATCAAGACTGCTGCTAGTCGGCAGAAGAGTTATGCAGATATCCGCAGAAGACAACTAGAGTTTCAGGAGGGGGATTTGGTTTTGCTCAAAGTGTCTCCTATGAAAGGAGTGGTTCGGTTCGGGAAGAAGGGTAAGTTAGCTCCACGGTACATCGGTCCTTTCGAGGTGCTTCAGAGGGTCGGTAATGTGTCGTACAAGCTAGACTTGCCTGCTTCGATGGAGAGAATCCATCCGGTTTTCCATGTTTCTCTGTTACGGAAGTACGTGTCGGATCCTGGAAAGGTTCTTAGTGAGCCTGATATGGAGATCCATGAGGATCTCACCTATGTAGAACAGCCAGTGCGGATCCTAGACACTCAGATCAGAAAGCTAAGGAACAAGGAAATCCCGATGGTGAAAGTCCTTTGGAACCACCACAATATTGAAGAATGCACCTGGGAGACACGGGAGTCCATGCTCCAGCAATACCCCCATCTGTTTTGAGGTGAGTGTTAGTTGTTCTGTGTGTTGCATGTATGATATATTGTATGCTATGTTGTATGTTATGATTGATGCCATGCTTTGTATGTTAGTTGAGGAACATTCGGGGACGAATGTTCTTAAGGGGGGAAGAATGTAATACCCGGCTAGACTCCGGTATCGGAATCCCTACCGTCCGGTGGGAATTCGGATGTCGGAAACCTCTAGAAGGGTAAAACTATGATTTTATGAAATGTTTTCATGTATTTCATGTTTTTAAGTAAGAAATTTAATGAGTTTTTACATGAAAAGTCTTTGGAGGAAAACCCAGGTTCGGCCGCCGAAAGTCAAGTTCGGCCGCCGAACATGCATGCATTTTGGAGGCACGTTAGGCCCCCGAAAGCATGAGTGAGGGAAGTCAAGGTTCGGCCGCCGAACCTCATGTTCGGCCGCCGAACATTTGCATGGATGCGGAGGCACATTCGGCCCCCGAACGTGGTCTGGCCAGCCACTATAAAAGGGTCCCTTAGCCGAAAGTGGGCGAGCTTTTTCTCCCCATTTCGGCCAAGGTGAGCATTTCGCCATCCTTCCCCAATCTTGAGTTTTTCCTTCCTTTTTCCATGATCTTTACAAGTTTATAACTTTGGTTTTGAAGATCTTTGAGCTTAGAACAAGTTTTAGAGCTTGGAGACCAAAAGTTGGAACTTCTCCCATCTCCAAGTTTAGATCTCCTCAACCCTCGATCTTCAAGAGGTAAGAGCCGATCTTAAGCTCAATGTATGATTTAAACAAGTTTTATGAAGTTTTAAAGGGTAGAATGCATGTTAGGGTATATGTTAAACCTATGGGTTTTTGATGACTTTTTGAACAATGTAGCTTGATTGTGTGTGATTGAAGTGTTGTAGATGGGGTATATGCATGTTTGAGGCCCCTAGGAACTTGTATGCATGCTTTGGTTGAACTATATGCAGGTTTGGAAGGTTTGGAGGCGAAATGTGCTAAGGGAGCCAAGTTTCTGCCCTTTGGCAGAAACCAGGTTCGGCAGCCGAAGGTACTTTCGGCCGCCGAACATGGCTGGGGAGGCAGGCCTTTCGGCTGCCGAAGTTGCCCCCGAAAAGAGACTTTCGTCTCTGTCTGGCACTTTCGGCCGCCGAAGGTGCCGCCGAACCTACCTGAGATTCGTCTCTGTCCAGGACTTTCGGCCGCCGAAGGTGCCGCCGAAAGTGCCCTGTTCAGCCATTTCTTGCATGTTTCATGTGATGTTTTCAGGATGTTTTAGGGGGTTTTTGGGGAGTATTATAGAGTCATGTTCATGTATGTTTGGTGCCTCATTTGAGTCCACCTGTGTAGGTTCGGACCCGAGGAACCGAGACCCCCGGTTGTGAGATAGTCGTTCAGAGTTCATTGTTTAAGCTTCAGTTACCAGGTGAGTGGAACAACCCCTTAAGCTTTAAAGTAAATGAATAAATGAATGAATCATAAAGCATTGCCCATGCATCATTATGCCATGCAATATTAGGTTGTTTGCATTAGAATTCACGAATATGTTGCATTGCATACTTTGTTGTTGATGCGGATGAATGTTGAATGATCCATTAGCCCTTGTATGCCATGATAGCCTATGTGAGTCCAGGTGTGCCTGCTACGGCTCTACGCCCCTGGCACTATGACTGATTATGAAAGTCCGGGTGTGCCTGCTACGGCTCTACGCCCCCGGCATGTATAAGTAAGAAAGATAGGGGCTAAATGGTGACAAGTTCATCCTTGTTGTGAAATGTTTGTGTTATGGCGCATACATGAAAGCATGAATGAGAAAAAGTTAAATAATAATAAAATGAATAATAATATACCTAAAAATGGAGGAATTAAAACAAATGTTTTTAGTTCTGCTCACTGGGCTCTAGTAGCTCACCCCTCTCCCTTTATCCCCAGAGTTGCAGGTACAGGATAGATCAAGAAGTCGGCTAGAGTGAAGTCAAGTCATGTATGTTGTAATAGATAGTAGTGGACATGAACATGATGTATTGAGGATTATAGTAGTGCTTGACCTAGAGGTGTGTGAATCCCCATTTTGTATAGAGTGCTTAATGAGTAATGATGTTAATGACCATGATTATCCAAGCTGTTATGTATGATGATGATACCCCATTGGAGTATTTGATGAGGACTCCAGTGTGGGGTTTATGGATGATTTTGTGCATGCACAGGTTTTTGCTTGGATAAGAGGAAAGAAAATTTTTACAGATCATGTATATGTTGTTATGTATGGGATTCCACAGGTTTACAGGAGGTATGTAGGCTTGCTACGGGTCCCGGCGGCCTTAAGCCGATCTGGATCCTAGCGCCGGTAACGGGTCGGATTTCCGGGTCGTTACACTCTCGGACTACTGGTACTGTGGCTGGTTCCCTCACCTGACTGTCTAGCTCTCTTACATGAGCTAGAAACCCCTGACAACCCCTCCTAAGCAAACGACGAGCCTGAAGGGCTGAAATCATACCTCTGGGTGTACCTCTCCTGTCTCCTCTAAAGACACACTCTGACCCATCCTGGTCTCTGAGACTCACTAGCTTCTCTCGACAGTCCAACGTAGCACTATATGCAGATAGCCAATCCATCCCTAGAATGACATCAAAATCTGTCAAGTCTAGAACCACAAGGTCAGCTGGAAGGCATTTACCCTCTATGAAAACTGGACTGAAACGACAGACTGACACTGCCACTGATGGGTCACATCTAGGTCCACTGACCCAGAGAGGATACTCTAACTCAGAACTGATCAAACCCAATCGCTCTATGGCTCTCGAAGCAATAAAGGAATGAGAAGCACCGGGGTCCATCAAAGCATACACATCTGAACACCCAATGATGAGATTACCTGACACCACTGTGTTCGACGTGTTAGCCTCCTCCTGTGTCACTGTGAAAATCCGTGCTGGGGCTACCGGATTTCCACCTCGGGAACCTGCTGCTGAAGTAGAGGCTACCCCTCTCCCTCTACCTCTGCCACTAGTCTGAGGCATGACTGGAGCTGCTGGCCGTACAACTGGCTGTACCATACTGCCTGAACTCATCTGCTGGGATGGTGCAAAAGTCATCTGCGGACAATCCCGAGCAATATGCCCTTCCTGTCCACATCGAAAACAAGCTGTAGATCCCAACCGACAAACTCCTCCATGTGGTTTTTCGCATCGTCTGCAGACTGGAGCTGTGCCAGAGCTTGAGCCACTACCTATTCCCAGACCTGACTTGACTTTATTCCAGAACTTACTCTTTGTTCCTTTTGCTCTATCCCATCTTTTACTGCTTGGTGTGGGGGCTTTAGAATCCGAAGCCTGTGCCTTTGACTGTTTCTGAATATTGGCACTAGCTTCCATTTTCCTGGCTGCGTCTACTATCGTATGGAAACTCTCCTTTTCTGCTGGAAGAATCAAGGAAGCATACCTGGGATGCAGTCTCATAGTATATCTCCTTGCTTTCTTCTGATCAGTATCATAGGCCTGACCCACGTACTGAAGCAAATCCAGGAACTTATCTGTGAACTCATCAACAGTCATCTCATCTGTTTGTCTCAACTGTTCAAACTCAATTATCTTCATCTCTCTGGAACTATCAGGAAAAGCCCACCCTGCAAACTCATTAGCGAACTCTCCCCATGACATGCTGTCCATTCTAGGCTCCACATAATGCTTAAACCATTCTCTGGCTTTCCTGCATTTTAATGTGAAACCTGCCATCTCAATGGCTCTCCTATCATCTGCTCCCAATTCACTGGTGATCATCCTAACTGCTCTGAGGTAATCAAATGGATCATCTCCCGTGTTGTATTTCGGAGCATCCAATTTCAAGTACTCCGTCATTTGGACTTTACCTCCAGATGAGCTAGGTTCATGTCTGTCAACAACAGGGGCTACTGGTTCTGGTGGTAGTACTGGTTCATTTAGCTCTAAGTGTGCTGCACTTGGATGGGTAGGGGAAGATGGATACATCGGATATGGTGGGTAATAGTGGGGATATGGCATATATGGCATGTATGTAGGATATGGGTCAAAACGAGAGTATTCCGACATACCCTCCATCGGATATTCTGGCTCCTGAAACAAGGATGGATAGCCATAACCTGAGGCCTGAACGCCTCCCTCGGATTCTCCCATACCTTCATCCATAGACGGATCAGTCTCCATAGCCTCCCTCTCTTCCTCTGATCTACCTCCTCTAGCTGTTCCTCTTCTGCTCTCGTCGACAGACCTTCTAGGGTCTATTGACATACCTTCCCTGCTAGATCTCTGAGACCTTGCCCTTGGCAATGCAGGAGGACGAGCAGCTAGTCTCTCATTCTCTGGTGGGACTCCAGTCAATCGAGCTGATCGACGAGTTCCTCGCATCTTTATTCTGGAAACACAACATATAACATACCACTTAGCACATAAACATCACATATCATACACATACAATACTCATGGCATATCATAGCAGATAGGACTCAAGACCCTATCCTAGTGGACATGATTTCCTATTGTGCTTGACCACTTCTAACCTATCTGAGCCCAACACTGTCTCTATAGGTCCGATCATGTGAACCTAGGGCTCTGATACCAATCTGTAACGACCCCAAAATGGACCGTCACCGGCGCTAGGATTCAGGTCGGCTTAAGGCCGCCAGAACCCGTAGCAAGCCTGCTATACTCTCTGTGTACCTGTAAACCTCATACATGATCATACATTTTATGTGAAAATAAAACTCTTTTCTGAACCAAGGCTTAACCTGTGCATGCACTATCTCTGTACTCTGTACTCATGTACTCTGTACTCTGTATCCCTGACTAGAGCTTGCTCTAGATGGGTTAACTCATACCTGTTAAGCCTGGTTTTCACATACAGGAAAACATATATACATATACAGATCATGTACAAAACATACATCACTAGGTCAAGCAACAACTATTACATCTCTTTAATATTACATGTCCACTCTAAGCTATTACAGATCTCTTTACTCTTCCTGTACTCTGCTGGACTGTCCCTGTACACTGTACACTGAACCTGCAAAACTGGGGTTAAGGGAGTGGGATGAGCTCTATAGCCCAGTGAGTAGAACAGTAAAACATCTCAGTAAAATATGATCTCATGGAATGCACCATATCACAGACAAGCCACATCAAGAGTAAACCTGTCACCACATAGTCCCAGTAACTCTGTGCTAGGGCGTAGAATCGAGCACCTGGTCTTCCTGTCATATATGTATATGTGTATATAACACCTCTGTACTTACCATTGCCAGGGCGTAGTCAAAGGCTCCTGGACTTTGCTATACCTGCCAGGGCGTAGTCAAAGGCTCCTGGACTTTGCTATACTTGCCAGGGCGTAGTCAAAGGCTCCTGGACTTCCTGTCTGAGACTATTGGATCATTCAGCATTCACTCACATCATCAAATAACGATGCAATGCAACATATTCGTGAATACTAATGCAATCAACCTATGGCATAAACATGATGCATGAGATATGCTCAAAAGCAGTTTGTAGTTCAATTAAAAGTCATAAGTTTAGTTCCACTCACCTCTGGCTATCTGGACTGACTGACTTTGCAGGCTCTGAACCTCTGGAGCAGTACTCACTGCTGCTCTCTCTGGTTCCTCTGGTCTGTATAAGCACATAAAGACTCAAATGAGGGACCAAACTATCGTAAGACTACCTCTCTTAAACTACCCAAGAAACCCCTTCATCTCACTCTAAAACTTATGCAAAACATGCAAAAGAAAAGCTGGACAGAACACTTTCGGCAGCAGGTTCGGCGGCCGAAAGTCCTCTCCAGAGACGAAACTCAAGCACCTTCGGCGGCACCTTCGGTGGCCGAATCCCCCACACAGAGCCGAACATGCAAAACTCGCGGGGGAAAACTGTGGCAGCCTAAGCCACCATACAAGAGGTTCGGCGGCCGAATGAACCTTCGGCTGCCGAACCTGAGTTCATCCAGAACTCAGCTTCAACGGCAAACCATCTCCTCCTTCCCTTCAAGCTCTCCAAACATGCCTACCTCCTCTACTCAACTCACATATACTCATGTATATGTCCACAGGGGTCCAAAACTATCTAATAACCCCAAACAACAAAACAAACATAACACATAAACATGTATACATGCATAAATCATCAAAACTATCATTTATAACCTAAGCATGCATCTCCTTTCATAACTCCCATAAAACCTTCAGAAAACATAAAAACATGTTCAAGAGCATCACTTACCTCCTGTTATAAGAAGATAAACACTCTGATCAAAGGAAACGAACCACTTCTCTTCACACTCTCAAACTCTCCAAAGCTCACTTGTTTTGCTCCAAAACTTTCAAAATTTGGTAAACGAGCAAACTCCTGCATGAGCTGCTCAAACTTAGCAAATAAAGCATAGGAGACGTGGCCAACGTCTGGACATGAGCTGGTGATAACACCTGTCCAAAATGCTGACTAAGGGATACAAAACTGCTGGCTAAGCAACTCAGCTTCGGCTGCCGAATCGCATGCAAAACCATGCAACATTCGGGGGCCGAACTTGACCTTCGGAAGCCGAACATTGAGCACTTTCGGCGGCCGAACTTCTCTTCGGCGGCCGAACTTGGCTACAGTCACCATGAACCATTTTCTCTGCAACACTCAAAACTATCGAACTGTAAAACCATTAAACATCTCATAACACATAGAAACCATAACTCCTACCCTTATATAAAATCCCAACACCCCGGATTCCATCAGAAAATAGAAATTCCGGTGCCGTATTCTAGCCGGGTATTACACCATCCTTGAAAAGACAGTTTCCCCAAACCGAAAGGATTGGAGTACAAGATTAGAAGATGCTCTATGGGCCTACAGAACAGCCTACAAGACCCCCATAGGTATGTCTCCCTACAGATTGGTCTATGGGAAAGCTTGTCACCTTCTAGTTGAACTTGAGCACAAAGCCTATTGGGCTGTGAAGAATTGCAGCTTGGACCTCAAAGAAGCTAGCCACCATCGCAAGTTGCAACTGCAAGAGCTAGAGGAAATAAGACGAGATGCATATGAGAATTCGTGGAACTACAAAACAAAAACCAAAGCCTCACATGACAATCATCTTTCAAGAAAACAATTTGAGGCTGGTGATAAAGTCTTACTCTTTGACTCTCGTTTGAAGTTGTTTCCAGGGAAGCTACGGTCTAGGTGGATTGGACCATTCATTGTAGAACATGCCTACCCACATGGAGCTGTAGACATCAAAAGCATAGAAACTGGAAAAATCTTCAAAGTAAATGGGCATCGTCTGAAGCCATACTTTGAAGGATTCACAGTACAAGTAGTGGAAGAAATTCCACTGCAACAGCCCTCTGCCTAAAGTGATCATGCCACGCACACCACACCCCAGAGGAGTATTCAGATTCCTTTGTTCTCTTTTTCTCTCTTCTTTTACATTGAGGACAATGCATGATTTAAGTGTGGGGGTGCATACTTCTTCTTCCTTCTTCCTCTTTTCTTCTTTTCCTCCTCTTCTTCCTTCATCTTTTGCGATTTTACATGCTTTCAGATTGCAAAATTTTTTCTTTTCTCCTTTCAGTCTTGCATTTCTTTCAGTTAATTAGCCACAGTTAAATTTTAATTTGTTTATGCTTTCAATAAAACACACAACCACAACCTTCTTCCCCTTTTGTTTTGCTCTACTCAAACTAATGAACTATGTTGGATGAGTTTTTCTTTCCATGACCCCATTGATGTGATAACTCTTTAAACTTATGTTGAATCAATTGCAGTGAGCTATATTCATGTTTGAGAATTGCCTTTTGAATTGAATCTTTGAGTTTGCCATTGGTGAAAAATATGTTGATGACCCTCAATTGATTAAGAATAAATTAAAGTTGTGAGAATGAACTTAATGTGACTTGATTTAGCAATTAGTGTTGATTTGCCCAAATCATTGAGAGAAAGAAAATTCAGCAAAGGCATAGACCTCAAAAGCACAAAAATAAAAGCCACTAGCCACTTGGATAGGTGACCAACTGAAAAATATAAACCATGACATCAAAAATAGGTTGGTGACCTTTCCAAGCAAAATGCAAAAGTCTGAATAAAGTACTTCAAGGTAAGGGCAAGTCAATCCAAAAGCTAGAAAAAGTCTTGATAAATTAATGTGCATGTCTCTCTTGAGGAAAAAAAATCCTAGCCATGGTAAGCAAAGGGAAACAAGGAAATGGGGTAAGTAATCTTCATGCATATATTCTTCACTGCAATGCTTCAAAATAAGTGTCTAGAGTATGAGCTTAAGTGGTAATAAGGATCTAGAGGAAGAAAACTTATTTGACTATGTTTATTTGCTTGAGGACAAGCAAAAAGCTAAGTGTGGGGGTATTTGATAGAGCATATTTTAGTCCATATTTTCATGATATTGTTGATGTTTATTTGCACCTATTCTACCTAATTTTGTGGTTTTAATCATGTTTTGCAAATATTAGGTGTGAAGAAACAAATTGGAGAAAATGCTCCTAAAAATACCAAAGGAAGCCAAAATTCAGCAACCTTCGGAAGCACTTTCGGAAGCCAAAAACCAGTCACCTTCGGCGGCACTTTCGGCGGCCGAAAAAGGACTCCAGAGATGAAACTCTACCACCTTCGGCGGCACCTTCGGCAGCACCTTCGGCTGCCGAACCTTGCGTCCAGAGCAGAAAGTCCAGCCTCCGAAACTCATTTTAGGCAGCCAAAAATCCCTCTCAACACTCTCTTTCCTCATTCAAGAAGCCATATCTCAAGTTGCCATATTTGAGGAGCCAAATAAGGGAAGTATTTTGAGATTCAAATCTTCAAGATTCACATTCAAATATTGCTTTCAATATCAAGCTATTTAAGGAAGCCAAATCCAAAGATCACATGTTTCCCACTTAGTATCATGCACATTCAAAATTCAAAAGGAGGCTCCACCTTTCTTATTAGTGCATGGGCAGCCTCTTAACTCTTAAGGCAACATCTTGAAGACCTTGGGCAGCAATTAAAAAGACCAAAGAGCCCCCACTTGCCCCCCATCACATGCATCTCGTTTTTGCCTTCACCCATGCACAAAGAAGGCACATATGGGACCAAGGGCACTTTGGAAAGCCTCTAAAAGACTCATGGAATGCCAACAAACCCTAAGGAGCCTCTCAAGATCTATTTAAAGGCTTCAAGAAGACAAGAAAGGCAGATTTTTATCCACCTCTTGTAATACCCGGCTACAGTCCGGCATCGGAATTCTGCTTTCCGGTGGAGTCCGGGATGTCGGACGTCTCTAGAAGAGTTCGATTTATGTTTTGCTATACTGTTTTGATATGTTCATTAAGTTTTATGCATAAGGAAATGAGTTTTTGAGTGAAATGAACCAAGGCAGAAAAGCCAGGTTCGGCCGCCGAAGTTTAGGTTCGGCCGCCGAACATGCATGGCTTTCGGTTTCACGTTTGGCCGCCGAAGGTGGTCTGGCCAGCCACCTATAAAGGGCCCTCAGTCGGTTGAAGCGGTAAGATCATCGCTTCCTTTGTCTTCTGAGGTGAAACTCTGTCCTTTGTGAGTATTTCTTCATGTTTTCATTAACTTATGCAAAGATTTGATTAGTTTTCATGATTAGTTGAAGGTTTTAAGTGAAAAACTCAAAGTTGTGACGTTTGGAGAGTTTGAAGGCAAGTTGCTCCAAAACTCCACGTTAGGATCCTTCCTCTACTTGTTTTCACGAGGTAAGTACAGATCCTGAGCTTGTTTTAATGTTTTCTGAAGGTTTTATGGGGTTATGGAGAGAGTTGCATGAATAGAATTTTTTGTGAGGTTTTGATGATTTTGTGTATAAAGCATGTTTGTGTGTTCTATGTTTTGTGTTGTTGGGGTTTTTAGGTAGTTTTGTACCCCTTTGAGCATATACATGAGTGTATGCAAGTGGAGGAAGTGTGGTGTGCAGTTGGAGAGGGTTTTGGTGCGTTTTGGTGAGAAGCAGGGCAAGTTTCTGCCCTGCTGATGAACTCAGGTTCGGCAGCCGAAGGTACATTCGGCCGCCGAACCCCTGAAGAGGTGTGAGGAGGTGGCTTCGGCTGCCTAAGCTTGCCCCCGAGCTTTTGGACTTTCGGCTCTGGAGGGAAGTTCGGCCGCCGAAGGTACCGCCGAAGGTTAGAGACTTTCGTCTCTGGAGTGCCTTGTGGCCTCCGAAACTTGCCCCCGAAAGGGTTCGGCAGCCGAAAGTGGAAGTTCGGCCGCCGAAGGTGCTTGAGTTTCGTCTCTGGAGAGGACTTTCGGCCGCCGAACCTGCCGCCGAAAGTGTTCTGTCCAGCTTTCCTTTGCATGCTTTGCATGGATGTTAGAGTGAGTTTAAGGGGATTCTTGGGGCGTTTCAGAGAATTATTCATACGCTAGTTTGGTCCCTCATATGAGTCTATCTGTATAGGTACAGACCAAAGGAACCAGAGAGAGCAGCAGTGAGTACTGCTCCAGAGTTTCAGAGCCTGCAGAGTCAGTCAGTCCAGATAGCCAGAGGTGAGTGGAACTAAACTTAATTCTTTTACTTGCACAATGAAATGTTTTAGCATATCTCATGCATCATGATTATGCCATAGGTTGTGTGCATTAGTAACCACGAATATGGTGCATTGCATTATTCTTTGTTGATGTGGGTGAATGCTGAATGATCCAATAGTCACAGACAGGAAGTCCAGGAGCCTTTGACTACGCCCTGGCAGGTATAGTAAAGTCCAGGAGCCTTTGACTACCAGGAGCCTTTGACTACGCCCTGGCAATGGTAAGTACACAGGTGTGATATACACATATACATATACGACAGGAAGACCAGGTGCTCGATGCTACGCCCTGGCACAGAGTTACTGGGACTATGTGGTGACAGGTTTACTCTTGATGTGAATTGGCTGTGTTATGACGCATTTCATGAGATCATATTTTAATGAATTGTTTTACTGTTTTACTCACTGGGCTATAGAGCTCATCCCACTCCCTTTACCCCAGTCTTGCAGGTTCAGTGTACAGTGTACAGGGCAAGTCAGCAGATCACAGAAAGAGTAAAGAGAAATGTAATAGTGTAGAGTGGACATGTAATGTTAAAACAGTTACAGATGTGCTTAACTTAGTAGTTTGTGTTGTAAATCTATTGTTATGTCCATGATCTGTATATGTATATGTTTTACTGAGTATGTGAAAACCAGGCTTAACAGATATAAGTAACCCATCTAGAGCAAGCTCTAGTCAGGGGTACAGAGTACAGAGTACAGAGTATGCACAGGTTAAGCCTTGGTACAGAGAAAAGAGTTTTTATTTTCACAGAAAATGTGTGATCATGTATGAGATTTACAGGTACACAGAGAGTATAGCAGGCTTGCTACGGGTTCTGGCGGCCTTAAGTCGACCTGAATCCTAGCGCCAGTGACGGTCCATTTTGGGGTCGTTACAGATTGGTATCAGAGCCCTAGGTTCACATGATCGGACCTATAGAGACAGTGTCGGGCTCATAGAGGTTAGAAGTGGTCAAGCACAATAAGAAATCATGTCCACTAGGATAGGGTGTTGAGTCCTATCTGTTTCATGCCATGAGTTATGCATGTGCCTTATTGCTATGTGATGTGAATGTGCTAAGTGCTATGTTATGTGTTTTTTTTTTCCAGAGAGTAAAGATGCGAGGAACTCGTCGATCAGCTCGATTGACTGGAGTCCCACCAGAGAGTGAGAGACCAGCTGCTCGTCCTCCGGCATTGCCCAGGGCAAGGTCTCAGAGATCTAGCAGGGAAGGTACGTCAATAGACCCTAGAAGGTCTGTAGATGAGAGTAGAAGAGGTACAGCTAGGGGAGGAAGATCAGAGGAAAGGAGGGAGGCTATGGAGATTGATCAGTCTAGAGATGATAGCATGAGTATAGGCAGATGTGAGGAAGGTATGGGAGAGTCGCAGGGAGGTGCTCAGACCTCAGGTTTTGGCTATCCAGAGTATCCGATGGGAGGTATGTCGGAGTACTCTAGTTTTGTCCCATATCCCCCTTATATGCCATATATGCCTTATCCTCCTTACTATCCCCCATATCCTATGTATCCATCTTCCCCTACCCATCCAAGTGCAGCACACCCAGAGCCAAATGAACCAGTACCACCACCAGAACCAGTAGCTCCTGTTGTTGACAGACATCAACCTAGCTCATCTGGAGGTAAAGTGCAAATGACGGAGTATTTGAAATTGGATGCTCCGAAATACAACACGGGAGATGATCCATTTGATTACCTCATAGCAGTGAGGATGATAACCAGTGAATTGGGAGCAGATGATAGGAGAGCCATTGAGATGGCAGGTTTCACATTAAAATGCAAGAAAGCCAGAGAATGGTTTAAGAACTATGTGGAACCCAGAATGGATAGCATGTCATGGGGAGAGTTCGCCAATGAGTTTGCAGGGTGGGCTTTTCCTGATAGCTCCAGGGAGATGAAAGTAATCGAGTTCGAACAGTTGAGACAGACAGATGAAATGAGTGTTGATGAATTCACAGATAAGTTCCTGGATTTGCTTCAATACGTGGGTCAAGCCTATGATACTGATCAGAAGAAGGCAAGGAGATATACTATGAGACTGCATCCCAGGTATTCTTCCTTGATTCTTCCAGCCGAAAAGGAGAGTTTCCACACGATAGTGGACGCAGCCAGGAAAATGGAAGCCAGTGCCAATATTCAGAAACAGTCAAAGGCACAGGCTTCGGGTTCTAAGGCCCCCAGTTCAGGCACGTCAGGCAGCAAGAGATGGGATAGAGCAAAAGGAACAAAGAGTAAGTTCTGGAGTAAAGTGAAGTCAGGTCTGGGAATAGGTAGTGGCTCAAGCTCTGGCACAGCTCCAGTCTGCAGAAGATGTGGAAAACCACATGGCGGCGTTTGTCGGTTGGGATCTACAGCTTGTTTTTGATGTGGACAGGAAGGGCATATTGCTCGGGATTGTCCGCAGATGACTTTTGCACCATCCCAGCAGATGAGTTCAGGCAGTGTGGTACAGCCAGTTGTTCGGCCAGCAGCTTCAGTCATGCCTCAGAGTAGTGGCAGAGGTAGAGGGAGAGGGGCAGCCTCTACTTCAGCAGCAGGTTCCCGAGGTGGAAATCCGGTAGCCCCAGCATGGATTTTCACTGTGACACAGGAGGAGGCTAACACGTCGAACACAGTGGTGTCAGGTAATCTCATCATTGGGTGTTCAGATGTGTATGCTTTGATGGACCCCGGTGCTTCTCATTCCTTTATTGCTTCGAGAGCCATAGAGAGATTGGGTTTGATCAGTTCTGAGTTAGAGTATCCTCTCTGGGTTAGTGGACCTACATGTGACCCATCAGTGGCAGTGTCAGTCTGTCGTTTTAGTCCAGTGTTCATAGAGGGTAGATGCCTTCCAGCTGACCTTGTGGTTCTAGACTTGACAGATTTTGATGTCATTCTAGGGATGGATTGGCTATCTGCATATAGTGCTACTTTGGACTGTAGAGAGAAGATAGTGAGTCTCAGAGACTAGGATGGGTCAGAGTGTGTCTTCAGAGGAGACAGGAGAGGTACACCCAGAGGTACGATTTCAGCCCTTCAGGCTCGCCGTTTGCTTAGGAGGGGTTGTCAGGGGTTTCTAGCTCATGTGAGAGAGCTAGACAGTCAGGTGAGGGAACCAGCCGCAGTACCAGTAGTCCGAGAGTTTCTCGATGTGTTCCCAGACGATTTGCCAGGACTACCACCTGATAGGGAGATAGGGTTTGAAATTGAATTGTTGCCTTGTACCAGACCTATCTCTATTCCTCCCTACAGGATGGCGCCAACAGAGTTAAAAGAGTTGAAAGAACAGTTGCAGGACTTGGTAGATAAGGGTTTCATCCGCCCTAGTACCTCACCTTGGGGTGCTCCAGTGCTCTTTGTCAAAAAGAAAGATGGATCCCTCAGACTTTATATTGACTACAGACAGTTAAACAAGGTCACTACCAAGAATAGGTATCCTTTACCTCGGATTGATGATCTATTTGACCAGCTAGCTGGAGCAGGTTGTTTCTCGAAAATAGATCTAAGATCCGGGTATCATCAATTGAGAGTTAGAGAGGCAGATGTGCCTAAGACAGCTTTCAGGACCAGATATGGGCATTATGAGTTCTTAGTGATGCCGTTCGGCTTGACTAACGCCCCTGCAGCATTTATGGATCTCATGAACAGGGTATTCAGTGAGTTTCTGGATCACTTTGTCATTGTTTTCATCGATGATATCTTAGTGTATTCTAGAGATGCAGAGGAGCATGCCCAGCATCTGAGGATAGTTCTGCAGACACTGAGAGAGCATGGGTTATATGCCAAGTTCTCGAAGTGTGAGTTTTGGTTGAGGAGCATTGCCTTCTTGGGACATGTGGTATCAGCAGAGGGTATTGAGGTCGACCCCAAGAAGATAGAGGCTGTAGCTAACTGGCCCAGACCCACGACAGTGACTGAGATTAAAAGCTTTCTGGGACTGGCAGGTTACTACAGGAGGTTCGTTCAGGATTTCTCAAAGATAGCAGCTCCTATGACCAAACTGACTCAGAAGAACCAGAAGTTTCTCTGGTCAGACCAGTGTGAAGAGAGCTTTGAGGAGCTCAAGCGGAGATTGACCACAGCACCAGTGTTAGCTCTGCCTGTGAGTAACGAGGATTTCACAGTGTTCTGTGATGCGTCTCGAGTGGGATTGGGTTGTGTTTTGATGCAGAGTGATAGGGTGATAGCTTATGCTTCTAGACAGTTGAAGAAGCACGAGTTGAATTATCCTACCCATGACCTTGAGATGGCAGCAGTTATCTTTGCACTTAAGATGTGGCGGCATTACCTCTATGGGGTTAAATGTGAGATCTTCACTGATCACAAGAGTTTACAGTACATCTTGAGTCAGAGAGAGCTGAATTTAAGGCAGAGAAGATGGGTAGAATTGCTCAGTGATTATGATTGTAAGATCCAGTATCATCCGGGTAAGGCGAATGTTGTGGCAGACGCCCTAAGCCGAAAGTCACTATACAGTTTATCCCATATAGCAGCAGAGCGGAGACCAGTCGTGATGGAGCTTTATAGGCTCTTAGAAGAAGGATTACAGTTAGAGTTGTCTGGTACAGGTGCATTGATCGCACAGATGAGAGTGACACCTGTGTTTCTGGAGCAGATAGCTCAGAGATAGCATGAGGACCCTGAGTTGATGAAAATTGCCAGGACTGTTCAGTCCGGCAACAGTGTAGAGTGCAGATTTGACAGTAAAGGGATCCTTCGCTATGGGAGTCGACTTTGTGTACCAGATAGGGGCAGTGTGAAGGAAGACATTATGAGGGAAGCTCATAATGCGAGGTATAGTGTTCACCCAGGAGCCACCAAGATGTATCAGGATCTGAAAAGAGTTTATTGGTGGCCAGCCATGAAGAAGGAAGTGGCGCAGTTCGTGACAGCCTGTGAGGTTTGCCAGAGGGTGAAACTAGAGCATCAGAAACCGGCCGGAATGCTTAACCCATTACCGATTCCAGAGTGGAAATGGGAAAACATAGCTATGGATTTTGTAGTGGGTTTACCAGTAACGTCCAACAGGATAGACTCTATATGGGTGATTGTGGACAGACTCACAAAATCTGCTCATTTTCTTCCAGTTCGGAGTAACTATTCTGTGGATAAGTTGGCACAGGTCTATCTGGATGAGATAGTGAGATTACATGGAGTTCCAGTGTCTATTGTTTCAGACAGAGGACCTCAGTTTACTTCCAGATTTTAGCGAAGTCTGCAGAGTGCGATGGGCACGAGATTAGAGTTTAGCACTGCTTTCCACCCACAGACTGATGGCCAGTCAGAAAGAACCATCCAGACCATAGAAGACATGCTTCGACTATGTGTGTTAGACTTTGGCGGTTCTTGGAGGCAGCATTTACCTTTGGTAGAGTTTGCTTACAATAACAGCCATCATGCTAGCATCGGGATGGCTCCTTATGAAGCATTGTATGGGAGGAAGTGCAGATCCCCTGTTTGCTGGGAAGAGATAGGAGAGAAGGCTCTTGCAGGGCCAGAGTTAGTAGAGATTACTAGTCGAGTGGTGCCCGTGATCAGAGATAGAATCAGGACAGCTCAGAGTAGACAGAAAAGTTGTGCAGACGTTCGCAGGAAACAGTTAGAGTTTCAGGAGGGTAGTATGGTATTGCTGAAAGTGTCTCCAATGAAAGGAGTGGTTCGGTTTGGAAAGAAGGGTAAGTTAGCTCCACGATACATTGGACCCTTTGAGATCTTGCAGAGGATCGGGAATGTGTCGTATAAGCTGGATTTACCTGCTTCTATGGAGAGGATTCACCCGGTATTTCATGTTTCTATGCTCCGGCAATTTGTGTCAGATCCGAATCAGGTTCTAAGTGAGCCTGAGGTGGAGATTCTTACAGATCTCACCTATATAGAGCAGCCAGTGCGGATTCTGGACACGCAGATCAGACAGCTAAGAAACAAGGAGATTCCGATGGTGAAAGTGCTGTGGAACCACCATAATCTAGAAGAGTGCACCTGGGAGACGCGAGAGTCGATGCGTCAGCAGTATCCATATTTGTTTTGAGGTTAGTTTCCTCCTTTTATGTGTTACTTGTTTGTTTTAGGATCATTCGAGGACGAATGGTCTTAAGGGGGGGAGAATGTAATACCTGGCTAGAGTCCGGCATCGGAATTCTGCTTTTCGATGGAGTCCGGGATGTCGGACGTCTCTAGAAGAGTTCGATTTATGTTTTGCTATACTGTTTTGATATGTTCATTAAGTTTTATGCATAAGGAAATGAGTTTTTGAGTGAAATGAACCAAGGCAGAAAAGCCAGGTTCGGCCGCCGAAGTTTAGGTTTGGCCGCCGAACATGCATGGCTTTCGGTTTCACGTTTGGCCGCCGAAGGTGGTCTGGCCAACCACCTATAAAGGGCCCTCAGTCGGTTGAAGCGGTAAGATCATCGCTTCCTTTGTCTTCTGAGGTGAAACTCTGTCCTTTGTGAGTATTTCTTCATGTTTTCATTAACTCATGCAAAGATTTGATTAGTTTTCATGATTAGATGAAGGTTTTAAGTGAAAAACTCAAAGTTGTGACGTTTGGAGAGGTTGAAGGCAAGTTGCTCCAAAACTCCACGTTAGGATCCTTCCTCTACTTGTTTTCACGAGGTAAGTACAGATCCTGAGCTTGTTTTAATGTTTTCTGAAGGTTTTATGGGGTTATGGAGAGAGTTGCATGAATAGGGTTTTTTGTGAGGTTTTGATGATTTTGTGTATAAAGCATGTTTGTGTGTTCTATGTTTTGTGTTGTTGGGGTTTTTAGGTAGTTTTGTACCCCTTTGAGCATATACATGAGTGTATGCAAGTGGAGGAAGTGTGGTGTGCAGTTGGAGAGGGTTTTGGTGCGTTTTGGCGAGAAGCAGGGCAAGTTTCTGCCCTGCTGATGAACTCAGGTTCGGCAGCCGAAGGTACATTCGGCCGCCGAACCCCTGAAGAGGTGTGAGGAGGTGGCTTCGGCTGCCTAAGCTTGCCCCCGAGCTTTTGGACTTTCGGCTATGGAGGGAAGTTCGGCCGCCGAAGGTACCGCCGAAGGTTAGAGAATTTCGTCTCTGGAGTGCCTTGTGGCCTCCAAAACTTGCCCCCGAAAGGGTTCGGCAGCCGAAAGTGGAAGTTCGGCCGCCGAAGGTGCTTGAGTTTCGTCTCTGGAGAGGACTTTCGGCCGCCGAACCTGCCGCCGAAAGTGTTCTGCCCAGCTTTCCTTTGCATGCTTTGCATGGATGTTAGAGTGAGTTTAAGGGGATTCTTGGGGCGTTTCAGAGAATTATTCATACGCTAGTTTGGTCCCTCATATGAGTCTATCTGTATAGGTACAGACCAAAGGAACCAGAGAGAGCAGCAGTGAGTACTGCTCCAGAGTTTCAGAGCCTGCAGAGTCAGTCAGTCCAGATAGCCAGAGGTGAGTGGAACTAAACTTAATTCTTTTACTTGCACAATGGAATGTTTTAGCATATCTCATGCATCATGATTATGCCATAGGTTGTGTGCATTAGTAACCACGAATATGGTGCATTGCATTATTCTTTGTTGATGTGGGTGAATGCTGAATGATCCAATAGTCACAGACAGGAAGTCCAGGAGCCTTTGACTACGCCCTGGCAGGTATAGTAAAGTCCAGGAGCCTTTGACTACGCCCTGGCAGATTTATAGTAAAGACCAGGAGCCTTTGACTACGCCCTGGCAGGTTTATAGTAAAGACCAGAAGCCTTTGACTACGCCCTGGCAATGGTAAGTACACAGGTGTGATATACACATATACATATACGACAGGAAGACCAGGTGCTCGATGCTACGCCCTGGCACAGAGTTACTGGGACTATGTGGTGACAGGTTTACTCTTGATGTGAATTGGCTGTGTTATGACGCATTTCATGAGATCATATTTTAATGAATTGTTTTACTGTTTTACTCACTGGGCTATAGAGCTCATCCCACTCCCTTTACCCCAGTCTTGCAGGTTCAGTGTACAGTGTACAGGGCAAGTCAGCAGATCACAGAAAGAGTAAAGAGAAATGTAATAGTGTAGAGTGGACATGTAATGTTAAAACAGTTACAGATGTGCTTAACTTAGTAGTTTGTGTTGTAAATCTATTGTTATGTCCATGATCTGTATATGTATATGTTTTACTGAGTATGTGAAAACCAGGCTTAACAGATATAAGTAACCCATCTAGAGCAAGCTCTAGTCAGGGGTACAGAGTACAGAGTACAGAGTACACAGTACAGAGATAGTGCATGCACAGGTTAAGCCTTGGTACAGAGAAAAGAGTTTTTATTTTCACAGAAAATGTGTGATCATGTATGAGATTTACAGGTACACAGAGAGTATAGCAGGCTTGCTACGGGTTCTGGCGGCCTTAAGTCGACCTGAATCCTATCGCCGGTGACGGTCCATTTTGGGGTCGTTACACCTCTCTTCCAAGAATTCGGCAGCCTCTCCAAGGGCTCTCTCCACCACTTAGTTCTTCATCCTCTTCTTTTCTTTTATTTTCTGTTTTGGTTCAGCCATGAGTGGCTGAAACCCTTCTCTCTAGTTGAAGTTTGGTTGAAACTAAGGTTGTTTAAAAGGTTGTGAGATCTGAACATAAAATGTTTGATTTTGGTTTATTCAATATTCATGCAATTGTTCTTTGATTCCAAGATTGCTTTGTTGTTTTGATCAAATTGGCCACTTGATTCTTGATTGCAAAGTTAATTAATTGTTGGATTAGGATATTTGTTAGTCCGTAATTGCTGGAAATATTCTGTCTATAGAACACTTGGTGTAAAAACCCAAGAAATTGTATGATCTAGCAACATCTCATGCGTTTGAGTAGCTAGGGTTTGGATCTTTCTTATTCTTCATGCAATTGGCAATTGTTTTTGTAATACCCGGCTAGATTCCGGCATCGGAATCCCTACCTTCCGGCGGAATCTCCATTGGAATATGGAATTCTGAAGATGCCAGAGGCTTCTAGAGGGGTAAAATGTGTTTTCTAAAAGGTTTTTATTGATTTCATGGTTTTAAATGAAGAAGAATTGAGTTTTGAAAAGAAAAGACCAAGGAGGCGTTTGCCAAGTTCGGCCGCTGAAAGTGAAGTTCGGCCGCCGAACATGGAAAGGCTTCGGGCGCGCCTTTGGCCTCCGAAAGTCTTGTTTGAACGAGCCAAGGTTCGACCGCCGAACATGCATGAGTTTAGGGGGCACGTTAGGCTGCCGAAGGTCTTCGACCAGGCCACCTATAAAGAGCCCTCAGATCGGAAATGGGCGAGTTTTCTCCCCATTCTCGAGCTCAGGTGAGTTTTTGTCCTCTCTTGGCCGTTTTCATGTTTTTCTTCATCTCTTTCATGTTTTCATGAGTTCCATGGTTATTTTGAAGAGTTTTCAAGTTCTTGTTGAATGTTTAGGCTAGGTTATGCATGTGGGAGAGTGCATGCATGATTGGGAAAGAGCAAGTGAGGATTTGGGTTGTTTTGATGGTTTTGGCCTATGTGGGTCATAAGCTATCTATGTATGTTTTGATGTTGTTTTTGGAGTTTAATAAAGCTATTAAGCTCCTTTGTGCATGGTTAAGGGTTTATGCATGTTTTGGTAAGGTTGGGTGTTTGTTTTGGGGTGTTGGAAGGTTTGGGAGGCTTGAATGCATGAGAAGCTGAGTTCTGCCCTTCTGGGAAGAACTCAGGTTCGGCCGCCAAAGGTGGTTTCGGCCGCCGAACCTGCCTTTGGATGCATGGATTGGCCGCCTAACCTTGCCCCCGAAAGCTGAGTTTTGGCTTGAAAGCAGACTTTCGGCCGCCGAAGGAAGGATTCGGCCGCCGAAAGTGCCTGACTTTCGTCTCTGGAGTGGGACTTTCGGCCGCCGAAGGTGCCGCCGAAAGTACCCGAGTTTCGTCTCTGGAGAGAGGGTTCGGCCGCCGAAGGTGCCGCCGAAAGTGCCCTGTCCAGCCTTTTCAAGGTTGTTTTCTATGCATGTTAAGTGATGTTTTAGAGGGTTTTTGGGGAGTTGTTTATGAGTTGTTTAGAGAGTGTTTGGCACCTCATTCGAGTCCACCTGTGTAGGATCGAACCCGGGGGATCGAGGAGGCCATCAGTGTTAGCTGTTGCAGAGTTAGTCCAGCGTTTGCCAGAGGTGAGTAGAACTGAACTTAATCTTTATTTTATGAAATCAAATGCCTAAAGCATGCTCATGCATCATGTTTATATGTAATAGGTTGATTGCACTAGTTACACGAATATGAAGCATTGCATTATTTACTGTTGATGGAGATTGGACCAAGGACGACCCCACTAGCCCTATGGATAAGACCTGGCTGGGCCAGGCATTACGAAGTCCTGTGGTGCCCTCTATGGTGGCCGGGCAAATAGCTTAGGGATGTTTTGGGGTTGGGTCCAATCCGTGATATGATTTGTTTGTGCTGTGACGCATTTCATGAAAGCATGTAATTAATGAACTGTTTTCTTTGTTTCTACTCACTGGGCTTTTTAGCTCACCCCTCTCCCCTAACCCCAGTGTTGCAGGTTTGAGGTTGATCGGGAAGTCTCAAGAGTAAAGGTTTTGTTTGTAATAGTTTTAGATTAGTACTTTTAATGTGGACATGTATTATAAATTGATATGATGAATTGTAAGAGAATGTAATGTAAAGTTAAGTGGAGTTATGTTTATGGTTTAGTACTGTGCTTGGCCCTGAGACTTGGTTAGTCCCTGTTTAATACATGATGTATGTTATGCTAGATGTTGAGTTGTGTTTGAACTAATCTTGTGGCATGTGTTGTTTACCACGCTATGGTAATTGATGAGGACCTTAGTAGAGGTCTTATGTTTGTGGTTTGATGCATGCACAGGTTAGGTTCTAGTTCTTTGGATGTGACTCCGGCTTGATGTATGTTATGTTGACCCAGCTAGAGTTGTGATGAGGGCTCTAGCAGGGGGTTCTTTATGTTTCCAGTTGTCGCATACAGGTCGAGCTCGGTAGTTACATCAGATGTTTCAGTTTTTATGTTAAAGTTTTGATTATGTATGGGATTTGACCAGGTGATAGGAGGTATGTTTGGCTTGCTACGGGTCCCGGCGGCCTTAAGCCGATCTGGATCCTAGCGCCGGTGGCGGTTCGGGCCGTTACGGTAGGGTATCGGTTTCCGGGTCGTTACAGTTTTGATGCCTATGGCCCAAGGACATTCCTTGGCAATTTGTTGATTAGTAATTGGTTAGAGGACATTCCCTAATCAGTTTGTTCATAAGAAAAGACATGGTGGTGAGAAGCGTCTTCCACCCCCATAACCAACCTATTGATTCAATCAAGATAACCATGTTTCAATGATCAACCAAAACAACCAAGGTGGATCCATATCTTCAACTAGACTTTTCTCATTTTGATTTACTCCTTTATTTTAATTATTTGCTGTTTTAATTGCTTTCAATAGTTATTAATCAAATCAATCTCAAAACCCCCCTTTTTTACTTTTATTGCACTTTACTTTCATTCAGCTTTCAATAACTTGCTTTCAATTGTGTTTTCAATTGGTTCTCTTGGTCTTGATTGAGAAAAACAAATAGGTAATCAATTCTCTATGGATTCGATCCTTCATCACTATCTGCAGTTGTAAATTGTTGATAACTAAGAAGGTTATTTTTTACCGGCTTCGACAACCGCACTGTCAGGGTGATTGTGGACAGACTGACCAAATCTGCTCACTTCATCCCATTCAGGAGTGGCTATTCTGTGGACAAGTTGGTGCAGGTGTTTATTGATGAGATCGTCAAGTTGCATGGGGCTCCTATTTCGATAGTGTCAAATAGAGGACCCCAGTTCACCTCCAGGTTTTGGCGGAGTCTGCAGAATGCTATGGGCACCAGGTTGGATTTTAGCATTGCCTTCCATCCTCAGACGGACGGACAGTCAGAGAGGACCATCCAAGCAATTGAAGATATGCTCAGAATGTCTGAGCTAGATTTTGGCGGTTCTTGGAGGTAGCATCTACCTCTGATGGAGTTTGCCTACAATAACAGCTATCATGCTAGCATAGGGATGGCTCCATACGAAGCTTTGTATGGAAGGAAGTGCAGGTCACCTGTCTGCTGGGAAGAAGTTGGAGAAAGGGCCTTGGCAGGGCCTGAGCTAGTAGAGATCACCAGCAGGGTAGTACCCATTATAAGAGAGAGAATCAAGACGGCTGTCAGTCGGCATAAAAGTTATGCAGACATCCGCAGAAAGCAAGTAGAGTTTCAGGAGGGGGATTTGGTATTGCTCAAGGTGTCTCCAATGAAGGGGGTGATTCGGTTTGGGAAGAAAGGTAAGCTAGCTCCGCGGTACATCGGACCCTTTGAGATCTTGCAAAAGATTGGGAATGTATCGTACAAGCTGGATTTGCCTGCTTCAATGGAAAGAATCCATCCGGTTTTCCATGTTTCTATGCTACGAAAGTTTGTGTCAGATCCGGGTAAGGTTCTTAATGAGCCAGATGTGGAGGTCCAAGAGGATCTCACTTATATTGAGCAGCCAGTGCGGATTCTTGACACTCAGATTAGAAAGTTAAGGAACAAGGAAATCCCGATGGTGAAAGTCCTTTGGAATCACCACAACATCGAGGAATGTACCTGGGAGACACGGGAGTCCATGCTCCAGCAATATCCTCATCTCTTTTAAAGTAAGTGTTATGTGTTTTATGTGAATGTCTATGTTTTACGCTATGCATGTATTGTTTGGTGAACATTCGGGGATGAATGTTCTTAAGGGGGGGAGAATGTAATACCCGGCTAGACTCCGGTATCGGAATTCCTACCGTCCAGTGGAATCTCGGATGTCGAAAACCTCTAGAAGGGTAAAACCATGTATTCATAAAATGTTTTAATGTATTTTATGGTTTTAAGCAAGAAAGGAAATGAGTTTTGTATGAAAATAACCTTGGAGGAAGACCTAGGTTCGGCCGCCGAACCTCAAGTTCGGCTGCCGAACATGCATGCATTTCGGGAGTGCTTTAGGCCCCCGAAGGCATGAGTGAGGGAAGTCCAGGTTCGGCTGCCGAACCTTATGTTCGGCCGCCGAACATGGCATGCATGCGGAGGCACATTAGGCCCCCGAAAGTGGCCTGGCCAGCCACCTATAAAGGGGTCCCCATGTCCGAACGGGTGAGCTTTTCTCCCCGTTTTTGGCCAAGGTGAGTTCTCCGCCGTCCCTCATCGATTTTGAGCTTCTTCCTTCGAATCTTCATGATTTTCTTATGAGTTTTCACTTGGTTTTTGAAGATTCCGAGCTTAGATCGAAGTTGTGAAGCCTTCTGCTTTAAAACTATGCAACATACCAAAACCATTTAGAAAAACATAAATCTAACCCTTCTAGAGACTTTCGGCATCCTGAACTCCATCGGAAAGTAGAATTCCGATGCCGGACTCTAGCCGGGTATGTCCCAGAAAGCTTTTAATCTCAGTCACTGTAGTGGGTCTGGGCCAGTTAGCTACAGCCTCTATCTTCTTGGGGTCTACCTCAATACCCTCTGCTGATACCACGTGTCCCAAGAAGGAAATGCTCCTCAACCAAAACTCACACTTAGAGAACTTGGCATATAAACCATGCTCTCTCAGTGTTTGCAGAACTATCCTCAGATGCTGGGCATGCTCCTCTGCCTCTCTGGAGTACACTAAAATGTCATCGATAAAGACAATGACAAAGTGATCCAGAAATTCGCTGAACACTCTATGCATGAGATCCATGAATGCTGCAGGGGCGTTAGTCAACCCGAACGGCATCACTAAGAACTCATAATGCCCATATCTGGTCCTGAAAGCTGTCTTTGGCACATCTGCCTCTCTAACCCTTAACTGATGATACCCGGATCGCAGATCTATTTTAGAGAAACAACCTGCTCCAGCTAGCTGGTCGAATAGATCATCAATCCTAGGTAAAGGATACCTATTCTTGGTAGTGACCTTGTTCAACTGTCTGTAGTCGATACAAAGTCTGAGGGATCCATCCTTCTTTCTGACAAAAAGCACTGGAGCACCCCAAGGTGAGGTACTAGGGCGGATGAAACCCTTATCTACCAAATCCTGCAACTGAGAAGAGGAGGTCGGTTAGAGTAAAGCTTGTTTATGTAATAGGTAGAATGTGGACATGACAAATTGTAGAACGATGTAATGTAAAAGTACAGTATAGTTATGTAATGATGTTTATGGATGTTAGAGGTGTGCTTGACCATAGAATGTTGTTATCCCTTTTAATTCATGATCTTGGATTTTTATGTCGTTTATGTAAACCAACTCAACATATGTTACGTCACCATTGGGGGCACTGATGAGATCCCACAGAGGGATCAATGTTATGTTGAGGTTTATGCTCAGGTTGAGTTTGGTTGACGTATATAGAAAGAAAAGTTTTAAATTTTTATGTATGTTGTTGATCATGTATGGGATTATTCAGGTTTACAGGTTGCATGTCAGGCTTGCTACGGGTCCCGGCGGCCTTAAGCCGATCTGGATCCTAGCGCCGGTAGCGGTCCGATTTTCGGGTCGTTACAGAGTGGTAATACAGCCCTAGGTTCATATGGTCAGACCTAGAGTATCGGGCTCATAGATGTTATAGAAGGTCAATCACAATAGGAAAGATCATGTCCACTAGGATAGGATGTGGAGTCCTGTCTTGTATGATGATGTGAAATGCCATGATAATATGCATGTGCATTAACGATATGCTATGATATGTGATGTATGTGATGCGGGTTCATGTGTGCCCACATGAACCATATTATGCTAATGTTTATTTGCTATGTGCTGTTTTTCAGAAAACAGGATGAGAGGAACTCGTCGATCTGCACGATTGACTGGAGTGCCACCTGAGGATGAGGGCATGAGCGCCTGTCCTCCTACATTGCCTAGGGCAATGTCTAGTAGGTCTAATAGAGAAAGAGCAGTTAGAGACCCTAGAAGGTCTCTGGATCTGGGTAGGAGCAGATCAGTGAGGGGAACAGTTCAAGGAGGAATGTCAGAGGATATGGGGGATGATATGGATGTAGAGCAGAGAAGGGACGGCAGTTTGGGAGTTAGCATGTCAGAGGAAGGTATGGGAGAGTCCCAAGGAGGCACTCAGGCCTCGGGATTTGTTCAGCCACCCCACTACCCACACTTCTCACAACATCCCAGGTATTCGATGGGAGGTACATCGGATTACCCTAGCTTCACCCCTTATCCCACACAGATGCCATACCCACCATACTACCCACCATATTCACAATACCCAATGTATCCACCTCCACCCTACTATCCAAATCCAGCAAACCCTACTTCAGAAAATGTTTTACCACCTCCACCACCTACAGAACCAGCAGTCCCAGTTACTCAACCTTCTAGACCTAGCTCAGCTAGTGGGAGCAAGGTCAAGATGACCGACTACATGAAATTGGGTGCTCCTCAGTATGAAAAAGGGGATGACCCATTTGTGTATCTTGAAAGGGTTAAGGTGATCACAGAGGAGATTGGGGCTGATGATAGTAGAGCCATTCAGATGGCCGGGTTCACGCTTAAGTACAAGAAGGCACGAGAGTGGTTCAAGAATTATGTGAACCCGAGAGTGGACAGCATGTATTGGGAAGAGTTTGCAAACGAGTTTGCAGGTTGGGCTTTTCCCGATAGTTCAAGGGAACTGAAGATGATAGAGTTTGAGCAATTGAGGCAGACGGATGAAATGAGTGTAGAGGAGTACACCGACAGATTCTTGGAGCTGTTGCCTTTTGCTGGGCAGAGTCTGGATACAGATTTGAAGAGGTCAAGGAGGTATGTCATGAAACTCCATTCCAGGTTGTAATACCCGGCTAGACTCCGGTATCGGAATTCCTACCGCCCGGTGGAATCTCGGATGTCGGAAGTCTCTAGTAGGGTAGAAACATGTTTTCATAAAATGTTTTAAAGTATTTCATGGTTTTAAGTATGAAAATTAAATGAGTTTTTGCATGAAAAGTCTTTGGAGGAAAACCCAGGTTCGGCCGCCGAACATGCATGCGTTTTGGAGGCACGTTAGGCCCCCGAACCCTCAAGTTCGGCCGCCGAACATGGCATGCATGCGGAGGCACATTCGGCCCCCGAACGTGGTCTGGCCAGCCACTATAAAAGGGTCCCTTAGCCGAAAACGGGCGAGCTTTTTCCCCATTTTCGGCCAAGGTGAGTCTCCGCCGCCCCTCACCCATCTTTGGCATCTTTCCTCTAGATCTTTCAAGATTTTCATTTGTTTTAACTTTGTTTTGGAGATTTAAAGCTTTTGAGCAAAGGTTTGGAGCTTGGAGGTTCAAGAACCCAATCTCTCCCAACTTCGAGTTTAGGTCGTCTCTCTCTCGATCTTCAAGAGGTAAGAGCCGATCTTAAGCTCATTATATGTTTTAAATAAGTTTTATGCTAGATCTATGGGGTAGAAATGCATGTGTAGGTTTTTAGTGAGTTATGGATGATTTTTGAGTTTATGCAAATGTGGCTTTCAAATGCTTGTGTATGTATGTTGTAGTTGGGGTTTAAGATAGTTTGAGACCCCTAGGAGCTTGTATGCATGTTTTGGTTGAGTTATATGCATGTTGGAAAGGTTTGGAGGCGAAATGTGCAAAGGGAGCCAAGTTTCTGCCCTTTGGCAGAAACCAGGTTCGGCAGCCGAAGGAACTTTCGGCCGCCGAACATGGCTGGTGAGGCAGGCCTTTCGGCTGCCGAAGTTGCCCCCGAAAGGAGACTTTCGTCTCTGTCTGGGACTTTCGGCCGCCGAAGGTGCCGCCGAACATGCATGAGTTTCGCCTCTGTCTAGGAGTTTCGGCCGCCGAAGGTGCCGCCGAACCTGCCTGACTTTCGGCTCTGGAGGGACTTTCGGCCGCCGAACCTGCCGCCGAAAGTGCCCTATCCAGCCATTTCTTGCATGTTTCTATGTAGTTGTTTTATGATGTTTTAGGGGGTTTTTGGGGAGTATATTAGAGTTATGTTTATGTATGTTTGGTCCCTCATTGGAGTCCACCTGTGTAGGTTCGGACCCGAGGAACCGAGGACCCCAGCAGTGAGCCAGCTACTACAGAGTTTGTCAGAGCTAGCCAGAGGTGAGTGGAATAAACCTTAAGTTTTAAATTTAATGAAATATGAATTTTGAGCATGATCCATGCATCATGAATGCCATGAGATATAGTAGGTTGTTTGCATTAGTATTCACGAATATGTTGCATTGCATTTCTGATGTTAATGTGGATTGGTTATTGGATGATCCTTTAGTCCTCATATGGTATGATGATGTTACGGCATGATATGATATGGAAGTCCAGGTTGTACCCATTCTACGTCCCTGGCACGATGTAAGAGAAAGTCCAGGTTGTACCCATTCTACGTCCCTGGCACAGTTGGACTGTATGATATGTTATGTTAAGGGAAAGACCGGTTGTACCCATTCTACGTCCCGGCACAGTTGGACTATGTAGAGGACTAATGGTGACAATACCATCCGAGATGTGATTTGTTGTGATGTGTTGCATTTCATGAAAGCATGAAATTTTAATATATGATTTCACTATTCTGCTCACTGGGCTTTGTAAGCTCACCCCTCTCCCCTAACCCCAGATGTGCAGGTACAGGGTAGACCAGGAGGTTAGCCAGAGTTTTGAAGTATGTCTATGTAATAGCTAGATTGTGGACATGACAATTGTACTAATGTAATGTAAGAGATTCAGTATGTTGTGTAATGAGGTATATTGAGGTTATAGATGTGCTTGACCCTATGAGTATTGTAATCCCTTGTTGATGCATGATCTTAGATATTTGATGATGCAGATGTTAGCCAACTCAACGCATGTATATCGCCCATTGGGGCATTGATGAGATCCCACAGAGGGGTCAAGTTTATGATTATGTTTTAGTGCATGCACAGGTTGAGTTTGGTGTATGAGAAATGAATGACAGAAAAGTTTAAATTTTTATGCATGTTGTTGATCATGTATGGGATTAAACAGGTTTACAGGTTTCATGTCAGGCTTGCTATGGGTCCCGGCGGCCTTAAGTCGACCCGGATCCTAGCGCCGGTAGCGGTCCGATTTTTGGGTCGTTACAGAATGGTATCAGAGCCCTAGGTTCATATGGTCGGACCTAGAGTGTCGGGCTCATAGATGTTCTAGAAGGTCAAGCACAATAGGAAGATCATGTCCACTAGGATAGGATGTGGAGTCCTGTCTTGTATGATGATGTGAAATGCCATGATTTTATACATGTGCATTAATGATATGCTATGCTATGTGATGTATGTGATGAGGGTTCATGTGTGCCCACATGAACCATATGATGCTAATGCTTGCTTGATGTGTACTGTTTTTCAGAAAACAGGATGAGAGGAACTCGTCGATCTGCACGATTGACTGGAGTGCCACCTGAGGATGAGGGCACGAGCGCCCGTCCTCCTACATTGCCTAGGGCAATGTCTTGTAGAGCCAACAGAGAAAGAGTGTCAAGGGACCCTAGAAGGTCTTTTGATGCTAGCAGAAGGGGGACTGATAGAGGAGGAAGTTCTTCAGATGTGAGGGAGGTTATGGAAGAGGATCAGAGGAGGGATGGGAACCTGGATGTGAGCATGGAGGAAGAGGGGACAGGGGAGTCTCAGGGAGGCGTTCAGGCCTCGGGGTATGGTTTTCCACCCCATTATCCACCCTTCCCACAGGGTTCAGGGTATCCGATGGGAGGTACATCGGATTACTCCAGCTTTAACCCCTACCCTACCTACATGCCTTATCCACCTTACACACAGTACCCAACTTATCCACCCTCACCCTTCTATCCAAACCCGGCAAACCCCACCTCGGGGAATGCTGCACCTCCACCTCCACCACTTATAGAACCAGTAGCCCCAGTTACTCAACCTCCTAGACCTAGCTCAGCTGATGGGAGCAAGGTAAAGATGACAGATTACCTCAAGCTAGATGCTCCTAAATACAAGTCGGGGGATGACCCCTTTGAGTATCTGAGAGTGGTGAAGACAATAACTGATGAGCTAGGGGCAAGTGACAGCAGGGTCATTCAGATGGCAGGGTTCACTTTGAAGTGCAAGAAGGCATGGGAATGGTTCAAGTGTTATGTGGACCCGAGACTAGACGGTATGACATGGGAAGAATTTGCGAATGAGTTCGCTGGATGGGCTTTTCCAGACAGTTCCAGAAAACTGAAGATGATTGAGTTTGAGCAACTGAGGCAGTCAGAGCACATGGGTGTAGAGGAGTTCACGGATAAATTCTTGGAGCTATTGCCTTTTTCAGGGCAAGCTCTAGATACAGATACGAAGAAAGCCAAGAGGTATGTTATGAAGCTGCATTCCAAGTACTCCTCGTTGATTCAGTCAGCTGAGAGAGAAAGTTTCCACACTGTGGTGGATATGGCTCGAAGAATGGAAGCAAGTGCTATAGTTGAGGGGTCAGTGAAGCAGTCAGTGACCCAGTCTTCAGGGGTTAAGACCCCAGGCAGAGGAGGACCAGGTTTCTCTTCTCAGAGCTCAGGTAAGAAGAGGTGGGATAGTACCACCAAGAAGCCGAAGAAGAATAAGTTTTGGAACAAGTTGAAGTCCGGTCTGGGATTTGGCGGTGGCTCGAGCTCAGGCTCAGATGGTACAGAATGCCAGAGATGTGGAAGACCGCACAGGGGAGTGTGTCGAGCCGGGACTAATGCATGTTTCAGGTGTGGACAGGAGGGACACATAGCTCGGGAGTGTCCTAGAGCACCTTTTATAGGCCAGCCCCAGCAGACAGCTTCTGATAGTGTGGCACAGCCAGCGGCTCCAGCCACAACTCAGGGCAGTGGCAGAGGTAGAGGGAGAGGGGCAGCCTCTTCTTCTGGTTCCCGAGGTGAAGGTCCATCAGCTCCAGCCAGGATCTTCACCATGACTCAGCAGGAGGCTAACACATCCAACACCATGGTGTCAGGTAATCTCGTCATTGGGTGTTCTGATGTGTATGCATTAATGGACCCGGGTGCATCTCATTCATTTATTGCTCTGAGAGCCGTTGAGAGGTTGGGTCTGATAGTCGCTGGGTTAGAGTGTCCCCTATGGGTCAGTGGACCCAAGTGTGACCCGTCAGTGGCAGTGTCAGTCTGCCAGTACAGTCCAGTTTTTGTTGAGGGAAGATGCCTCTCCGCTGACCTTGTGGTTCTAGATTTGACAGACTTTGACGTCATTCTAGGGATGGATTGGCTATCTACCCATGGAGCTACCTTGGACTGCAGAGACAAGGTAGTCAGGTTCAGAGATCAGGACGGGTCAGAGGTCGTCTTCAGAGGAGACAAAAGGGGTACACCCAGAGGTCTGATATCAGCTCTTCAGGCTCGTAGGTTGCTTAGGAAGGGATGTCAGGGGTACTTAGCTCATGTGAGAGAGCTAGACAGTCAGGTCAGGGAACCGGCCTCGGTGCCAATTGTCAGAGAGTTTCAGGATGTTTTTCTGGATGAGCTTCCAGGTTTACCCCCTGCTAGGGAGATAGAGTTCGAGATAGAGTTGGTGCCTGGAACTAGACCGATCTCTATCCCTCCCTACAGGATGGCCCCAGCCGAGTTAAAGGAGTTGAAAGAGCAATTGCAGGAGCTGGTAGAAAAGGGCTTCATCCGACAGAGTACCTCACCTTGGGGTGCTCCGGTCTTGTTTGTGAGGAAGAAGGATGGATCCCTTAGACTTTGTATCGACTACAGGCAGTTGAACAAAGTCACTACCAAAAATAGGTACCCTCTACCAAGGATCGATGATCTATTCGACCAGCTAGCAGGAGCGGGTTGTTTCTCCAAAATAGATCTGAGATCGGGGTACCATCAGCTGAGGATAAGGGATGAAGATGTGCCGAAGACAGCTTTCAGGACCAGATATGGGCATTTTGAGTTCCTTGTGATGCCGTTCGGGTTAACTAACGCCCCTGCAGCATTCATGGACCTCATGAACAGAGTATTTAGCCAATACCTGGATCACTTTGTTATTGTCTTTATAGATGATATCTTAGTGTATTCCAGGAATACAGAGGAGCATGCCCATCATCTGAGGTTGGTTCTGCAGACCTTGAGGGAACATGGCTTGTATGCCAAGTTCTCTAAATGTGAGTTCTGGCTGAGGAGCATTTCGTTCTTGGGGCATGTAGTGTCAGAGAATGGGATTGAGGTAGACCCCAAGAAGACAGAAATTGTGGCTAACTGGCCTAGACCCACTTCAGTGACGGAGATCAGGAGTTTCTTGGGTTTGGCAGGTTACTACAGGAGGTTCGTTCAGGACTTCTCGAAAATAGCAGCTCCTCTGACCAGGTTAACCAGGAAGAATCAGAAATTTCTGTGGACCGACCAGTGCGAAGAGAGTTTTGAAGAGCTTAAGAAGAGGTTGACTTCAGCACCAGTTTTAGCTCTGCCATCTAGTGATGAGGACTTTACGGTCTTTTATGATGCGTCCCGTGTGGGACTGGGTTGTGTACTGATGCAGAAGGAGAGGGTGATCGCTTATGTAATACCCGGCTAGAATCCGGCACCGGAATTTCTGTTGTTGGTGGAATCCGGAGTGTTGGGATTCTATATACGGGTAGGCGTTATGTTTTCTAAGTGTTATGATGTGTTTTATGGTTTTATAGTTCGATAGTTTTGAGTTTTGAAGAAAACATGGTTCATGGAGACTGTAGCCAAGTTCGGCCGCCGAAGGTAAGTTCGGCCGCCGAAAGTGCCCAATATTCGGCTTCCGAATTTAGGTTCCGCCCCCGAATGTTGCATGGTTTTGCATGCGATTCGGCAGCCGAAGCTGAGTTGCTTAGCCAGCAGTTTTGTATCCCTTAGTCAGCATTTTGGACAGGTGTTATCACCAGATCATGTCCAGAAGTTGGCCACGTCTCCCCTAGTTTATTTGCTGAGTTTGCGCAGCTCTTGCAGAGTGTTTTTGATAAGTCACAAGGTGTTGACTGTTTTGAAGCAAAAAGCTCCGTTTGTGTGAGTTTGAGAGTTTGAGGAGGGTTGGTCCGTTTTCCTTAGTTCAGAGTGTTCAGCTTCTTGTTCCAGGAGGTAAGTAAGGCTCTTGAACCTGTTTATGTGTTTTCTGAAGGTGTTATGGAAGTTAAGGGAGAGAGATGTATGTTTACGTGAGAAGTAGTGGTTTTGAGGAGTTATGCATGTATACATGTTTCTGTGTTATGTTTGATTTGTTGTTTGGGGTTATTAGATAGTTTTGGACCCCTGTGATCATATACGTGAGTATATGTGTGTTGAGGAGTTGGTGTATATATGGTTTGAGTGGGTGAAAGGAAGGAGAAGATGGTTTGCCGTTGAAGCTGAGTTCTGGATGAACTCAGGTTCGGCAGCCGAAGGTTCATTCGGCCGCCGAACCTCCTGCATGGTGACTTGGTTGCCACAGCTTGCCCCCGAGTGGTTTTGCATGTTCGGCTCTGTTTGGGGGATTCGGCCGCCGAAGGTGCTTGAGTTTCGTCTCTGGAGAGGACTTTCGGCCGCCGAACCTGCTGCCGAAAGTGTCCTGTCCAGCTTTCTTTTGCATGCTTTGCATGGATAGTTGAGTGAGCTTAAGGGGATTCTTGGGGAAGTTTAAGAGCGGTATTTCTACGCTTGTTTGGTCCCTCATTTGAGTCCATCTGTATAGGTACAGACCAGAGGAACCAGAGAGAGCAGCAGTGAGTACTGCTCTAGAGGTTCAGAACCTGCAGAGTCAGTCAGTCCAGATAGCCAGAGGTGAGTGGAACTAAACTTATGACTTTTAATTGAACCACAAACTGCTTTTAGCATATCTCATGCATCATGTTTATGCCATAGGTTGATAATGCATTCACGAATATGTGGCATTGCATCGTTATTTGGTGATGTGAGTGAATGCTGAATGATCCAATAGTCTCAGACAGGAAGTCCAGGAGCCTTTGACTACGCCCTGGCAGGTATAGTGAAGTCCAGGAGCCTTTGACTACGCCCTGGCAGGTATAGCAAAGTCCAGGAGCCTTTGACTACGCCCTGGCAATGGTAAGTACAGAGGTGTTATATACACATATACATATATGACAGGAAGACCAGGTGCTCGATTCTACGCCCTGGCACAGAGTTACTGGGACTATGTGGTGACAGGTTTACTCTTGATGTGGCTTGTCTGTGATATGGTGCATTCCATGAGATCATATTTTACTGAGATGTTTTACTGTTCTACTCACTGGGCTATAGAGCTCATCCCACTCCCTTAACCCCAGTTTTGCAGGTTCAGTGTACAGTGTACAGGGACAATCCAGCAGAGTACAGGAAAAGTAAAGAGATCTGTAATAGCTTAGAGTGGACATGTAATATTAAAGAGATGTAATAGTTGTTGCTTGACCTAGTGATGTATGTTTTGTACATGATCTGTATATGTATATATGTTTTCCTGTATGTGAAAACTAGGCTTAACAGGTATGAGTTAACCCATCTAGAGCAAGCTCTAGTCAGGGATACAGAGTACAGAGTACATGAGTACAGAGTACCGAGATAGTGCATGCACAGGTTAAGCCTTGGTTCAGAAAAGAGTTTTATTTTCACAGAAAATGTATGATCATGTATGAGGTGTACAGGTACACAGAGAGTATAGCAGGCTTGCTACGGGTTCTGGCGGCCTTAAGCCGACCTGAATCCTAGCGCCGGTGACGGTCCATTTTGGGGTCGTTACAGCTTATGCTTCTAGGCAGCTGAAGAAGCACGAGTTGAATTACCCCACACATGACCTAGAGATGGCAGCAGTAATCTTTGCACTCAAGATGTGGAGGCACTACCTCTATGGGGTAAAATGTGAGATCTTCACAGATCATAAAAGTCTGCAGTACATCCTGAGTCAAAGAGATTTGAATTTGAGACAGAGGAGATGGGTAGAGCTGCTGAGTGACTATGATTGCAAGATTCAGTATCATCCGGGTAAGGCGAATGTCGTGGCAGACGCCCTAAGCCGGAAGTCACTAGGCAGTTTATCCCACATATCGGCAGAGAGGAGGCCAGTGGTGAAGGAGTTCTACAAGCTTATTGAGGAAGGTCTACAGATGGAGTTGTCTGGTACAGGTGCCTTGGTGGCCCAAATGAAAGTAGCACCCGTGTTTCTGGAGCAGGTGGCTCAGAAACAGCATGAGGACCCGGAGTTAGTGAAGATTGCCAGGACTGTTCAGTCGGGCAATGGTAGTGAGTTCAGATTCAACAGCAAGGGGATCCTCCGCCATAGGAGCAGACTATGTGTACCAGATGACATAGGGCTAAAAGGAGACATTATGAGAGAGGCTCACAATGCAAGATACAGCGTTCACCCCGGGGCCACCAAGATGTATCAAGATCTAAAGAAGGTTTATTGGTGGCCAGCTATGAAGAAAGAAGTGGCACAGTTCGTGTCAGCCTGCGAAGTGTGTCAGAGGGTGAAGCTGGAACATCAGAAGCCGGCTGGAATGCTTAACCCGCTACCTATTCCAGAATGGAAATGGGAAAATATAGCTATGGACTTCGTAGTGGGGTTACCGGCAGCGTCCAACAGAGTGGACTCCATATGGGTGATTGTGGTCAGACTCACAAAATATGCTCACTTCATTCCTGTCAGGAGTGGCTACTCTGTGGACAAGTTGGCGCAGATATATGTGGATGAGATCGTCAGACTGCATGGGGTTCCTGTTTCGATAGTGTCAGATAGAGGGCCCCAGTTCACCTCCAGATTTTGGCGGAGTCTGCAGAATGCCATGGGTACTAGGTTGGATTTCAGTACTGCCTTCCACCCCCAGACTGATGGACAGTCAGAAAGGACCATCCAGACTATTGAGGATATGCTCAGAATGTGTGTGCTGGACTTTGGCGGTTCTTGGAGGCAGCATCTACCTTTGGTGGAGTTTGCCTACAATAACAGCCATCATGCTAGCATCGGGATGGCTCCATATGAAGCTTTGTATGGAAGGAAGTGCAGATCACCTGTTTGCTGGGAAGAGGTTGGAGAAAAGGCCTTGGCAGGGCCTGAGCTAGTAGAGATTACCAGCAGGGTAGTACCCATAATCAGAGAAAGGATCAAGACTGCTGCCAGCAGACAGAAGAGTTATGCAGACGTCCGCAGGAGACAGTTAGAGTTTCAGGAGGGGGATCTGGTATTGCTCAAGGTGTCTCCAATGAAGGGAGTGGTTCGCTTCGGGAAGAAAGGTAAACTAGCCCCACGATACATCGGACCCTTCGAAATCTTGCAAAAGATTGGGAATGTGTCGTACAAGCTGGATTTACCTGCTTCAATGGAAAGAATCCATCCGGTTTTCCATGTTTCAATGTTGAGGAAGTTTGTGTCAGATCCGAGCAAAGTTCTTAGTGAGCCTGATGTGGAGGTCCAAGAGGATCTCACCTATGTTGAACAGCCAATACGGATCCTAGACACCCAGATCAGAAAGTTAAGAAACAAGGAAATCCCGATGGTGAAAGTCCTGTGGAACCACCACAACTTGGAAGAGTGCACTTGGGAGACACGGGAGTCTATGCTCCAGCAGTACCCTCATCTCTTTTAAGGTTAGATCTCTATGTGTTTATGTGCTATGTATGTATGTTATGTTTTATGCCATGCTATGTGTGCTAGTTGAGGTACATTCGGGGACGAATGTTCTTAAGGGGGGGAAAATGTAATACCCGGCTAGACTCCGGTATCGGAATTCTTACCGCCCGGTGGAATCTCGGATGTCGGAAGTCTCTAGTAGGGTAGAAACATGTTTTCATAAAATATTTTAAAGTATTTCATGGTTTTAAGTATGAAAATTAAATGAGTTTTTGCATGAAAAGTCTTTGGAGGAAAACCCAGGTTCGGCCGCCGAAAGTCAAGTTCGGCCGCCGAACATGCATGCGTTTTGGAGGCACGTTAGGCCCCCGAAAGCATGAGTGAGGGAAGTCCAGGTTCGGCCGCCGAACCTTAAGTTCGGTCGCCGAACATGGCATGCATGCGGAGGCACATTCGGCCCCCGAACGTGGTCTGGCCAGCCACTATAAAAGGGTCCCTTAGCCGAAAACGGGCGAGCTTTTTCCCCATTTTCGGCCAAGGTGAGTCTCTGCCGCCCCTCACCCATCTTTGGCGTCTTTCCTCTAGATCTTTCAAGATTTTCATTTGTTTTAACTTTGTTTTGGAGATTTAAAGCTTTTGAGCAAAGTTTTGGAGCTTGGAGGTTTAAGAACCCAATCTCTCCCAACTTCGAGTTTAGGTCGTCTCTCTCTCGATCTTCAAGAGGTAAGAGCCGATCTTAAGCTCATTATATGTTTTAAATAAGTTTTATGCTAGATCTATGGGGTAGAAATGCATGTGTAGGTTTTTAGTGAGTTATGGATGATTTTTGAGTTTATGCAAATGTGGCTTTCAAATGCTTGTGTATGTGTGTTGTAGTTGGGGTTTAAGGTAGTTTGAGACCCCTAGGAGCTTGTATGCATGTTTTGGTTGAGTTGTATGCATGTTGGAAAGGTTTGGAGGCGAAATGTGCAAAGGGAGCCAAGTTTCTGCCCTTTGGCAGAAACCAGGTTCGGCAGCCGAAGGAACTTTCGGCCGCCGAACATGGCTGGTGAGGCAGGCCTTTCAGCTGCCGAAGTTGCCCCCGAAAGGAGACTTTCGTCTCTGTCTGGGACTTTTGGCCGCCGAAGGTGCCGCCGAACATGCATAAGTTTCGCCTCTGTCTGGGAGTTTCGGCCGCCGAAGGTGCCGCCGAACCTGCCTGACTTTCGGCTCTGGAGGGACTTTCGGCCGCCGAACCTGCCGCTGAAAGTGCCCTGTCCAGCCATTTCTTGCATGTTTCTATGTAGTTGTTTTATGATGTTTTAGGAGGTTTTTGGGGAGTATATTAGAGTTATGTTTATGTATGTTTGGTCCCTCATTGGAGTCCACCTGTGTAGGTTCGGACCCGAGGAACCGAGGACCCCAGTAGTGAGCCAGCTGCTACAGAGTTTGTCAGAGCTAGCCAGAGGTGAGTGGAATAAACCTTAAGTTTTAAATTTAATGAAATATGAATTTTGAGCATGATCCATGCATCATGAATGCCATGAGATATAGTAGGTTGTTTGCATTAGTATTCACGAATATGTTGCATTGCATTTCTGATGTTAATGTGGATTGGTTATTGGATGATCCTTTAGTCCTCATATGGTATGATGATGTTACGGCATGATATGATATGGAAGTCCAGGTTGTACCCATTCTACGTCCCTGGCACGATGTAAGAGAAAGTCCAGGTTGTACCCATTCTACGTCCCTGGCACAGTTGGACTGTATGATATGTTATGTTAAGGGAAAGACCGGTTGTACCCATTCTACGTCCCGGCACAGTTGGACTATGTAGAGGACTAATGGTGACAATACCATCCGAGATGTGATTTGTTGTGATGTGTTGCATTTCATGAAAGCATGAAATTTTAATATATGATTTCACTATTCTGCTCACTGGGCTTTGTAAGCTCACCCCTCTCCCCTAACCCCAGATGTGCAGGTACAGGGTAGACCAGGAGGTTAGCCAGAGTTTTAAAGTATGTCTATGTAATAGCTAGATTGTGGACATGACAATTGTACTAATGTAATGTAAGAGATTCAGTATGTTGTGTAATGAGGTATATTGAGGTTATAGATGTGCTTGACCCTATGAGTATTGTAATCCCTTGTTGATGCATGATCTTAGATATTTGATGATGCAGATGTTAGCCAACTCAACGCATGTATATCACCCATTGGGGCATTGATGAGATCCCACAGAGGGGTCAAGTTTATGATTATGTTTTAGTGCATGCACAGGTTGAGTTTGGTGTATGAGAAATGAATGACAGAAAAGTTTAAATTTTTATGCATGTTGTTGATCATGTATGGGATTAAACAGGTTTACAGGTTTCATGTCAGGCTTGCTACGGGTCCCGGCGGCCTTAAGTCGACCCGGATCCTAGCGCCGGTAGCGGTCCGATTTTCGGGTCGTTACACAGGTATTCCTCCTTGAGTCAGTCAGTGGACAGGGAGAGCTTCCATGCCATAGTAGATATGGCCAGGAAAATGGAGGCCAGTGCCATCATTCAGGGGACAGTTAAGCAGACAGTGGCACAGTCTTCTAGTTCTAAAACTCCGGGCGGGGGAAGGTTAGATCCCTCTACCCTGAGTGCAGCAGCTTCAGGCAGCAAGAGATGGGGTAAGCCCAAGGGTAAGAAGAATAAGTTCTGGAGTAAAGTCAAGTCCAGTCTGGGATTTGGGAGTGGCTCAAGCTCTGGTGCGGATAATGCAGTTTGTGCGAGGTGTGGTAGGCTACACAAGGGAATATGTCGGTTTGGGACGAATGCCTGCTTTAGATGTGGTCAGGAGGGGCATATGGCTCGAGAATGTCCAAGAGCAGTCCCGATGGCTCAGTCCCAGCAGACGGCCTCAGGCTGTGTAGCGCAGCCAGCAGCTCCAGCCATGACTCAGGCCAGTGGCAGAGGCAGAGGGAGAGGGGCAGCCTCTTCTTCAGTGGGTTTCAGAGGTGAAGGTCCATCAGCTCCAGCGCGGATCTTCACAATGACACAGCAGGAGGCAGATGCATCTAACACCGTGGTGGCAGGTAACTTAATCATTGGTTGTTCAGATGTGTATGCCTTGATGGACCCTGGTGCATCTCATTCTTTTATCGCTCCGAGAGCCGTGGGGAGGTTGGGTCTGATGACTTCTGGGTTAGAGTGTCCTCTCTGGGTCAATGGACCCAAGTGTGATCCATCAGTGGCAAAGTCAGTCTGCCAGTGTAGTCCTGTGTTTGTTGAGGGAAGATGCTTGTCCGCCGACCTAGTGGTTCTAGATTTGACAGACTTTGACGTCATTCTAGGGATGGACTGGCTATCTACCCATGGTGCTACCTTGGACTGCAGGGACAAGGTAGTCAGGTTCAGAGGTCAGGATGGGTCTGAGGTTGTCTTCAGAGGAGACAGGAGGGGTACACCTAGAGGTCTGATATCAGCTCTTCAGGCTCGTAGGTTGCTCAGGAGGGGATGTCAGGGATATTTGGCTCATGTGAGAGAGCTTAGCAGTCAGGTTAGAGAGCCCGCCTCGGTGCCAGTGGTTAGAGAGTTCTTTGATGTGTTCCCAGACGAGCTGCCAGGTTTACCACCTGCTAGGGAGATAGAGTTCGAGATAGAACTGATGCCTAGAACCCGACCGATCTCTATCCCTCCCTACAGGATGGCGCCAGCAGAATTGAAAGAGTTGAAGGAGCAGTTACAGGAGCTGGTAGACAAGGGCTTCATCCGACCGAGTACCTCACCCTGGGGTGCTCCAGTTTTGTTTGTGAGAAAGAAGGATGGATCCCTTAGACTTTGTATCGACTACAGGCAGTTGAACAAAGTCACTACCAAGAACAAGTACCCATTGCCAAGGATCGACGATCTATTCGACCAGCTAGCAGGAGCGGGTTGCTTCTCAAAAATAGATCTGAGATCTGGGTATCATCAGCTGAGGATCAGAGAAGAAGATGTGCCAAAGACAGCTTTCAGGACCAGATATGGGCATTTTGAGTTCCTTGTGATGCCGTTCGGGTTAACCAACGCCCCTGCAGCATTCATGGACCTCATGAACAGAGTGTTTAGCCAGTACCTGGATCACTTCGTTATTGTCTTCATAGATGATATCTTAGTGTATTCCAGGAATGCAGAGGAGCATGCCCATCATCTGAGGTTGGTTCTGCAGACTTTAAGGGAACGTGGCTTGTATGCCAAGTTCTCTAAGTGTGAGTTCTGGCTGAGGAGCATTTCATTCTTGGCGCATGTGGTGTCAGAAAATGGAATAGAGGTAGACCCCAAGAAGGTAGAAGCCGTGGCTAACTGGCCTAGACCCACTTCAGTGACGGAAATCAGGAGTTTCTTAGGTTTGGCAGGTTACTATAGGAGGTTCGTTCAGGACTTCTCGAAAATTGCAGCTCCTCTGACCAGGTTAACCAGGAAGAATAAGAAGTTTCTGTGGACCGACCAGTGCGAAGAGAGTTTTGAAGAGCTTAAGAAGAGGTTGACTTCAGCACCAGTTTTAGCTCTGCCATCTAGTGATGAGGACTTTACCGTCTTTTGTGATGCGTCCCGTGTGGGACTGGGTTGTGTGCTAATGCAGAATGAGAGGGTGATTGCTTATGCTTCTAGGTAGTTGAAGAAGCATGAGTTGAATTACCCCACACACGACCTCGAGATGGCAGCAGTAATCTTTGCACTCAAGATGTGGAGGCACTACCTCTATGGGGTAAAATGTGAGATCTTTACAGATCATAAAATCCTGCAGTACATCCTGAGTCAAAGAGATTTGAACTTGAGACAGAGGAGATGGGTAGAGCTGCTGAGTGACTATGATTGCAAGATTCAGTATCATCCGGGTAAGGCGAATGTCGTGGCAGACGCCCTAAGCCGGAAGTCACTAGGCAGTCTATCCCACATCACGGCAGAGAGGAGACTAGTGGTGAAGGAGTTTTACAAGCTCATTGATGAAGGTCTATAGTTGGAGTTGTCTGGTACAGGTGCTTTAGTGGCCCAGATGAGAGTGACACCTGTGTTTCTGGAGCAAGTGGCTCAGAAACAGCATGAGGACCCAGAATTAGTGAAGATTGCCAGGACTGTTCAGTCAAGCAAAGACAGCGAGTTCAGATTCGACAACAAGGGGATCCTCCGCTATGGGAGTCGTTTATGTGTACCAGATGACATAGGGCTAAAAGGAGACATTATGAGAGAGGCTCATAATGCAAGATACAGCGTTCACCCCGGAGCCACCAAGATGTATCAAGATCTGAAAAAGGTTTATTGGTGGCCAGCTATGAAGAGAGAAGTGGCACAGTTTGTGTCAGCCTGCGAGGTGTGTCAGAGGGTGAAGCTGGAACATCAGAAGCCAGCTGGAATGCTTAACCCGCTACCTATTCCAGAGTGGAAATGGGAGAATATAGCTATGGACTTCGTAGTGGGGTTACCGGCGACGTCCAACAGATTGGACTCCATATGGGTGAATGTGGACAGACTCACCAAATCTGCTCACTTCATCCCTGTCAGGAGTGGCTATTCTGTGGACAAGTTGGCGCAGGTGTATGTTGATGAGATAGTCAAACTGCATGGGGTTCCTGTTTCTATAGTGTCAGATAGAGGGCCCCAGTTCACCTCCAGGTTTTGGCGGAGTCTACAAAATGCCATGGGTACTAGATTGGATTTCAGTACTGCCTTCCACCCCCAGACAGACGGATAGTCAGAGAGGACCATCCAGACCATAGAAGATATGCTCAGAATGTGTGTGCTGGACTTTGGCGGTTCTTGGAGGCAGCATCTACCTTTGGTGGAGTTTGCCTACAATAACAACCATCATGCTAGCATCGGGATGGCTCCATATGAAGCTTTATATGGAAGGAAGTGCAGGTCACCTGTTTGCTGGGAAGAAGTTGGAGAAAAGGCCTTGGCAGGGCCTGAGTTAGTAGAGATTACCAGCAGGGTGGTACCCATAATCAGAGAAAGAATCAAAACTGCTGCAAGCAGACAGAAAAGTTATGCAGACATCCGCAGAAGGCAAGTAGAGTTTCAGGAGGGGGATCTGGTGTTGCTCAAGGTGTCTCCAATGAAAGGAGTGGTTCAGTTCGGGAAGAAGGGTAAGCTGGCTCCGCGGTACATCGGACCCTTTGAAGTCTTGCAAAAGATTGGGAATGTATCGTACAAGCTGGATTTACCTGCTTCAATGGAGAGAATCCATCCGGTTTTCCATGTTTCTATGTTGAGAAAGTTCGTGTCAGATCCGGGCAAGGTTCTTAGTGAGCCTGATGTGGAGATCCAAGAGGATCTCACCTATGTTGAGCAGCCGGTACGGATTCTGGACACTCAAATCAGGAAGCTGAGAAACAAGGAAATCCCGATGGTGAAAGTCCTGTGGAACCACCACAATATGGAAGAATGCACCTGGGAGACACGGGAGTCCATGCTCCAGCAGTAACCTTATCTTTTCTAAGGTTAGTTTCTTATGAGTTTTATGTGTATGTTATGTTGTATGCCTTGCATGTGCTAGTTGAGGAACATTCGGGGACGAATGTTCTTAAGGGGGGGAGAATGTAATACCCGGCTAGACTCCGGTATCGGGATTCCTACCGTCCGGTAGAATCTTGGATGTCGGAGGCCTCTAGAAGGGTAGGAACCATGTTTTTATAAAATGTTTTAATGTGTTTTGTGTTTTAAACATGAAAGAAAATGAGTTTTTGCATGAAAATAGCATTGGAGGAAAACTCAGGTTCGGCCGCCGAACCCCTAGTTCGGCCGCCGAACATGCATGCACTTCGGGAGTGCTTTAGGCCCCTGAAGGCATAAGTGAGGGAAGTCCAGGTTCGGCCGCCGAACATGACATGCATGCGGAGGCACGTTCGGCCCCCGAACGTGGCCTAGCCAGCCACTATAAAAGGGTCCCTTAGCCGAAAACGGGCGAGCTTTTTCCCCATTTTCTGCCAAGGTGAGCTCTCCGCCGTCCCTCACCAATCTTTGATGTTTTTCCTCTAGATCTTTCAAGATTTTCATTTGTTTTAACTTTGTTTTGAAGATTTGAGCTTTTGAGCAAAGTTTTGGAGCTTGGAGGTTCAAGAACCCAATCTCTTCCACCTCCGAGTTTTAGGTCGTCTCTCTCTCGATCTTCAAGAGGTAAGAGTCGATCTTAAGGTCATTGCATTAAGTAAGTTTTAAGTAGATTTATGGGTGACTCGCGGTTGTCGAAGCCGGTCAAAAATAACCTTCTTGGTTATCAACAATTTACAACTGCAGATAGTGGTGAAGGATCGAATCCACAGAGAATTGATTACCTATTTATTTTTCTCAACAAGACCAATAAAATAAACTGAAACAAAAATAATCTGAAAAAGAAGAAAACTGAAGACGAGATAAACTGAAACGAGATAAAATTGAAAGCAAAAATAACTAAAACGAGATAAATCTGAAACGAGATAAATCTGAAACGAGATAAAACTGAAACAAAAAATAAACTGAAAGAGAAATAAATGGAAAGCAAATTAAACTGAAAGCGAAATAAACTGAAACGAGATAAAATAAAAAACGAGATAAACAGAAAGCGGAATAAAAATAAATTGCAATAAAAGTAAAATGGGGGTTTTGAGATTGATTTAATTAATCTAAAACTGAAAGCAATAAAAATAAGGCAAATAATAAAAATAAAGTGAAATAAATAATAAGAAAGATCTAGTTGAAGAATTGGATCCACTTTAGTTGTTGGGATTGATCATTGACACTTCGTTTCCTTTGGGTTGATTCAATAGATTAATTATGGAGATGGAAGACGCTTCTCACCACCATTATCTCTCCTTATGATTAAACCAATTAGGGAACGTCCTCTAATTAATTACTAATTAACAAATTGCCAAGGAACGTCCTTGGGCCTTAGGCATCAAAACAATTGTCAATTGCATTAAGAAATAGAGAGATCCAATCCTAGCTACCCAAACGTATGGAGATAACGCTAGATCATACAATTTCCTTGGGTTTTATTCCAAGTGTTCTTATGTTAGAATAATCTAAGCAATTACGGACTTAAATCATCCAAACTAACATATTATTACTTTGCAATCAAGAATCAACGTAGATCTAAACAACAAAGCAATATTGAAATCAAGCATGAAATTGCATAAATATTGAACAACCAAAAGTTAAACAATGTTTGATCAAGTCTCCCAATCCATAAAACAACCAAAGTATCACCTAATCTTCAACTGGAATAAAAGATTTCAGCCTCTCATGGCTGAAACAAAACCAAAAATAAAAGAAAAGAAGAAAGGTAGAAGAAGAGATGTGAATTTCGTAGGTGTCTCCCAAGGGGGGCTTAAGGGCCCTGTAGAGGCTTCCTATGTGGCTTTTTATAGTTGAAAAGTGTTGCCCTAGGTCATACTCACTGCCCAAGATGTATTTTCTGCCCAAGATGTGTCTGAAAAGGAAAGAATCGCACTTTTCAGTTTCAGAAGGAAGGCTGCGCGAAAATGCACTGCGGAAGGAAGTTGGTGCGCGCGGTTTGGTCTCAGAAAGGGAAGGAGGCGCAGATTGTGCTTCCTAAATAAGTTTAGATTCTGACCTTGCTTCCTAATTAGTGTAGAGGCTGCCCAAGATGCTGCCCATGTGCAACTTGCTGTCCAAGTTGTTGCAAAAGAGGAAGGTGGTGCGCAGATGGCTCTCAGAAGAGGAAAGCGTGCAGATTGTTTCTGAATAGGAAGGATGCACGAATTTTGATCTTCAAAGGGGAAGATATGCTTGTCCATACATTCCTTTTTAGGTGGAGCCTCTTTTGAAATTTGAATATTGAATGCAGAAGAGGAAGAGCATCTCTTTGAGATCTTGCTGCCTAAATAGGAAGATATGACTGCTGCAGTGTGTGCACATCTTTGAACAAGGAAAGAAAGATCTGTGATTTGAATTTCAAATAATCTTCTGATTGAGCTTTCCTTGTTTGCTTTTGCTTCTGCACTTTTCTCATTTGAAAACTTTCCTTTTCTGAAAACTTTCCTTATTTGGAAACTTTCCTTATTTGGCACTATTTGGCAGTTTTAAGAGCATTTTCTCCAGATTGTCTCTTTACACCTAATATCTGCAAAACATAATTAAAACCACAAAATTAAGCAGAAAAGATGTAAATAAACATCAAGAACATAATGATAAAATGGACTAATATGCTCTATCAAATACCCCCACACCTAGCCTTTTGCTTGTCCTTAAGCAAATAAACATAGTCAAATAAGCTTTCTTTGCTACTTGATCCTTATTTCCACTTAAGCTCTTACTCTAGACACCTATTTTGAATCATTGCAGTGAATAATATATGCATGAAGATTACTCACCTTCTTTCCTTGTTTCCCTTTACTTACCATGGCTAGGATTTGTTTTCCTCAAGAGAGACCATACATGCACATTTTGTTCAGATAAGACTTTTTCTAGCTTTCAGAGTGACTTGCCCTTACCTTGAAGTACTTTATTCAGACTTTTGCACTTTAGATCTTGCTTGAAAAGGTCACCAACCTTTTTACGTGAAGGTACATATTTGTGATACCCACCCCCAGTTACTCAGTTGGTCACCTTTCCAAGTGGCTACTAGCTCTGTTCATAGTCTTTTGACCATTGGAACAATCTTAGATTTGTGCTTTTGAGGTCTTTGCCTTTGCTGAATTTTCTTTCTCTCAATAATTTGGGCAAATCAACACCAATTGCTAAATCAAGTCACATTAAGTTCATTCACACAATTTTTTAATTTATTCTCATCAATTGAGGGTCATCAATATATTTTTCACCATGTAAAGCTCAAGGATTCAATTCAAAAGGCAATTCTCAAACATGAATATAACTCACTGCAATTGATTCAACATAAGTTTAAAGAGTCATCACATCAATGGGGTCATGGAAAGAAAAGCTCATCCAACATAGTCTATATGATAAGTAAAGCATCTTCAACATAAGTTTAAAGAGTCATCACATCAATGGGGTCATGGAAAGAAAAGCTCATCCAACATAGTCTATATGATAAGTAAAGCATCTCAAAAAAGGAAACAAAAAATAAAAAAAACTGTGGCTATCTGTGTGTTATTGAAAGCAAAAATGAAAAATTTCAACTAATGCAAGCAAACTAAAAATCAAAGTAAAAATAAACTCAAAAAGTAAAAATTCAGAAATATGCACCCCCACACCTAAATCATGCATTGTCCTCAATGTATAGGAAATATTAAAATGCAAAAGAAACTGAGTACTCCCCTGGGTGTGGTGTGCATAGTGCGATCCACTTGATCAAGGCTCAAGTAATTGGAGAAGAGAAAAGAGTCCCAATTGCATTGAGCAAAAAGTGTAGCACTCCTTTCGATTTTGTCATAGCCCATCCTATTTTTTCCATGTACTCATGAAGTAACATGATTAGCTTCTCCTCTTTCAGATGAGGTGTGCCTTTAGCCCTTATGTTTGCATTTTTTGAGCACTTCCAACTTCAATTGATATTTCTCCATGGGTGGCTGCAATTTGGCATTAAGTTCAGGCAAAACAAATTCTACCTTATCTGGAGGTTTGGGCAGGCATTGATCTGCATGCTCCTTTGGTTTGGGCCATTGGACTACCATTTGTTCCTCCTGGGCATGGACTGTTTGCATTGGAAGGATGAAAGGAGTTTCAGTTTCCTCCTTCTGCATAGGACCTAACTGAGGTGGAAGACTGATCTGCATTGGGATCTGTGGAACAAGGTTCGGCGGCCGAAAAGTGTCTGAGTTCGGCGGCCGAAGGTCTTCAGTTTGCGGAGTGAACTGCGGCGATGGATTCTGCGTCTGAAGATTGCTTGGGTTCGGTGGTCGAAAGATGTCCATGTTCGGCGGCTGAATGTCTTCTGTCTGCACTTGGCTGCAGTCTACCTGTTGGATACAACAGTCAGTTTCTTTCAATTTTGGTTCTTCCTGACTTTCATCATCTTCTTGGCTAGCCTCCCTGCATGAATCATTGGTTAGAATATCATCTTTTATATCAAAATTATCTTTGCTCAAACAATCAATGATATTTGAATTATCAACAAGTTCTGTTTGATCTGTTTGTTGGGACAAACAGTGTTCTGGTTGTGTTTCTTCAGCAACTCGTTCTAGCACTTGCCATCTTTCATCAGCTTCACGCTCTTCCTCTTTTCTTACCATGTCTTCTCTCCATTTGGCAGCTACTCGATCCACTTCCTGTTGGAGATTGTGCAAAGTTTCCAACATCTTACGAAAATTAGTTGTAGGATCTTGAGGTATTGCTTGGGCTTGATAGTCTTTGTAGTAGTTAGCCCCTTCATAGCCATAATTTGGTTGGTCTCCCCAACATGGACGTACTTCAAGAGCTTGTTCAGCTTGGTCTATAATAAAACTTTTTGCAGCATCGATTTGTTCATAAAGTTCCGCAAGACGAAAAGGTATACTTGCCTCGTCCATGATTTAATTCAGTGATGGTGACTTACTTGGGTGAGATGATGCGGGTTGGAGTGAGGAAAGTTCGGCGGCCGAAGGTTGGGCAGAATGCTCGGCAGCTTGCTTTCCTAATCTTCTGAGGGTGCGTTCAATTTCTGGACCAAAGGGTAGAGTGTCCCTACTTTCAGATTTAGTCATGAAAGAAAAATAAACAAATAAGTGAAATCAATTCCCCGGCAACGGCGCCAATCTTTGACTCGCGGTTGTCGAAGCCGGTCAAAAATAACCTTCTTGGTTATCAACAATTTACAACTGCAGATAGTGGTGAAGGATCGAATCCACAGAGAATTGATTACCTATTTATTTTTCTCAACAAGACCAATAAAATAAACTGAAACAAAAATAATCTGAAAAAGAAGAAAACTGAAGACGAGATAAACTAAAACGAGATAACATTGAAAGCAAAAATAACTAAAACGAGATAAATCTGAAACGAGATAAATCTGAAACGAAATAAATCTGAAACGAGATAAAACTGAAACAAAAAATAAACTGAAAGAGAAATAAATGGAAAGCAAATTAAACTGAAAGCGAAATAAACTGAAACGAGATAAAACCAAAAACGAGATAAACAGAAAGCGGAATAAAAATAAATTGCAATAAAAGTAAAATGGGGGGTTTGATATTGATTTAATTAATCTAAAACTGAAAGCAATAAAAATAAGGCAAATAATAAAAATAAAGTGAAATAAATAATAAGAAAGATCTAGTTGAAGAATTGGATCCAATTTAGTTGTTGGGATTGATCATTGACACTTAGTTTCCTTTGGGTTGATTCAATAGATTAGTTATGGAGATGGAAGACGCTTCTCACCACCATTATCTCTCCTTATGATTAAACCAATTAGGGAACGTCCTGTAACACCCCCTACCCGGTTATTTAATTAACTGAGCCGGAGATATTACATTCTGTAACAATTCTCTTATTTTTCCTTTATTTTATATCATGTAAATCATGGGTTTTTTGTTTTTTTTTTTTTTAAACCGAAAATTCGGCAGAGTTTCCTCTAAAATATGGACTTAATCCCACCTGTGAATAGTAATATCACACTTCTATCAATTTCAACCTTAACCCCCAAACTCCTTTCACCATCAACACAATTTCAATTCAGATCAAACACTTCATAAACCATCTCATTAATCTCAACACAAAAATGTATACGAATAACCAATATTTACATCAACATTAAAATATTCAAATACATCTAATTCAAACCATATACACATTTATCTCTAAAACTTTATGTACATGCCATATTTCCACAATCAAGTTCATATAAAAATTTACAAAATATACCCCAGGATACTCAATGATGTAACTCTGACTGAGTTGATGCAGATCTTGCTCTACTGTTCCTTAAATCTACAACCTGCGCGAGGAAAAATAAATTCCAACGCGCTAAGCAAATTGCTTAGCGGTGCTCAACCTTTTTTTTTTTATAGATAAACATTTAAATCAAACTTCATGTAATAACAGTAATGCCAACAAATAATAAATAACTATACAACAAATATTTTGAAATAATCCAAATCCTATTATTCATGCACAAATATATATACATGTTTTAGTTTCATAATCCTTGTTTTTTTTTTTTTTTGTTCCTTCATCATGTAAAAAGTTTTATTTTCTCTTAATACTGTTAATTATTTATTATATTTTTGTTGGCCCCTATAAATTTAAATGGGACTGTTAAGTCAGATAAGGAAACTGTAACTGTAGGGCACAAGGTGCCAAATAACTGTATGGCTCAAAAGCCGATTCTATAACTGTAGGATATCTCATTGTATCCCAAGAATCAGTGTAACTGTAGTGCAGTACTGCAAGATCTGTATATGGCATGCCACACCCTTAAACTAACTCACAATTCCCATCAAACTTACCAGGGCCACACTTTAAATAATTTATACATTTAAACAGGGACAAAAACGTGCAATACAGTGTCACTGTCAATTATGCAACTATAATACTTTATCATTTTACAACACCACTTTAAAACCTTACTTTTAAACATTGTCATATTATATAATTCTATTAATTTAATTGTAATACCCGGCTAGAGTCCGGCACCGGAATTCCTGTTGTCCGGTGGAATCCGGGGTGTTGGGATTCTATATAAGGGTAGGAATAATGTTTTCTACGTGTTATGATGTGTTTTCTGGGTTTACAGTGTGATAGTTTTGAGTTGAAATGACCTAAGGCAGTTGAGCCAAGTTCGGCCGCCGAAAGTAAGTTCGGCCGCCGAAAGTGTTTGGCTTCCGAAGGGAAGTTCGGCCCCCGAACGTTCAGCCGACGATGAGTTGGCCAGCCAAGCTGAGTCATGGCTTTTGACAGATGTTGGCCTCAGATTCTTGCCATGAATTAGCCACGTCTTCTATGACTCATCTGCTAGTGTTTTGAGCAGCTCATGCAGGAGTTTGCTCATTCACCAAGTTTTGAAGGGTTTGAAGCAAAAAGTGAGTTTGAGAGTGTTTGAGAGTTTGAGAAGAGTTGATCCGTTTTCCTTTGTTCAGAGTATTCATCTTTGTGTTACAGAAGGTAAGTGATGCTCTTGAACATGTTTTTTAAGTTTTCTGAAGGTTTTATGGAAGTTAAGGGAGAGAGATGCATGTTTAAGTGAGAAGTAGTGTTTTTGATGAGTTATGCATGTATATATGTTTATGTGTTATGTTTGTTTTGTTGTTTGGGGTTATTAGCTAGTTTTGGACCCCTGTGATCATATACATGAGTATATGTATGTTGAGGAGGAGAAGTTTGCCTGGTTTGCCGTTGAAACTGAGTTCTGGATGAACTCAGGTTCGGCAGCCGAAAGTTCATTCGGCCGCCGAACCTCCTGCATGGTGACTTAGTTGCCACAGCTTGCCCCCGAGTGTTTTTGCATGTTTGGCTCTGTTTGGGGGATTCGGCCGCCGAAGGTGCCGCCGAAGGTGCTTGAGTTTCGTCTCTAGAGAGGACATTCGGCCGCCGAACCTGCCGCCGAAAGTGTCCTGTCCAGCTTTCTTTTGCATGCTTTGCATGAGTTTTAGAGTGAGTTTAAGGGGATTCTTGGGGAGTTTAATAGAGGTATTGATAAGTTAGTTTGGTCCCTCATTTGAGTCCATCTGTATAGGTACAGACCAGAGGAACCAGAGAGAGCAGCAGTGAGTACTGCTCCAGAGGTGAGCCTGCAGAGTCAGTCAGTCCAGATAGCCAGAGGTGAGTGGAACTAAACTTATGACTTTTAATTGAATCACAAACTGCTTTTAGCATATCTCATGCATCATGTTTATACCATAGGTTGTTTACATTAGTATTCACGAATATGTTGCATTGCATTGTTATTTGAGGATGTGAGTAAATGCTGAATGATCCAATAGTCACAGACAGGAAGACCAGGAGCCTTTGACTACGCCCTGGCACGTATAGCAAAGACCAGGAGCCTTTGACTACGCCCTGGCAGGTATAGCAAAGTCCAGGAGCCTTTGACTACGCCCTGGCAATGGTAAGTTCACAGGTGTTATATACACATATACATATATGACAGGAAGACCAGGTGCTCGATTCTACGCCCTGGCACAGAGTTACTGGGACTATGTGGTGACAGGTTTACTCTTGATGTGGCTTGTCTGTGATATGGTGCATTCCATGAGATCATATTTTATTGAGATGTTTTACTGTTCTACTCACTGGGCTATAGAGCTCATCCCACTCCCTTAACCCCAGTTTTGCAGGTTCAGTGTACAGTGTACAGGGACAGTTCAGCAGAGTACAGGAAGAGTAAAGAGATCTGTAATAGCTTAGAGTGGACATGTAATATTAAAGAGATGTAATAGTTGTTGCTTGACCTAGTGATGTATGTATTGTACATGATCTGTATATGTATATATGTTTTCCTGTATGTGAAAACCAGGCTTAACAGGTATGAGTTAACCCATCTAGAGCAAGCTCTAGTCAGGGATACAGAGTACAGAGTACATGAGTACAGAGTACAGAGATAGTGCATGCACAGGTTAAGCCTTGGTTCAGAAAAGAGTTTTATTTTCACAGAAAATGTATGAGATTTACAGGTACACAGAGAGTATAGCAGGCTTGCTACGGGTTCTGGCGGCCTTAAGCCGACCTGAATCCTAGCGCCGGTGACGGTCCTTTTTGGGGGTCGTTACAGATTGGTATCAGAGCCCTAGGTTCACAGGATCGGACCTATAGAGACAATGTTGGGCTCAGACAGGTTAGAAGTGGTCAAGCACAATAGGAAAAAATCATGTCCACTAGGATAGGGTCTTGAGTCCTATCTGCTATGATATGCCATGAGTGTTGTATGTGTATGTGTATGATATGTGATGTTTATGTGCTAAGTGATATCTTATATGTTGTGTTTCCAGAGTAAAGATGCGAGGAACTCGTCGATCAGCTCGATTGACTGGAGTCCCACCAGAGAATGAGAGACCAGCTGCTCGTCCTCCTGCATTGCCAAGGGCAAGGTCTCAGAGATCTAGCAGGGAAGGTACGTCAATAGACCCTAGAAGGTCTGTCGACGAGAGCAGAAGAGGAACAGCTAGGGGAGGAAGCTCAGAGGAAAGGAGGGAAGCTATGGAGATTGATCAGTCTAGAGATGACAGCATGGGTATAGGCAGTTTTGAGGAAGGTATGGGAGAGTCGCAGGGAGGTGCTCAGGCCTCAGGGTTTGGCTATCCATCCTTGTTTCAGGAGCCAGAGTATCCGATGGAGGGGATGTCGGAGTACTCTCGATTTGACCCATATCCTACATACATGCCATATATGCCATATCCTCACTATTACCCATCATATCCACCATATCCTATGTATCCATCTTCCCCTATACATCCAAGTGCAGCACACCTAGAGCCAAATGAACCAAATGAACCAGTACTACCACCAGAACCAGTAGCCCCTGTTGTTGACAGACATGAATCTAGCTCATCTGGAGGTAAAGTCCAAATGACGGAGTACTTGAAATTGGATGCTCCGAAATACAACACGGGAGATGATCCATTTGATTACCTCAGAGCAGTTAGGATGATCACCAATGAGTTGGGAGCAAATGATAGGAGAGCCATTGAGATGGCAGGTTTCACAATAAAATGCAAGAAAGCCAGAGAATGGTTTAAGAATTATGTGGAGCCTAGAATGGACAGTATGTCATGGGGAGAGTTCGCCAATGAGTTTGCAGGGTGGGCTTTTCCTGACAGTTCAAGGGAAATGAAAGTAATTGAATTTGAACAGTTGCGACAAACAGATGAGATGAGTGTTGATGAATTCACAGATAAGTTCCTGGATCTGCTTCAGTATGTGGGTCAAGCCTATGATACTGATCAGAAGAAAGCAAGAAGATATACCATGAGACTTCATCCTAGGTATTCTTCTTTGATCCTTCCAGCTGAGAAGGAGAGTTTTCACTCGATAGTAGACGCAGCCAGGAAAATGGAAGCTAGTGCCAATATTCAGAAACAGTCAAGGGCACAAGCTTCGGGTTCTAAGGCCCCCAGTTCAGGTTCTACAGGCAGTAAAAGATGGGATAGAGCGAGAGGAACAAGGAAAGGGTTCTGGAGTAAAGTCAAGTCAGGTCTGGGAATAGGTAGTGGCTCAAGCTCTGGCACAGCTCCAGTCTGCAGACGATGCGGAAAACCACATGGTGGAGTTTGTCGGTTGGGATCTACAGCTTGTTTTCGATGTGGACAGGAAGGGCATATTGCTCGGGATTGTCCGCAGATGACTTTTGCACCATCCCAGCAGATGAGTTCAGGCAGTGTGGTACAGCCAGTTGTACGGCCAGTAGCTCCAGTCATGCCTCAGACTAGTGGCAGAGGTAGAGGGAGAGGGGTAGCCTCTACTTCAGTAGCAGGTTCCCGAGGTGGAAATCCGGTAGCCCCAGCACGGATTTTCACAGTGACACAGGAGGAGGCTAACACGTCGAACACAGTGGTGTCAGGTAATCTCATCATTGGGTGTTCAGATGTGTATGCTTTGATGGACCCCGGTGCTTCTCATTCCTTTATTGCTTTGAGAGCCATAGAGAGATTGGGTTTGATCAGTTCTGAGTTAGAGTATCCTCTCTGGGTCAGTGGACCTAGATGTGACCCATCAGTGGCAGTGTCAGTCTGTCGTTTCAGTCCAGTATTCATAGAGGGTAGATGCCTTCCAGCTGACCTTGTGGTTCTAGACTTGACAGATTTTGATGTCATTCTAGGGATGGATTGGCTATCTGCATATAGTGCTACGTTGGACTGTCGAGAGAAGCTAGTGAGTCTCAGAGACCAGGATGGGTCAGAATGTGTCTTCAGAGGAGACAGGAGAGGTACACCCAGAGGTATGATTTCAGCCCTTCAGGCTCGTCGTTTGCTTAGGAGGGGTTGTCAGGGGTTTCTAGCTCATGTGAGAGAGCTAAACAGTCAGGTGAGGGAACCAGCCACAGTACCAGTAGTTCGAGAGTTTCTTGATGTGTTCCCAGACGATTTGCCAGGACTACCACCTGATAGGGAGATAGGGTTTGAAATTGAATTACTGCCAGGTACCAGACCTATCTCTATTCCTCCCTACAGGATGGCGCCAGCTGAGTTAATAGAGTTGAAAGCACAGTTGCAGGACTTGGTAGATAAGGGTTTCATCCGCCCTAGTACCTCACCTTGGGGTGCTCCAGTGCTCTTTGTCAGAAAGAAGGATGGATCCCTCAGACTTTGTATCGACTATAGACAGTTGAACAAGGTCACTATCAAGAATAGGTACCCCTTACCTCGGATTGATGATCTATTTGACCAGCTAGCTGGAGCAGGTTGTTTCTCGAAAATAGATCTGAGATCTGGGTATCATCAGTTGAGAGTCAGAGAGGCAGATGTGCCTAAGACAGCTTTCCGGACCAGATATGGGCATTATGAGTTCTTAGTGATGCCGTTTGGGTTGACTAACGCCCCTGCAGCATTTATGGATCTCATGAACAGGGTATTCAGTGAGTTTCTGGATCACTTTGTCATTGTGTTTATCGATGATATCTTAGTGTATTCCAGAGATGCAGAGGAGCATGCCCAGCATCTGAGGATTGTTTTGCAGACACTGAGAGAGCATGGGTTATATGCCAAGTTCTCGAAGTGTGAGTTTTGGTTACGGAGCATTGCCTTCTTGGGACATGTGGTATCAGCAGAGGGTATTGAGGTAGACCCCAAGAAGATAGAGGCTGTAGCTAACTGGCCCAGACCCACTACAGTGACTGAGATTAAAAGCTTTCTGGGACTGGCAGGTTACTACAGGAGGTTCGTTCAGAACTTCTCAAAGATAGCAGCTCCTATGACCAAATTGACTCAGAAGAACCAGAAGTTTATCTGGACAGACCGGTGTGAAGAGAGCTTTGAGGAGCTCAAGAGGAGATTGACGACAGCACCAGTGTTAGCTCTGCCCGTCAGTAATGAGGACTTCACAGTGTTCTGTGATGCATCTCGAGTGGGATTGGGTTGTGTTTTGATGCAGAGTGATAGAGTAATAGCTTATGCTTCTAGACAGTTGAAGAAGCACGAGTTGAATTACCCTACCCATGACCTAGAGATGGCAGCAGTTATCTTTGCACTTAAAATGTGGCGGCATTACCTCTACGGAGTTAAATGCAAGATCTTCACCGATCATAAGAGTTTACAGTACATCTTAAGTCAGAGAGAGCTGAATTTGAGGCAGAGAAGATGGGTCGAATTGCTCAGTGATTATGATTGTAAGATTCAGTATCATCCGGGTAAGGCGAATGTTGTCGCAGACGCCCTAAGCCGGAAGTCACTAGGCAGTTTATCTCATATAGCAGCAGAGCGGAGACCAGTTGTGATGGAGCTTTATAAGCTCTTTGACGAAGGATTACAGTTAGAGTTGTCTGGTACAGGTGCGATGATAGCACAGATGAGAGTGACACCTGTGTTTCTGGAGCAGATAGCGCAGAGACAGCATGAGGACCCTGAGTTGATGAAAATTGCCAGGACTGTTCAGTCAGGCAATAGTGCAGAGTTCAGATTTGACAGTAAAGGGATCCTACGCTATGGGAGTCGACTTTGTGTACCAGATAGGGGCAGTGTGAAGGAAGACATTATGAGGGAAGCTCATAATGCGAGGTATAGTGTTCACCCAGGAGCCACCAAGATGTATCAGGATCTGAAAAGGGTCTATTGGTGGCCAGCCATGAAGAAAGAAGTGGCGCAGTTCGTGACAGCCTGTGAGGTTTGTCAGAGGGTGAAATTAGAGCATTAGAAACCAGCAGGAATACTTAACCCATTACCGATTCCAGAGTGGAAATGGGAGAACATAGCCATGGATTTTGTAGTAGGTTTACCAATAGCATCCAACAGGATAGACTCGATATGGGTGATTGTGGACAGACTCACGAAATCTGCTCATTTTCTTCCAGTACGGAGTAACTATTCTGTGGATAAGTTGGCACAGGTCTATCTGGATGAGATAGTGCGATTACATGGAGTTCCAGTGTCTATAGTTTCAGACAGAGGACCTCAGTTTACTTCTCGCTTTTGGCGGAGTCTGCAAAGTGCGATGGGCACGAGATTAGATTTTAGTACTGCTTTCCACCCACAGACTGATGGACAGTCAGAAAGGACCATCCAGACCATAGAGGATATGCTTCGCCTATGTGTCTTAGACTTTGGCGGTTCTTGGAGGCAGCATCTACCTTTGGTGGAGTTTGCCTACAATAACAGCCATCATGTGAGCATCGGGATGGCTCCTTATGAAGCTTTGTATGGGAGGAAGTGCAGATCCCCTGTTTGCTGGGACGAGGTAGGAGAGAAGGCTCTTGCAGGGCCAGAGTTAGTAGATCTTACCAGCAGAATGGTGCCCATGATTAGAGAGAGAATCAGAACAGCTCAGAGTAGACAGAAAAGTTATGCAGATGTTCGCAGGAAGCAGTTAGAGTTTCAAGAGGGTAATTGGGTATTGCTGAAAGTGTCTCCAATGAAAGGAGTGGTTCGTTTTGGGAAAAAGGGTAAATTAGCTCCACGGTACATTGGACCCTTTGAGGTGTTGCAGAGGATCGGAAATGTGTCGTATAAGCTGGATTTACCTGCTTCTATGGAGAGAATTCACCCGATATTTCATGTTTCTATGCTACGACAGTTTGTGTCAGATCCGAACCAGGTTCTGAGTGAGCCTGAGGTGGAGATTCATACAGATCTCACCTATATAGAGCAGCCAGTGCGGATTCTGGACACGCAGATCAGACAGCTAAGGAACAAGGAGATTCCGATGGTGAAAGTTCTATGGAACCACCATAATCTAGAAGAGTGCACATGGGAGACGCGGGAGTCTATGCTCCAGCAGTATCCATATTTGTTTTGAGGTTAGTTTCCTCCTTGTGTTTTATTTTGTGTTTTAGGAACATCCGAGGACGAATGTTCTTAAGGAGGGGAGAATGTAATACCCGGCTAGAGTCCGGCACCGGAATTCCTGTTGTCTGGTGGAATCCGGGGTGTTGGGATTCTATATAAGGGTAGGAATAATGTTTTCTACGTGTTATGATGTGTTTTCTGGGTTTACAGTGTGATAGTTTTGAGTTGAAATGACCTAAGGCAGTTGAGCCAAGTTCGGCCGCCGAAAGTGTTTGGCTTCCGAAGGGAAGTTCGGCCCCCGAACGTTGCATGGTCTTGCATGTGATTGGGCAGCCGACGATGAGTTGGCCAGCCAAGCTGAGTCATGGCTTTTGACAGATGTTGGCCTCAGATTCTTGCCATGAATTAGCCACGTCTTCTATGACTCATCTGCTAGTGTTTTGAGCAGCTCATGCAGGAGTTTGCTCATTCACCAAGTTTTGAAGGGTTTGAAGTAAAAAGTGAGTTTGAGAGTGTTTGAGAGTTTGAGAAGAGTTGATCCGTTTTCCTTTGTTCAGAGTATTCATCTTTGTGTTACAGAAGGTAAGTGATGCTCTTGAACATGTTTTTTAAGTTTTCTGAAGGTTTTATGGAAGTTAAGGGAGAGAGATGCATGTTTAAGTGAGAAGTAGTGTTTTTGATGAGTTATGCATGTATATATGTTTATGTGTTATGTTTGTTTTGTTGTTTGGGGTTATTAGCTAGTTTTGGACCCCTGTGATCATATACATGAGTATATGTATGTTGAGGAGGAGAAGTTTGCCTGGTTTGCCGTTGAAACTGAGTTCTGGATGAACTCAGGTTCGGCAGCCGAAAGTTCATTCGGCCGCCGAACCTCTTGCATGGTGACTTAGTTGCCACAGCTTGCCCCCGAGTGTTTTTGCATGTTCGGCTCTGTTTGGGGGATTCGGCTGCCGAAGGTGCCGCCGAAGGTGCTTGAGTTTCGTCTCTGGAGAGGACATTCGGCCGCCGAACCTGCCGCCGAAAGTGTCTTGTCCAGCTTTCTTTTGCATGCTTTGCATGAGTTTTAGAGTGAGTTTAAGGGGATTCTTGGGGAGTTTAATAGAGGTATTGATAAGTTAGTTTGGTCCCTCATTTGAGTCCATCTGTATAGGTACAGACCAGAGGAACCAGAGAGAGCAGCAGTGAGTACTGCTCCAGAGGTGAGCCTGCAGAGTCAGTCAGTCCAGATAGCCAGAGGTGAGTGGAACTAAACTTATGACTTTTAATTGAATCACAAACTGCTTTTAGCATATCTCATGCATCATGTTTATACCATAGGTTGTTTACATTAGTATTCACGAATATGTTGCATTGCATTATTATTTGAGGATGTGAGTAAATGCTGAATGATCCAATAGTCACAGACAGGAAGACCAGGAGCCTTTGACTACGCCCTGGCACGTATAGCAAAGACCAGGAGCCTTTGACTACGCCCTGGCAGGTATAGCAAAGTCCAGGAGCTTTTGACTACGCCCTGGCAATGGTAAGTTCACAGGTGTTATATACACATATACATATATGACAGGAAGACCAGGTGCTCGATTCTACGCCCTGGCACAGAGTTACTGGGACTATGTGGTGACAGGTTTACTCTTGATGTGGCTTGTCTGTGATATGGTGCATTCCATGAGATCATATTTTATTGAGATGTTTTACTGTTCTACTCACTAGGCTATAGAGCTCATCCCACTCCCTTAACCCCAATTTTGCAGGTTCAGTGTACAGTGTACAGGGACAGTTCAGCAGAGTACAGGAAGAGTAAAGAGATCTGTAATAGCTTAGAGTGGACATGTAATATTAAAGAGATGTAATAGTTGTTGCTTGACCTAGTGATGTATGTATTGTACATGATCTGTATATGTATATATGTTTTCCTGTATGTGAAAACCAGGCTTAACAGGTATGAGTTAACCCATCTAGAGCAAGCTCTAGTCAGGGATACAGAGTACAGAGTACATGAGTACAGAGTACAGAGATAGTGCATGCACAGGTTAAGCCTTGGTTCAGAAAAGAGTTTTATTTTCACAGAAAATGTATGAGATTTACAGGTACACAGAGAGTATAGCAGGCTTGCTACGGGTTCTGGCGGCCTTAAGCCGACCTGAATCCTAGCGCCGGTGACGGTCCTTTTTGGGGTCGTTACATTAATATACCTACATAAATTATAAATTCATACTTTAATCCTTAATTAATTCATTATTATTCTTTTTAATTATTATTATTATTTATTTTTTTTAATATAATATTTTTTTTTCTTTTTACTTATTTATTTATCACAATATACCTTATTTCATTTTTTTTTCTTTGAATTTCTATTTGTATCTCACATTCTTATTATTATTTTTAAACATCATATTTACACTATATCTCACTTTTCTTATTCCTTTAATTTCTATATATTTTTTTTCATCTAATCTAATACCTTTCTCTTCTTTTTTTTTTTTTTTCTAAAATTCTTTCTTCTTCTTCTTTTTTTTTCTTGTTCCTATATCTAACCAAATTCTTTTTCTATCCAAGAATATAAGTCATTTCATTTGTTCCATAACCTAATTTGTGATTAAATTACATATTAATTTTAAAATTTTCTATCTATTAAATCTATTATTTCTCAAACTTTTATTATACAAATATAATTAATCTATTATTCACTTGGTCTTTCTATTAGGGTAGTAAAATTTCAAATAAAACCTAATTAACAAATTCTTGAATTGATTCAAATGGGTTGAGCACAAACCTTAGAATTTCCAAAATATTCTACAAGCTTTACTTCTCTACTCTTCCTTTTCTTTCCCTTTGGAACTTTCACTTTTCCTTTCCACTTCTTTCTCATGAAAAAAAATAAACCAATAAATCAAATTAATACAATATTTCTCATAAATATTCACATAAAATAATAAGAAATAACCCTACAATAAAAACCCCTAACATACCTTTCAATTCCTAATCCTTAGTTACTATTCATTCCCCCCTCACCCTTGAAATTTCTCTTTAATTTCCCTTCTTTTCTTCAAATTCTTCTTTGGAAAGGTGTTGGGAGAAGATGGAGAGTTGATTAGAGATAAAATTTGAAGAAATTAGTGTAAAAGAGAAAAGATGGGAGAAGTGGGTTTCATGGTTGATTGTTCACGGGGAGGAGGAGAAAACTAAAATGGGAAAGCTTCTAGTCTTTTCTCCTTTATTCTTTTCTTTTTTTTTTTTGTTTTTCTTTTTCTCTTTTTTTTTTAATTTTATTTGGTTGTGCCACTTGGCTTTAAATTAAAATTTAATTTAATTAATTTTTTCTTTTCTTTATTCATATTCTTTTTACTTATTTATTAGTTATTTCTTTATTATTTTTTATTTTATTTTATTTATTTTTTATTTTTTTTTTTGGATGTTACAACTCTACCCCTCTTATAAAAATTTCGTCCTCGAAATTTTACCTGTATTAAAGAGATGAGGATACTGTGCTTTCATAATATCTTCGCTTTCCCAAGTTGCTTCTTCTACTTTGTGATTCCTCCACAGAACTTTAACAAGAGAAATTCTTTTGTTTCTCAACTCTTTTATTTCTCTTGCTAGAATTTTCACAGGTTCTTCTTCATATGACAAGTTTGGCTGTACATCCACAGATTCTGCTGGGAGGATATGAGAGGGATCTGATCTATATCTTCTAAGCATTGAGACATGAAAGACATTGTGTATCTTATCAAGTTCTGGTGGTAAAGCTAGCTTGTAGGCTACCGGTCCTACACGTTCCATAATTTCATAAGGACCGATAAATCTAGGACTCAGTTTGCCCTTTTTGCCAAATCGCAGCACTTTCTTCCAAGGTGAAACTTTAAGGAATACTTTATCGCCCACTAAAAACTCTATATTCTTTCTTTTCTTATCTGCATATGACTTTTGTCTGTCTGATGCTGCCCTTAACCTCTCCTTGATGATCTTAACCTTTTCTTCTGTTTGCCTTATCAAGTCAGGACCCACAAGTTTTCCTTCACTTAGCTCTGTCCAGCATAGAGGAGTCCTGCATTTCCTCCCATACAATGCTTCATAAGGTGCCATTTTAATACTGGACTGGTAGCTGTTGTTGTAAGCGAATTCCATTAAGGAAAGATACTTTTCCCAGCTTCCTTCGAATTCAATTACACAGCTCCTTAACATGTCTTCTAAGATCTGAATTACCCTCTCTGACTGACCATCTGTTTGGGGATGAAAAGCTGTACTGAAGTTCAATCTGGTACCCAAAGCTTCATGCAATTTCTCCCAAAATCTTGAGGTAAACCTCGGGTCTCTGTCAGATATGATAGAGATAGGTACGCCGTGCAGCCGTACTATCTCGTTTATGTACAATTCTGCTAATTTCTCAAGAGAATAATCTGTTCTGACAGGTAGAAAATGTGCAGACTTCGTCAATCTATCAACAATCACCCATACAGCATCTTTCTTTCTTGGTGTGAGTGGCAGACCCGTGACAAAATCCATAGTAACTCGATCCCATTTCCATTCTGGTATAGAGATTGGTTGTAGCAAACCAGAAGGAACTTGGTGCTCTGCCTTTACCTGCTGACAAGTTAAGCATTTCGAAACCAACTCTGCTATGTCTCTTTTTATTCCTGGCCACCAATAGCTTTTCTTCAGATCTTGATACATTTTGGTACTACCAGGATGCATTGCATATGGACTACTATGAGCCTCTTCCAGTATACTCTTCCTTAACTCGGTTATGTCTGGCACACATATTCTGTTTTGGTAATATAAGCAACCATCAGCTTTAATTTCAAACCCATTATCCTTCCCTTCCTGTATTTGTCTTACCTTCGCTGCAATATCTTTATCTTCCTTCTGAGCTTCCTGGACTTGTTGAAGCAAACTGGGTCTAACTTTCAATTCTGCAATTACAGCTCCATCTCTAGCCAATGTCAAGTGAGCATTCATAGCTTTGAGTGCAAGCAAATATTTTCTACTAAGAGCATCTGCCACCACATTTGCCTTGCCAGGGTGGTAGTCAATAATACAATCGTAGTCTTTTAACAGCTCCATCCATCTCCTTTGTCTCAAATTTAACTCTTTTTGAGTTGGCAAGTACTTTAGGCTTTTATGATCTGTATAAATGTAACACTTTTCGCCATATAAGTAATGCCTCCAGATCTTTAATGCAAAGACTATGGCTGCTAATTCTAAATCATGAGTGGGATAGTTTCTTTCATGTGACTTTAATTGCCTGGAAGCATAAGCAATAACCTTTCCATCTTGCATAAGCAATAACCTTTCCATCTTGCATCAACACGCAACCAAGTCCATTGTGAGAAGCATCACTATAAATCACAAAGTCCTTACCTGACACTAGTTGTGTAAGGACAGGTGCCTCTGTGAGCATAGCCTTTAATCGATCAAAACTGGCCTGACACTTGTCATTCCATTCAAACTTGACATTTTTCTGCAACAATCTTGTCAGTGGAGCAGCTATTTGAGAGAATCCTTTTACAAACCTTCTGTAATAACCGGCTAACCCCAAAAAGCTTCTGACCTCTGTAATGTTCTTGGGTGGCTTCCATGCAAGGATAGTCTCTATCTTTTTGGAATCGACCCTTATGCCTTCTGCAGATACTACATGTCCCAGAAAAGATATTTCATTCAGCCAAAATTCACATTTGCTGAATTTAGCATAAAGTTGTTTCTCCCTTAGCGTTTGTAACACAATCCTCAAGTGCCTATCAAGCTCTTCTTTTGTCTTTGAATAGACAAGAATGTCATCTATGAACACAACAACAAACTGGTCCAAGAAAGGGTGAAAGATACGATTCATCAGGTCCATAAATGCAGCTGGAGCATTAGTCAATCCGAATGGCATGACAAGGAATTCATAATGCCCATATCGAGTCCTGAATGCAGTCTTTGGAATATCCGCATCCTTTACTCTGAGCTGATAATAACCTGATCTTAGGTCAATTTTAGAAAAGACACCCGCTCCCTTTAGCTGATCAAACAAATCATCTATACGGGGCAGTGGATATTTATTCTTGACAGTCACCTTGTTGAGTTGTCTATAGTCCACGCACAATCTCAGTGAACCATCCTTCTTTTTAACAAATAGCACTAGTGCACCCCAAGGAGAAATACTGGGGCGTATGAAACCCTTATCGAGTAATTCTTGTAGCTGCACTTTTAATTCTTTTAATTCTGTGGGAGCCATCCTATACGGAGCAATTGATATGGGTGTAGTGCCTGGTACAACTTCTATGGCAAATTCTACTTCTCTTTCTGGAGGTAATCCTGGTAATTCGTCTGGGAAGACGTCAGAGAAGTCGCAAACAGTAGGTATATCTTGCACCATAGGTTTCTCCTTCTTAGCCTCCAAAACACAGGCTAAGTAGGCCTCACAACCCTTTCTTATCATTCTTCTGGCTGCAGTAGCAGAAATAACATTGGAGAGAAAATCTGATCTCTCGCCCACAACTACTACTTCTTCACCTTCTGGTGTCTTTAGCGTGATTCTCTTCTTTCTACAATCAACTATAACTTGGTGTCTAAACAACCAATCCATTCCTAGGATCACATCAAACTCCCGAAAAGGTAATTCAATCAAATCTCCATGAAAAATGTGACCGTTAATCAAGATGGGACAATCTTTAAATACTTTACTAACAACCACACTGTGGCCAAGAGGATTAGTTACCACTATATCCTGGTCTAGTATGTCTGCTTGTAGTTCTTCTTTATTTGTGATAGGCATGCAAATATAAGAATGTGTGGAACCAGGATCTATTAAAGCATGAACAGACTAGCCAAAGATAGAAAATGTACCCATGATAACATCTGGGGAATCCTGATCCTCTCTGGCTTTGATGGCATAGGCTCTAGCAGGTGCTCTAGATTCCGGTCTATCCACAGTCTCTGACACTCTTTGACTAGAGGTACCTGTCGGCTCACTTCTACCTTTGCTTCTTGTCTTCTGAGTTACTGGTGCAGTTCTTTCAGTTGCTGGTGTTGAGGCTGTCTGCTTCTTAGGACAATCCCTCATAATGTGATCCATAGACCCACATATGAAACAGGCTCCCGTCAGCAGTCTGCAAGTACCAGTATGTCTCCTTCTGCAATGGTTGCACTCTGGTGGAAGATTTCTTCCTGAGCCTCCTGAACTGGCCACAGAAGCAGTCTGTTGAACAGACCCACTTGCTAAACTCTGAGTTGATTTTTGGCCTTGCCATTGAGACTGGCTTGATCTAGCGGGTTGAAAACTTTTCTGTCTCTTACTAGAGCCCTGTGAAGCTATCATTTGCCCTTGACTCTGACTCTGACTGTGAGTCCTTTTTTGCTGACTCCTCTGGCTTCTACTCTGGTCTTCTTCCCTCACTTTCTCTACATTTAAAGCTGCATTCACCAGTGCTGAAAAATCTCTAATCTGAAGAGCAACTAGAAGCATCCTGATCTCAGTGTTTAACCCTTGCTCAAATCTTTTACATTTTGCCTCCTCTGTAGGAATCATCTCCCTGGCATATCTGCTCAATCGAATAAACTCCCTTTCATACTCAGCTACTGTCATACGTCCCTGCCTCAAATAGATAAACTCCCTTTTTCTCTCCTCCATATATATGTCTCCTATGTATCTTTTCCTGAACTCATTCAAGAAAAATTCCCATGTCCTCTGCATTGGTTGCACTGTCTGTGCCACAGTATCCCACCATTGGTAGGCTTCTTCTTTCAGTAGTGACACTGCACATAGTAGACTATCTTCTGGGGAACACTGTAGCTGCTGAAGCACCCTGTCTGTACTTTGCAACCAATATTCTGCTGTGGATGCATCATCTTCCTTTCGTCCTTTGAATTCTGTGGCACCATATTTTCTCAATTTATCGATAGGTGGCCTAGCTGGTGCTGGTGCAGGAGCCGGTGGAGGAACTATAGCTGGCTGAGCTACTCCGGCCACTTGCCTGAAAATCTCTGTTAATTGCTGTAATAAGGCCTCCTGCTCTGGCCTTCTAGCACCAGGAGGAGCCTGTGGCAGTGCATGGCCGGTAGCCTCAGTCGGTACATGACTTTCTACTTCTTCTCCAACTTGAAGTTCTCTCAATTCTTCAGACATCCTATAATGTTAAAATTCAGAAAATAGATCTGCATCAGAGTTACATCAGAGTTACATCATATCTTGAATATATATGGCATGTACATATTCATATACCTAACTATTACTCCACATATTGCCTAGAGTCGACTAAACCTGCTCTGATACCACTAAATGTAACACACCCTACCCGGTTATTTAATTAACTGAGCCGGAGATATTACATTCTGTAACAATTCTCTTATTTTTCCTTTATTTTATATCATGTAAATCATGGGGTTTTTTTTTTTTAAACCGAAAATTCGGCAGAGTTTCCTCTAAAATATGGACATAATCCCACCTGTGAATAGTAATATCACACTTCTATCAATTTCAACCTTAACCCCCAAACTCCTTTCACCATCAACACAATTTCAATTCAGATCAAACACTTCATAAACCATCTCATTAATCTCAACACAAAAATGTATACGAATAACCAATATTTACATCAACATTAAAATATTCAAATACATCTAATTCAAACCATATACACATTTATCTCTAAAACTTTATGTACATGCCATATTTCCACAATCAAGTTCATATAAAAATTTACAAAATATACCCCAGGATACTCAATGATGTAAATCTGACTGAGTTGATGCAGATCTTGCTCTACTGTTCCTTAAATCTACAACCTGCGCGAGGAAAAATAAATTCCAACGCGCTAAGCAAATTGCTTAGCGGTGCTCAACCTTTTTTTTTTTATAGATAAACATTTAAATCAAACTTCATGTAATAACAGTAATGCCAACAAATAATAAATAACTATACAACAAATATTTTGAAATAATCCAAATCCTATTATTCATGCACAAATATATATACATGTTTTAGTTTCATAATCCTTGTTTTTTTTTTTGTTCCTTCATCATGTAAAAAGTTTTATTTTCTCTTAATACTGTAAATTATTTATTATATTTTTGTTGGCCCCTATAAATTTAAATGGGACTGTTAAGTCAGATAAGGAAACTGTAACTGTAGGGCACAAGGTGCCAAATAACTGTATGGCTCAAAAGCCGATTCTATAACTGTAGGATATCTCATTGTATCTCAAGAATCAGTGTAACTGTAGTGCAGTACTGCAAGATCTGTATATGGCATGCCACACCCTTAAACTAACTCACAATTCCCATCAAACTTACCAGGGCCACACTTTAAATAATTTATACATTTAAACAGGGACAAAAACGTGCAATACAGTGTCACTGTCAATTATGCAACTATAATACTTTATCATTTTACAACACCACTTTAAAACCTTACTTTTAAACATTGTCATATTATATAATTCTATTAATTTAATATACCTACATAAATTATAAATTCATACTTTAATCCTTAATTAATTCATTATTATTCTTTTTAATTATTATTATTATTTATTTTTTTTAATATAATATTTTTTTTTCTTTTTACTTATTTATTTATCACAATATACCTTATTTCATTTTTTTTCTTTGAATTTCTATTTGTATCTCACATTCTTATTATTATTTTTAAACATCATATTTACACTATATCTCACTTTTCTTATTCCTTTAATTTCTATATATTTTTTTTCATCTAATCTAATACCTTTCTCTTCTTTTTTTTTTTTTTCTAAAATTCTTTCTTCTTCTTCTTTTTTTTCTTGTTCCTATATCTAACCAAATTCTTTTTCTATCCAAGAATATAAGTCATTTCATTTGTTCCATAACCTAATTTGTGATTAAATTACATATTAATTTTAAAATTTTCTATCTATTAAATCTATTATTTCTCAAACTTTTATTATACAAATATAATTAATCTATTATTCACTTGGTCTTTCTATTAGGGTAGTAAAATTTCAAATAAAACCTAATTAACAAATTCTTGAATTGATTCAAATGGGTTGAGCACAAACCTTAGAATTTCCAAAATATTCTACAAGCTTTACTTCTCTACTCTTCCTTTTCTTTCCCTTTGGAACTTTCACTTTTTCTTTCCACTTCTTTCTCATGAAAAAAAAATAAACCAATAAATCAAATTAATACAATATTTCTCATAAATATTCACATAAAATAATAAGAAATAACCCTACAATAAAAACCCCTAACATACCTTTCAATTCCTAATCCTTAGTTACTATTCATTCCCCCCTCACCCTTGAAATTTCTCTTTAATTTCCCTTCTTTTCTTCAAATTCTTCTTTGGAAAGGTGTTGGGAGAAGATGGAGAGTTGATTAGAGATGAAATTTGAAGAAATTAGTGTAAAAGAGAAAAGATGGGAGAAGTGGGTTTCATGGTTGATTGTTCACGGGGAGGAGGAGAAAACAAAAATGGGAAAGCTTCTAGTCTTTTCTCCTTTATTCTTTTCTTTTTTTTTTTTGTTTTTCTTTTTCTCTTTTTTTTTTAATTTTATTTGGTTGTGCCACTTGGCTTTAAATTAAAATTTAATTTAATTAATTTTTTCTTTTCTTTTCTTTTTCTTTTCTTTATTCATATTCTTTTTACTTATTTATTATTTATTTCTTTATTATTTTTGATTTTTTTTTATTTATTTTTTTATTTTTTTGGATGTTACACGTCCTCTAATTAATTACTAATTAACAAATTGCCAAGGAACGTCCTTGGACCTTAGGCATCAAAACAATTGTCAATTGCATTAAGAAATAGAGAGATCCAATCCTAGCTACCCAAACGTATGGAGATAACGCTAGATTATACAATTTCCTTGGGTTTTATCCCAAGTGTTCTTATGTAAGAATAATCTAAGCAATTATGGACTTAAATCATCCAAACTAACATATTATTACTTTGCAATCAAGAATCAACGTAGATCTAAACAACAAAGCAATATTGAAATCAAGCATGAAATTGCATAAATATTGAACAACCAAAAGTTAAACAATGTTTGATCAAGTCTCCCAATCCATAAAACAACCAAAGTATCACCTAATCTTCAACTAGAATAAAAGATTTCAGCCTCTCATGGCTGAAACAAAACCAAAAATAAAAGAAAAGAAGAAAGGTAGAAGAAGAGATGTGAATTTCGTAGGTGTCTCCCAAGGGGGGCTTAAGGGCCCTGTAGAGGCTTCCTATGTGGCTTTTTATAGTTGAAAAGTGTTGCCCTAGGTCATACTCACTGCCCAAGATGTATTTTCTGCCCAAGATGTGTCTGAAAAGGAAAGAATCGCGCTTTTCAGTTTCAGAAGGAAGGCTGCGCGAAAATGCACTGCGGAAGGAAGTTGGTGCGCGCGGTTTGGTCTCAGAAAGGGAAGGAGGCACAGATTGTGCTTCCTAAATAAGTTTAGATGCTGACCTTGCTTCCTAATTAGTGTAGAGGCTGCCCAAGATGCTGCCCAAGTTGTTGCAAAAGAGGAAGGTGGCGCGCAGATGGCTCTCAGAAGAGGAAAGTGTGCAGATTGTTTCTGAATAGGAAGGATGCACGAATTTTGATCTTCAAAGGGGAAGATATGCTTGTCCATACATTCCTTTTTAGGTGGAGCCTCTTTTGAAATTTGAATATTGAATGCAGAAGAGGAAGAGCATCTCTTTGAGATCTTGCTGCCTAAATAGGAAGATATGACTGCTGCAGTGTGTGCACATCTTTGAACAAGGAAAGAAAGATCTGCGATTTGAATTTCAAATAATCTTCTGATTGAGCTTTCCTTGTTTGCTTTTGCTTCTGCACTTTCCTCATTTGAAAACTTTCCTTTTCTGAAAACTTTCCTTATTTGGAAACTTTCCTTATTTGGCACTATTTGGCAGTTTTAAGAGCATTTTCTCCAGATTGTCTCTTTACACCTAATATCTGCAAAACATAATTAAAACCACAAAATTAAGCAGAAAAGATGTAAATAAACATCAAGAACATAATGATAAAATGGACTAAAATATGCTCTATCAATGGGGTATAATGCATGTTTAGGTTATGGTTATGTTTATGGGTTTAATGTATGTTCATGAACAATGTGGTTGCTTGATGTGTTGTAGATGGGGTTTATGATGGTTTAAGACCCCTAGGAACATGTATGCTTGTGTTTGTGTGTTGTAGAATAGGTTTGATGCATGTTTAGAAGGTTTGGAGGCGAAATGTGCAAAGGGAGCCAAGTTTCTGCCCTTTGGCAGAAACCAGGTTCGGCAGCCGAAGGATTTTTGGCCGCCGAACATGGCTGGGGAAGTAGCCTTTCGGCTGCCGAAGCCTGCCCTCGAAAGGAGACTTTCGTTGTAATACCCGGCTAGATTCAGACATTGGAAGTCCTACCGTCCGGTGGCATTTGAGGATGTCAGAGGTCTTTGGACGGGTAAGAGAAAGGTTTCTAAAATATTTGCAAGTGTTTTAAAGGTTTAGCGTAGAAAACGAGTTGAGTTTCGTGGAGAATTGGCCAAAGGAGGTTCTGTCATGTTCGGCCCCCGAAGGTTAAGTTCGGCCGCCGAAAGTGCCCAATGTTCGGCCCCCGAAGGTTATGTTCGGCCCCCGAAAGTTGCATGGTTTTGCATGCAGTTTCGGCAGCCGAAGCTGAGGTGGTCGATTAACTATGCACGCTCCTCAGTCCGTGATTTGGCCAGGTGTTTACCTCTAGATCATGACCAGAGGTTAGGCCACGTCTCCCTTGACTCATCTGCAAGCTTTTAATCAGCTCATGCAGAGGGTTGCTCGTTTGCAAGAGGTTTTGAAGGTTTTGAGAGAAAAGAGAGGTTTTGGTGGTTTGAAGCTTGTGAAGGGGATTTGTTGAGTTCAAGTTGTTCCTCTGCTAGTTTTAGGAGGTAAGAGAGGTCTTTATACTTGTTTTATGGTTTTAACAGCTTTTAAAGAGGTTAAGGGTAGAGTTGCATGTTTAGGTTTTAGAGTTTAGTTTTGATGTTTTAATGGTGAAAGCATGATTATATGTTGTGTTAGTTGTTTTGTTGGAGTTTAAGTTGTTTTAAGCTCCTTTATGCTTGTTAAAGTGTCTATGCATGTTTTAGAGGGGTTAAATGCATGTATTGAGGGCTGAGCAGGTGATGGAGGGACTGGCAGGCGTCCTTGTGCACGAAACTGAGTTCTGGATGAACTCAGGTTCGGCCGCCGAAAGTCCAAGTTAGGCCGCCGAACATGCCTGACTTTCGTCTCTGGAGGAGACATTCGGCCGCCGAAGGTGCTGTCGAAGGTGCCCTGTCCAGCCTTCCCTTGCTTGTTTTGCATGCATGTTTTGAGGTATTCTAGAGGGGTTTTGGGGAGTTGTTTATCAGTTACATAGAGTATGTTTGATACCTCATTCGAGTCCTTATGTGTAGGATTGGACCCGAGGAAACGAGGTGTTTAGCAGTAGAGGTACTGCTGCAGAGTTAGAGGTAGCCCAGAGTTAGCCAAGCAGTGGCTACAGGTGAGTGGAACTAAACTTGCGGTTTTTAAATAGAGAAAGGTCATGATTCTAGCATGAGCCATGCATCATAAAATGCCATGTTATGTATTAGGTTGTGCTGCATTAGCATTCACGAATATGACGCATTGCATAAGATGATATTTGTGCGGATGAATGTTGGATGATCCTTAGCCCTTGATAGAGCACAGAGTACAGATATAGAGTTATGGCATGAGGTAGCCATACCAGGTCGCTCCTGGTACTACGAGATAGACAGTTTGACCTGACTCAGATAGAGAAGTCCAGGTGAGGCCTAATCGCCCCTGGCACAGTTGGCCTTGTGATAGAGCCAGGGAAGAGAAGTCCAGGTGAGGCCTAATCGCCCCTGGCAAGTTGGACATATGGTTATATGTATACACTGAAGGGCTATTGGTGGCAAGTTCATCCTTTTGATGATATGTTGTGATGTGATGCATTTCATGAGAACATGTAATTAATGAACTGTTTTACTGTTCCTCCTCACTGGGCTCTAGAGCTCATCCCACTCCCTTAAACCCCAGTTTTGCAGGTTCTGAGATAGCTAGCTATGGGAAGTCAAAGTCAGCAAGAGTACAGAGAACAGTGATGCATGAATGTATGTTTGTAATAGCATAGTGGACATGATGTAATTAACAGATTAGTTGTCATGTAATGGATCGATATGTACTGTCATTTACTGGATAGACTTGTGCTTTCCCTAGTGTCATTGCTATAGTGTGATGTATGGTTAATCCCTTGTACATGAATCCTGTTTTACATTTCTTGATGAGAAATGTGTGAGTTGGGCTTAACATATGGCTTTGATGAGATACTAATGGGATGTGTTACAGCTTAAAAGGGTTTAAATCCCTTGACCCACAGCAGATAGTAGTCCCTGGTATAGGCCCTGAGGGCCATTTCAGATTGACATATCTGAGTAGCAGCAGTTAAGCCTACAGAGTTTTACAGGATTGTTGAGTCATTTTGTATCATGTATGGGATTTATCAGGTACACAGAGAGTATAGTTGGCTGACTACGGGTCCCGGCGGCCTTAAGCCGATCTGGATCCTAGTGCCAGTGATGGTTCGGACCGTTACTGAGGGGTACCGGTTTCCGGGTCGTTACATTCGTCTCTGTCTGGGAGTTTCGGCCGCCGAAGGTGCCGCCGAACCTGCCTGACTTTCGGCTCTGGAGGGACTTTCGGCCGCCGAACCTGCCGCCGAAAGTGCCCTGTCCAGGCCTCCTTTGCATGTTTTCCTATGGTTGTTTCATGTTGTTTTAGGGGGTTTTTGGGGAGTAGTTTATAGTTATGTTCTAGTATGTTTGGTCCCTCTTTTCAGTCCACCTGTGTAGGTTCAGACCCGAGGAACCGAGGACCCCAGCAATGAGTTCAGCTGCTTCGGTGTTGTCAGAGTCAGCCAGAGGTGAGTGGAATTGAACTTAATCTTTTAAATTGAGAAATTAAATGTTTTATCATGTTTCATGCATCATGATCATGCAATAGGATAATTGCATTAGTTTCACGAATATGCCGCATTGCATCGATTGTTGTTGATGTGGGTGAATGTTGGATGACCCAATTAGTCCATGACAGGAAGACCAGGACCCCATTCTACGGCCTGGCATAGAGTAAGGAAAGACCAGGACCCCATTCTACAGCCTGGCACGGTTATGGGACTCGAAGACCAGGAGCCCAGAGGAGGCCCTGGGACAATGGTAAGTAATGTATGTTATGACAGGAAGACCAGGACCCTGCTACGGCCTGGCACAGAGTTAGTTTGGACTAATTGGTGACAAGTTCACCCAGCCCTTATGTGAATTGTCTGTGTTATGATGCATTTCATTGAAGCATAGTGTTAATATGTTTTATAGTTCTACTCACTGGGCTTTTAGCTCACCCCTCTCCCTTTTACCCCTAGGCTTGCAGGTGCAGGATAGAAGAGGAGGTCGGTTAGAGTAAAGCTTGTTTATGTAATAGGTAGAATGTGGACATGACAAATCGTAGAACGATGTAATGTAAAAGTACAGTATAGTTATGTAATGATGTTTATGGATGTTAGAGGTGTGCTTGACCATAGAATGTTGTTATCCCTTTTAATTCATGATCTTGGATTTTTATGTCGTTTATGTAAACCAACTCAACATATGTTATGTCACCATTGGGGGCACTGATGAGATCCCACAGAGGGATCAATGTTATGTTGATGTTTATGCTCAGGTTGAGTTTGGTTGACGTATATAGAAAGAAAAGTTTTAAATTTTTATGTATGTTGTTGATCATGTATGGGATTATTCAGGTTTATAGGTTGCATGTCAGGCTTGCTACGGGTCCCGGCGGCCTTAAGCCGATCTGGATCCTAGCGCCGGTAGCGGTCCGATTTTCGGGTCGTTACAATAACATGTCCCACTGTGCCAAGGAGACTAGGTCATCACCTGGACTACTCTTATCTCTAATCTGACAGGCTGTCTGTCTAACTCATAGTACCAGGAGCGACCTGGACTATCCAGGAGCGACCTGGTATGGCTACCTCATGCCATATCTCAACTCGTAATCTCTGATCTCATATCAAGGGCTAAGGGTCATCCAACATTCATCCACATGAACAACATCTTATGCTATGCATCATATTCGTGAATTCTAATGCAACACAACCTAATACATAACATGGCATTTTATGATGCATGGATCATACTAGAAGCGTGTCATTTCTCAAGTAAAATATGAAGTTTAGTTCCACTCACCTGTATCCACTGCTTGGCTAACTCTGAGCTACCTCTAACTCTGAAGCCGCTATTACTGCTAAACACCTCGGTTCCTCGGGTCCAATCTTACAATGGAGGACACAAATGAGGCACCAAACATACTCTATACAACTGATAACCAACTCCCCAAAATCCCTCTAGAACACCTCAAAACATGCATGCAAAACAAGCAAAGGAAGGCTGGACCATGTACTCTGTACCAAGGCTTAATCTGTGCATGCACTATCTCTGTACTCTGTACTCATGTACTCTGTACTCTGTATCCCTGACTAGAGCTTGCTCTAGATGGGTTAACTCATACCTGTTAAGCCTGGTTTTCACATACAGGAAAACATATATACATATACAGATCATGTACAAAACATACATCACTAGGTCAAGCAACAACTATTACATCTCTTTAATATTACATGTCCACTCTAAGCTATTACAGATCTCTTTACTTTTCCTGTACTCTGCTGGACTGTCCCTGTACACTGTACACTGAACCTGCAAAACTGGGGTTAAGGGAGTGGGATGAGCTCTATAGCCCAGTGAGTAGAACAGTAAAACAACTCATTAAAATATGATCTCATGGAATGCACCATATCACAGACAAGCCACATCAAGAGTAAACCTGTCACCACATAGTCCCAGTAACTCTGTGCCAGGGCGTAGAATCGAGCACCTGGTCTTCCTGTCATATATGTATATGTGTATATAACACCTGTGTACTTACCATTGCCAGGGCGTAGTCAAAAGCTCCTGGACTTTACTATATACCTGCCAGGGCGTAGTCAAAGGCTCCTGGACTTTGCTATACCTGCCAGGGCGTAGTCAAAGGCTCCTGGACTTCCTGTCTGTGACTATTGGATCATTCAGCATTTACTCACATCACCAAATAACGATGCAATGCAACATATTCGTGAATACTAATGCAATCAACCTATGGCATAAACATGATGCATGAGATATGCTCAAAAGCAGTTTGTAGTTCAATTAAAAGTCATAAGTTTAGTTCCACTCACCTCTGGCTATCTGGACTGACTGACTCTGCAGGCTCTGAACCTCTGGAGCAGTACTCACTGTTGCTCTCTCTGGTTCCTCTGGTCTGTATAAGCACATAAAGACTCAAATGAGGGACCAAACGATCGTAAGACTACCTCTCTTAAACTACCCAAGAAACCCCTTCATCTCACTCTAAAACTTCATGTAAAACATGCAAAAGAAAAGCTGGACAGAACACTTTCGGCGGTAGGTTCGGCGGCCGAAAGTCCTCTCCAGAGACGAAACTCAAGCACCTTCGGCGGCACCTTCGGCGGCCGAATCCCCCAAACAGAGCCGAACATGCAAAAACACTCGGGGGCAAACTGTAGCAATCAAGCCACCATGCAGGAGGTTCGGCGGCCGAATGCACTTTCGGCTGCCGAACCTGAGTTCATCCAGAACTCAGCTTCAACGGCAAACCATCTCCTCCTTCTCTTCAAGCTCTCCAAACATGCCTACCTCCTCTACTCAACTCACATATACTCATGTATATGTCCACAGGGGTCCAAAACTATCTAATAACCCCAAACAACAAAACAAACATAACACATAAACATGTATACATGCATAAATCATCAAAACTATCATTAAGAACCTAAGCATGCATCTCCTTCCGTCAACTTCCATAAAACCTTCAGAAAACATATTCAAGAACATCACTTACCTCCTGTAGCAAGAAGCTAAACACTCTGAACAAGGGAAAACGGATCACCTCCTCTCACACTCTCAAACTCTCTCAAACTCACTTGTTTTGCTCCAACACTTTCAACATTTGGTAAACGAGCAAACTCCTGCATGAGCTGCTCAAACTTAGCAAATAAAGCATAGGAGACGTGGCCAACTTCTGGACATGATCTGGTGATCACACCTGTCCAACATGCTGACTAAGGGATACAAAGCTGCTAGCTAAGCACCCCAGCTTCGGCTGCCGAATCGCATGCAAAACCATGCAACATTCGGGGGCCGAACTTGACCTTCGGAAACCGAACATTGGGCACTTTCGGCGGCCGAACTTACCTTCGGCGGCCGAACTTGGCTGAAGTCTCCAAGAACTATTTTCTCTTCAAAACTCAGAACTAACAAACTGTAAAACGATAAACACATCATAACACTTAAAAACCATAACTCCTACCCTTATATAGAATCCCAACACCCCGGATTCCATCAGACAATAGGAATTCCGGTGCCGGATTCTAGCCGGGTATTACATTCTCCCCTCCTTAAGAACATTCGTCCTCGAATGTTCCTAAAACCACAAAAACAAAACACAAGGAGGAAACTAACCTCAAAACAGATGTGGATACTGCTGAAGCATAGACTCCCGCGTCTCCCAGGTGCACTCTTCTAGATTATGGTGGTTCCATAAAACTTTCACCATCGGAATCTCCTTGTTCCTTAGCTGTCTGATCTGCGTGTCCAGAATCCGCACTGGCTGCTCTATATAGGTGAGATCTGTATGAATCTCCACCTCAGGCTCACTCAGAACCTGATTCGGATCTGACACAAACTGTCGTAGCATAGAAACATGAAATACCGGGTGAATTCTCTCCATAGAAGCAGGTAAATTCAGCTTATACGACACATTTCCGATCCTCTGCAACACCTCAAAGGGTCCAATGTACCGTGGAGCCAATTTACCTTTCTTTCCAAAACGAACCACTCCTTTCATTGGAGACACTTTCAGCAATACCCAATTACCCTCTTGAAACTCTAACTGCTTTCTGCGCACGTCTGCATAACTTTTCTGTCTACTCTGAGCTGTTCTGATTCTCTCTCTGATCATGGGCACCATTCTACTGGTAATGTCTACTACCTCTGGCCCTGCAAGAGCCTTCTCTCCTACCTCTTCCCAACAAACAGGGGATCTGCACTTCCTCCCATACAAAACTTCATAAGGAGCCATCCCAATGCTAGCATGATGACTGTTATTGTAGGCAAACTCCACCAAAGGTAGATGCTGCCTCCAAGAACCGCCAAAGTCTAACACACATAGGCGAAGCATATCCTCTATGGTCTGGATGGTCCTTTCTGACTGTCCATCAGTCTGTGGGTGGAAAGCAGTACTAAAATCCAATCTCATGCCCATTGCACTTTGCAGACTCCGCCAAAAGCGGGAGGTAAACTGAGGTCCTCTGTCTGAAACTATAGACACTGGAACTCCATGTAATCTCACTATCTCATCCAGATAGACCTGTGCCAACTTATCCACAGAATAGTTACTCCGTACTGGAAGAAAATGAGCAGATTTCGTGAGTCTGTCCACAATCACCCATATCGAGTCTATCCTGTTGGACGTTACTGGTAAACCCACTACAAAATCCATGGCTATGTTCTCCCATTTCCACTCTGGAATTGGTAATGGGTTAAGCATTCCGGCTGGTTTCTGATGCTCTAATTTCACCCTCTGACAAACCTCACAGGCTGTCACGAACTGCGCCACTTCTTTCTTCATGGCTGGCCACCAATAGACCCTTTTCAGATCCTGATACATTTTGGTGGCTCCTGGGTGAACACTATACCTCGCATTATGAGCTTCCCTCATAATGTCTTCCTTCACACTGCCCCTATCTGGTACACAAAGTCGACTCCCATAGCGAAGGATCCCTTTGCTGTCAAATCTGAACTCTACACTATTGCCTGACTGAACAGTCTTGGCAATTTTCATCAACTCAGGGTCCTCGTGCTGTCTCTGAGCAATCTGCTCCAGAAACACAGGTGTCACTCTCATCTGTGCTATCAACGCACCTGTACCAGATAACTCTAGCTGTAATCCCTCGTCAAAGAGCTTATAAAGCTCCATCACAACTGGTCTCCGCTCTGCTGCTATATGGGATAAACTGCCTAGTGACTTCCGGCTTAGGGCGTCTGCGACAACATTCGCCTTACCCGGATGATACTGGATCTTACAATCATAATCACTGAGCAATTCGACCCATCTTCTTTGCCGCAAATTCAGCTCTCTCTGACTTAAGATGTACTGTAAACTCTTGTGATCGGTGAAGATCTCGCATTTAACCCCGTAGAGGTAATGCCGCCACATCTTAAGTGCAAAGATAACTGCTGCCATCTCTAGGTCATGGGTAGGGTAATTCAACTCGTGCTTCTTCAACTGTCTAGAAGCATAAGCTATTACTCTATCACGCTGCATCAATACACAACCCAATCCCACTCGAGATGCATCACAGAACACTGTGAAATCCTGGTCACTAACAGGCAGAGCTAACACTGGTGCTGTAGTCAATCTCCTCTTGAGCTCCTCAAAGCTCTCTTCACACTGGTCTGACCAGATAAACTTCTGGTTCTTCTGAGTCAATTTGGTCATAGGAGCTGCTATCTTTGAGAAGTTCTGAACGAACCTCCTGTAGTAACCTGCCAGTCCCAGAAAGCTTTTAATCTCAGTCACTGTCGTGGGTCTGGGCCAGTTAGCTACAGCCTCTATCTTCTTGGGGTCTACCTCAATACCCTCTGCTGATACTACATGTCCCAAGAAGGAAATGCTCCGTAACCAAAACTCACACTTCGAGAACTTGGCATACAAACCATGCTCTCTCAGTGTCTGCAGAACAATCCTCAGATACTGGGCATGCTCCTCTGCATCTCTGGAATACACTAAGATATCATCAATAAACACAATGACAAAGTGATCCAGAAACTCACTGAATATCCTGTTCATGAGATCCATAAATGCTGCAGGGGCGTTAGTCAACCCGAACGGCATCACTAAGAACTCATAATGCCCATATCTGGTCCGGAAAGCTGTCTTAGGCACATCTGCCTCTCTGACTCTCAACTGATGATATCCAGATCTCAGATCTATTTTCGAGAAACAACCTGCTCCAGCTAGCTGGTCAAATAGATCATCAATCCGAGGTAAAGGATATCTATTCTTGATAGTGACCTTGTTCAACTGTCTGTAGTCGATACAAAGTCTAAGGGATCCATCCTTCTTTCTGACAAAAAGCACTGGAGCATCCCAAGGTGAGGTACTAGGGCGGATGAAACCCTTATCTACCAAGTCCTGCAACTATTCTTTCAACTCTGTTAACTCAGCTGGCGCCATCCTGTAGGGAGGAATAGAGATAGGTCTAGTACCTGGCAGTAATTCAATTTCAAACCCTATCTCCCTATCAGGTGGTAGTCCTGGCAAATCGTCTGGGAATACATCGAGAAACTCTCGAACTACTGGTACTGTGGCTGGTTCCCTCACCTGACTGTCTAACTCTCTCACATAAGCTAGAAACCCCTGACAACCCCTCCTAAGCAAACGACGAGCCTGAAGGGCTGAAATCATACCTCTGGGTGTACCTCTCATGTCTCCTCTGAAGACACACTCTGACCCATCCTGGTCTCTGAGACTCACTAGCTTCTCTCGACAGTCCAACGTAGCACTATATGTAGATAACCAATCCATCCCTAGAATGACATCAAAATCCGTCAAATCTAGAACCACAAGGTCAGCTGGAAGGCATCTACCCTCTATGAACACTGGACTGAAACGACAGACTGACACTGCCACAGATGGGTCACATCTAGGTCCACTGACCCAGAGAGGATACTCTAACTCAGAACTGATCAAACCCAATCGCTCTATGGCTCTCGAAGCAATAAAGGAATGAGAAGCACCGGGGTCCATCAAAGCATACACATCTGAACACCCAATGATGAGATTACCTGACACCACTGTGTTCGACGTGTTAGCCTCCTCCTGTGTCACTGTGAAAATCCGTGCTGGGGCTACCGGATTTCCACCTCGGGAACCTGCTGCTGAAGTAGAGGCTACCCCTCTCCCTCTACCTCTGCCACTAGTCTGAGGCATGACTGGAGCTGCTGACCGTACAACTGGCTGTACCACACTGCCTGAACTCATCTGCTGGGATGGTGCAAAAGTCATCTGCGGACAATCCCGAGCAATATGCCCTTCCTGTCCACATCGAAAACAAGCTGTAGATCCCAACCGACAAACTCCTCCATGTGGTTTTCCGCATCGTCTGCAGACTGGAGCTGTGCCAGAGCTTGAGCCACTACCTATTCCCAGACCTGACTTGACTCTATTCCAGAACTTACTCTTTGTTCCTCTCGCTCTATCCCATCTCTTACTACCTGTAGAACCTGAACTGGGGGCCTTAGAACCCGAAGCCTGTGCCTGTGACTGTTTCTGAATATTGGCACTAGCTTCCATCTTCCTGGCTGCATCTATAATAGAGTGAAAACTCTCCTTTTCTGCTGGAAGAATCAAAGAAGCATACCTGGGATGCAGTCTCATAGTATATCTCCTTGCTTTCTTCTGATCAGTATCATAGGCTTGACCCACATATTGAAGCAAATCCAGGAACTTATCTGTGAATTCATCAACACTCATCTCTTCTGTCTGTCGCAACTGTTCAAACTCAATTATCTTCATCTCTCTGGAACTATCAGGAAAAGCCCACCCTGCAAACTCATTAGCGAACTCTCCCCATGACATGCTGTCCATTCTAGGCTCCACATAATGCTTAAACCATTCTCTGGCTTTCTTGCATTTTAATGTGAAACCTGCCATCTCAATGGCTCTCCTATCATCTGCTCCCAATTCACTGGTGATCATCCTAACTGCTCTGAGGTAATCAAATGGATCATCTCCCGTGTTGTATTTAGGAGCATCCAATTTCAAGTACTCCGTCATTTGTACTTTACCTCCAGATGAGCTAGGTTCATGTCTGTCAACAACAGGGGCTACTGGTTCTGGTGGTAGTACTGGTTCATTTGGCTCTGGGTGTGCTGCACTTAGATGGGTAGGGGAAGATGGATACATCGGATATGGTGGGTAATAAGGATAAGGCATATAAGGCATATAAGGAGGATATGGCACAAAACTCGAGTACTCCGACATACCTCCCATCGGATACTCTGGATAGCCAAAACCTGAGGTCTGAGCACCTCCCTGCGACTCTCCCATACCTTCCTCAAAACTGCCTATACCCATGCTGTCATCTCTCGACTGATCAATCTCCATAGCTTCCCTCCTTTCCTCTGATCTTCCTCCCCTAGCTGTTCCTCTTCTGCTCTCGTCGACAGACCTTCTAGGGTCTATTGACATACCTTCCCTGCTAGATCTCTGAGACCTTGCCCTTGGCAATGCAGGAGGACGAGCAGCTGGTCTCTCACTCTCTGGTGGGACTCCAGTCAATCGAGCTGATCGACGAGTTCCTCGCATCTTTACTCTGGAAACACAACATATAACATACCACTTAGCACATAAACATCACATATCATACACATACAATACTCATGGCATATCATAACAGATAGGACTCAAGACCCTATCCTAGTGGACATGATTTCCTATTGTGCTTGACCACTTCTAACCTGTATGAGCCCAACACTGACTCTATAGGTCCGATCATGTGAACCTAGGGCTCTGATACCAATCTGTAACGACCCCAAAATGGACCGTCACCGGCGCTAGGATTCAGGTCGGCTTAAGGCCGCCAGAACCCGTAGCAAGCCTGCTATACTCTCTGTGTACCTGTAAACCTTATACATGATCATACATTTTCTGTGAAAATAAAACTCTTTGCTGAACCAAGGCTTAATCTGTGCATGCACTATCTCTGTACTCTGTACTCATGTACTCTGTACTCTGTATCCCTGACTAGAGCTTGCTCTAGATGGGTTAACTCATACCTGTTAAGCCTGGTTTTCACATACAGGAAAACATATATACATATACAGATCATGTACAAAACATACATCACTAGGTCAAGCAACAACTATTACATCTCTTTAATATTACATGTCCACTCTAAGCTATTACAGATCTCTTTACTTTTCCTGTACTCTGCTGGACTGTCCCTGTACACTGTACACTGAACCTGCAAAACTGGGGTTAAGGGAGTGGGATGAGCTCTATAGCCCAGTGAGTAGAACAGTAAAACAACTCATTAAAATATGATCTCATGGAATGCACCATATCACAGACAAGCCACATCAAGAGTAAACCTGTCACCACATAGTCCCAGTAACTCTGTGCCAGGGCGTAGAATCGAGCACCTGGTCTTCCTGTCATATATGTATATGTGTATATAACACCTGTGTACTTACCATTGCCAGGGCGTAGTCAAAGGCTCCTGGACTTTACTATATACCTGCCAGGGCGTAGTCAAAGGCTCCTGGACTTTGCTATACCTGCCAGGGCGTAGTCAAAGGCTCCTGGACTTCCTGTCTGTGACTATTGGATCATTCAGCATTTACTCACATCACCAAATAACGATGCAATGCAACATATTCGTGAATACTAATGCAATCAACCTATGGCATAAACATGATGCATGAGATATGTTCAAAAGCAATTTGTAGTTCAATTAAAAGTCATAAGTTTAGTTCCACTCACCTCTGGCTATCTGGACTGACTGACTCTGCAGGCTCTGAACCTCTGGAGCAGTACTCACTGTTGCTCTCTCTGGTTCCTCTGGTCTGTATAAGCACATAAAGACTCAAATGAGGGACCAAACGATCGTAAGACTACCTCTCTTAAACTACCCAAGAAACCCCTTCATCTCACTCTAAAACTTCATGTAAAACATGCAAAAGAAAAGCTGGACAGAACACTTTCGGCGGCAGGTTCGGCGGCCGAAAGTCCTCTCCAGAGACGAAACTCAAGCACCTTCGGCGGCACCTTCGGCGGCCGAATCCCCCAAACAGAGCCGAACATGCAAAAACACTCGGGGGCAAACTGTAGCAATCAAGCCACCATGCAGGAGGTTCGGCGGCCGAATGCACTTTCGGCTGCCGAACCTGAGTTCATCCAGAACTCAGCTTCAACGGCAAACCATCTCCTCCTTCTCTTCAAGCTCTCCAAACATGCCTACCTCCTCTACTCAACTCACATATACTCATGTATATGTCCACAGGGGTCCAAAACTATCTAATAACCCCAAACAACAAAACAAACATAACACATAAACATGTATACATGCATAAATCATCAAAACTATCATTAAGAACCTAAGCATGCATCTCCTTCCGTTAACTTCCATAAAACCTTCAGAAAACATATTCAAGAACATCACTTACCTCCTGTAGCAAGAAGCTAAACACTCTGAACAAGGGAAAACGGATCACCTCCTCTCACACTCTCAAACTCTCTCAAACTCACTTGTTTTGCTCCAACACTTTCAACATTTGGTAAACGAGCAAACTCCTGCATGAGCTGCTCAAACTTAGCAAATAAAGCATAGGAGACGTGGCCAACTTCTGGACATGATCTGGTGATCACACCTGTCCAACATGCTGACTAAGGGATACAAAGCTGCTGGCTAAGCACCCCAGCTTCGGCTGCCGAATCGCATGCAAAACCATGCAACATTCGGGGGCCGAACTTGACCTTCGGAAACCGAACATTGGGCACTTTCGGCGGCCGAACTTACCTTCGGCGGCCGAACTTGGCTGAAGTCTCCAAGAACTATTTTCTCTTCAAAACTCAGAACTAACAAACTGTAAAACGATAAACACATCATAACACTTAAAAACCATAACTCCTACCCTTATATAGAATCCCAACACCCCGGATTCCATCAGACAATAGGAATTTCGGTGCCGGATTCTAGCCGGGTATTACAATAGTAGTCCCTGGTATAGGCCCTGAGGGCCATTTCAGATTGACATATCTGAGTAGCAGCAGTTAAGCCTACAGAGTTTTACAGGATTGTTGAGTCATTTTGTATCATGTATGGGATTTATCAGGTACACAGAGAGTATAGTTGGCTGACTACGGGTCCCGGCGGCCTTAAGCCGATCTGGATCCTAGTGCCAGTGATGGTTCAGACCGTTACTGAGGGGTACCGGTTTCCGGGTCGTTACAGATTGGTATCAGAGCATAGGGCCTCAAGAGTACGGTGTGTTGAGCATCTTTGCTCAAGACTTAGAGATATCCCACATCGGAAAGAGGTGTTGTTTTGTATAGGAGGGGAAGCACAATAGGTATAATCATGTCCACTAGGATAGGATGTGGAGTCCTGTCTTGCATGCTGATGTGAAATGCCATGATGAGCTGCATGTGCATTATTGATATGTTTGATATGTGCTAAGGATTCATGTGTTTTCACATGGATCATTCGATGATATTTTTGTGTGATGTTGTGCTTTTCAGAGGCAGGATGAGAGGAACTCGTCGATCTGCTCGATTGACAGGGGCTCCGTTGGAGGATGAGGATATGGATGCTCATCTCCCTATTCTGCAAAGGGCAATGTCAGATAGTTTAAGCAGAGAAGGTACATCAAGGGACCCTAGAAGGTCTAGTGATGAGAGTAGAAGGGGAGTTGTCCAGAGTGCTATGTCAGGATTTATGCGAGAAATAGAGGAGGATGAGCAGAGTAGAGAGGGTAGCTTTGGTAGGAGCAGGTTAGGAGGAGATATGGGTGAGTCTCAAGGAGGCACTCAGGCCTCGAGATTTGTTCCACCTCAGTATCCACCCTACCAGTGGGGGGCAGAGTACCCGATGAGAGGTACATCAGAGTTTCCTAGTTATCACCCATATCCCACCTTTATGCCCTATCCTTCCTTTTACCCGCCATATCCACCGTTACATCCCCAGTATACCATGTTTCCACCTTTCTTTCGTTACTCAGGTTCAGCCGACCTTAACCCAGGAAACATTACACCTCCTCCACCACCAGTAGAACCAGAAGCCCCAGTTGTGCAACCACCTAAGCCTAGTTCACCTGGAGGAAGTGAGGTAAAGATGATAGATTATTTGAGGTTAGATGGCCCTAAGTTTGAGACTGGTGATGACCCTGTTGAGTATCTTAGAATGGTTAAGCTGATAACCGATGAGTTGGGAGTCAGTGAGAGTAGAGCCATTCAGATGGCAGGGGTCACATTGAAATGTGAAAAAGCGAGGGAATGGTTTACCCAGTATGTGAACCCGAGGGTAGAAAGCTTATCCTGGGAGCAGTTTACAACAGAGTTTGCCGAAGGGACTTTTCTAGATAGCGCAAGGCAGAGGTTCCATGATATAGTAGCTATGGCACAGAAGAGAGAAGCTAGTGCCAAACTTGCAGGGACAAGTGATGTGAATCTCTCCCCTCTGCACGAGGCTGGTATAGAAAGGAAGAAGGGAGGTAGAGGCCTCAGACGATCAAAGAAGAACAAGTTCTGGAATAGAGTCAAGTTTGGCATAGGTTTTCGTGAGGGTTCGAGCTCTGGTTTGACTAACTCTAAATGCCCGAGGTGCGGTAGATCGCACAAGGGAGTCTGTCTAGTAGGGACAATAGCATGTTTCAGTTGCGGACAGGAGGGGCACATAGCACGTGAGTGTTCCACTGCGACTTTGAGAACACAGTCCCAGCAGACAGCCTCAAACAGAGTGGCTCAAATGGAAGCTCTAGCTATGACTGTAGGCAGAGGTAGAGGGAGCGAGATCACTCCTTCTTCCACAGGTTCCCCAAGTGAAGGTCCATCAGTACCAGCACGGATCTTCGCTTTGGCGCAGCAAGAGGCTTACACATCAGACATGGCGGTGACAGGTACTTTTCACTTCCAAATGTTTTGATGTGTCTGTTATTAGAGACTCTGATATTTTGTTTTCCTTAGTGCTTTGAGAGCTATAGAGAGTAGGGGATTGATAACTTCTGGGATTAGAATGTCCTCTTTGAGTCAATAGACAAGTGTGATCCATCAGTGGCAGAGTCAGTCTGCCATTAGAGTTTAGTGCGAGTTTTGAGTAGGTGCCTTCCAGCTGACCTAGTGGTTCTAGAGTGACTGTTTGATGTCATTCTAGGGGTGGATGGGCTAGCTACTCATAGTACTGTTTTCGATAGGCAGAGTAGTCATGCTTAGAGATCAGGATGGATCACAGGTAGTTTGTTGAGGGGACAATATAGAGAGGCCTGGAATTCGATATCAGCCCTATAGGCTCTTAAGCTGTTCAGGAGAGGTTTCTTGCTTGTGTCAGAGCGTATAGCAGTTGATCAGATTAAGAGAGGAACCAGTTTTAGTGCCCGCAGTCAAAGAAAAGTTTTGGATTTTGACCCAGACAAGTCATCAGGTTTACTACCTACTAAGAGAGTTCAATGAGAGATAGGAATGGTGTCTAGACCCATCATTTCTAGTCTTTGCTGCAGGATGGCACCAGTAGTAGGATGGCACCAATAGAATAAGTGAGATGGTAAAAGCCAGATGAATAGTAGCTAGTGGTTAGTGAGCTAGGAAAGATGCTCGAGGGTGTTGCTATGAGATGCTATGGCCTTAGCTTTTATCCAGGTATAGGGAGAGTGATCTCTCATCTCCGAGTGCAGCCCTCAAGGAAAAAAAATAAGGCAGAGAATAGAGTAAGAAATAGAAGAGTAAGAAAAGAATAAAAAGGGTAAGTGAAAGTGAGCAGACTAAGGAAAAGAGAAGAAGAAGTAAACTAGAATAGAACAGAGAAAGAAAAGAGTAAGATTAAGAGTAAGTTCAGGAGGAGATTTCAGTTTAGTCTGAGATTAGGTGGTAATTGAGGCAGAGGAAAGGGTTAGCTTTTCCATTAGTAAATTCCCGAGGGAAGTTCCGTTAGCTTTAGCTCGGATCTTCACCCTGACTCAGTCGGAAGCTATCACATTGAACACAGTGACATCAAGTATGTTCACTTGTGGATGGTCGGATGTGTATGCTGTTTGTTTTGAACCCGCATGTTTTTACTTCCTTGTGGCTTAGTGAGCTGTTACTAGAGTGGGTTTGATGACTTCTAGGCTTAGAGTGTTTTCTCTGGGTTAATGGACCCGGGTACGATCCATCTGAAGCAGAGTCAGTTAATCAGATCAGTTTAGAGTTGTAGTGAGTAGAAGTTATCCAGCTGACCTTATGGTTCTAGAGTTGACTATTTGATGTCATTCTAGGGCGGATTGGCTACTTACTCATTGTACTACCTATGTCTGTAGAGACAAGGTAGGAGAGTTCAGAGGCTAGGATGGATCAGAAATAGTCCTTGGAAGGGACAGAGTAGAGGTGCCTAGAGGTTTGGTGTCAGCCCAGCAGGCTCATAGGTACACAGGAAAGGTTATCAGAGGGTTCTAGCTCGTGTGAGTGAGTTTAGTAGTCAGATCGGGGAATTAGCCTCAATACCCGTAGATAGTAAGTTCGAGATGGTTTCCCAGATGAGCTGTCAGGTTTACCATCTGTCAGGGAGTCAGAGTATGGAATAGAAGTGGTGTCTGGACGCGGAACCATTTCTTTCCTTCTACCCTACAGGATGGCACCTACAGAGAAAGAGAGAGAGCATGATCAGAGTATGATAGGAAAGCTTGGTAGAGAAAGGTTACATTCGACTTAGTACCTCACTCTGGAATGTTCCAGTGTCGGTGTGAGAAACGAAGGATGAAACTTTAAGATTTTGTAACGACTGTGAGCAGTTGAACAAAATCACTACCAAGGACAGGTGTTCCCACACAGGATTGATGCTCTGTGGAGACTACGAGGAGGAGCTGTGTATCCTCCACGATAGATCTTAGAGTTGGGAACTAGATATTGAGAGTTAGAAAGAGAGTTAAAGAAAACAAAAACCAGTATAGGAAAGAAGAAGAAAGGCGGGCAAGGATCAGAGTGCTCAGCAAAAGTGTAGAATAGTTCAGAAAAACAGAGAAGCATGCCCATTATCTACTAAATGGTGTAGCTTCTAAGAGAACACGGCATAGAGGCCAAGTGCTGTAATATAAGTTCAGTTTCGGGGCATGTCCGTATGATTATGAGGTGTCATAAGACGTTTTTGTTTTAAAGTCAGTAGAGCATTGAAGCTATAGGCAAGGCATCTAGTTTTTCCTTAGAGGTATGGCTCCTCTGACTGGGTTGAGTAAAGCGAAGTAACGGTTAGTGTAACCAGACTAGTGTGACTAAAGATGAGAAGAGTCAAAGAAAGAGAAAAGTCAGTAATCAGATGAAAGAACCAAGTCAGTTGGATACTGGAAACAGTGAGACGCAATCAGTGTAGAGTATAGACACAGATTCAGCAGTTAAGCGTCAGCAGAGTCAGGAATTGTAGATAACCCAGGAGTTTGACTCCAGTAATATCTGTGTCTCTTCGCAGAGGAAAGTGTTAGACTTTCCTTAATTACTTATTTGCATATGTGTTTGTTGTGTGAACATTCGAGGACGAATGTTCTTAAAGGGGGGAAGAATGTAATACCCGGCTAGATTCAGACATTGGAAGTCCTACCGTCCGGTGGCATTTGAGGATGTCAGAGGTCTTTGGACGGGTAAGAGAAAGGTTTCTAAAATATTTGCAAGTGTTTTAAAGGTTTAGCGTAGAAAACGAGTTGAGTTTCGTGGAGAATTGGCCAAAGGAGGTTCTGTCATGTTCGGCCCCCGAAGGTTAAGTTCGGCCGCCGAAAGTGCCCAATGTTCGGCCCCCGAAGGTTATGTTCGGCCCCCGAAAGTTGCATGGTTTTGCATGCAGTTTCGGCAGCCGAAGCTGAGGTGGTCGATTAACTATGCACGCTCCTCAGTCCGTGATTTGGCCAGGTGTTTACCTCCAGATCATGACCAGAGGTTAGGCCACGTCTCCCTTGACTCATCTGCAAGCTTTTAATCAGCTCATGCAGAGGGTTGCTCGTTTGCAAGAGGTTTTGAAGGTTTTGAGAGAAAAGAGAGGTTTTGGTGGTTTGAAGCTTGTGAAGGGGATTTGTTGAGTTCAAGTTGTTCCTCTGCTAGTTTTAGGAGGTAAGAGAGGTCTTTATACTTGTTTTATGGTTTTAACAGCTTTTAAAGAGGTTAAGGGTAGAGTTGCATGTTTAGGTTTTAGAGTTTAGTTTTGATGTTTTAATGGTGAAAGCATGATTATATGTTGTGTTAGTTGTTTTGTTGGAGTTTAAGTTGTTTTAAGCTCCTTTATGCTTGTTAAAGTGTCTATGCATGTTTTAGAGGGGTTAAATGCATGTATTGAGGGCTGAGCAGGTGATGGAGGGACTGGCAGGCGTCCTTGTGCACGAAACTGAGTTCTGGATGAACTCAGGTTCGGCCGCCGAAAGTCCAAGTTAGGCCGCCGAACATGCCTGACTTTTGTCTCTGGAGGAGACATTCGGCCGCCGAAGGTGCTGCCGAAGGTGCCCTGTCCAGCCTTCCCTTGCTTGTTTTGCATGCATGTTTTGAGGTATTCTAGAGGGGTTTTGGGGAGTTGTTTATAAGTTACATAGAGTATGTTTGATACCTCATTCGAGTCCTTATGTGTAGGATTGGACCCGAGGAAACGAGGTGTTTAGCAGTAGAGGTACTGCTGCAGAGTTAGAGGTAGCCCAGAGTTAGCCAAGCAATGGCTACAGGTGAGTGGAACTAAACTTGCGGTTTTTAAATAGAGAAAGGTCATGATTCTAGCATGAGCCATGCATCATAAAATGCCATGTTATGTATTAGGTTGTGCTGCATTAGCATTCACGAATATGACGCATTGCATAAGATGATATTTGTGCGGATGAATGTTGGATGATCCTTAGCCCTTGATAGAGCACAGAGTACAGATATAGAGTTATGGCATGAGGTAGCCATACCAGGTCGCCCCTGGATAGTCCAGGTCGCTCCTGGTACTATGAGATAGACAGTTTGACCTGACTCAGATAGAGAAGTCCAGGTGAGGCCTAATCGCCCCTGGCACAGTTGGCCTTGTGATAGAGCCAGGGAAGAGAAGTCCAGGTGAGGCCTAATCGCCCCTGGCAAGTTGGACATATGGTTATATGTATACACTGAAGGGCTATTGGTGGCAAGTTCATCCTTTTGATGATATGTTGTGATGTGATGCATTTCATGAGAACATGTAATTAATGAACTGTTTTACTATTCCTCCTCACTGGGCTCTAGAGCTCATCCCACTCCCTTAAACCCCAGTTTTGCAGGTTCTGAGATAGCTAGCTATGGGAAGTCAAAGTCAGCAAGAGTACAGAGAACAGTGATGCATGAATGTATGTTTGTAATAGCATAGTGGACATGATGTAATTAACAGATTAGTTGTCATGTAATGGATCGATATGTACTGTCATTTACTGGATAGACTTGTGCTTTCCCTAGTGTCATTGCTATAGTGTGATGTATGGTTAATCCCTTGTACATGAATCCTGTTTTACATTTCTTGATGAGAAATGTGTGAGTTGGGCTTAACATATGGCTTTGATGAGATACTAATGGGATGTGTTACAGCTTAAAAGGGTTTAAATCCCTTGACCCACAGCAGATAGTAGTCCCTGGTATAGGCCCTGAGGGCCATTTCAGATTGACATATCTGAGTAGCAGCAGTTAAGCCTACAGAGTTTTACAGGATTGTTGAGTCATTTTGTATCATGTATGGGATTTATCAGGTACACAGAGAGTATAGTTGGCTGACTACGGGTCCCGGCGGCCTTAAGCCGATCTGGATCCTAGTGCCAGTGATGGTTCGGACCGTTACTGAGGGGTACCGGTTTCCGGGTCGTTACATTCGTCTCTGTCTGGGAGTTTCGGCCGCCGAAGGTGCCGCCGAACCTGCCTGACTTTCGGCTCTGGAGGGACTTTCGGCCGCCGAACCTGCCGCCGAAAGTGCCCTGTCCAGGCCTCCTTTGCATGTTTTCCTATGGTTGTTTCATGTTGTTTTAGGGGGTTTTTGGGGAGTAGTTTATAGTTATGTTCTAGTATGTTTGGTCCCTCTTTTCAGTCCACCTGTGTAGGTTCAGACCCGAGGAACCGAGGACCCCAGCAATGAGTTCAGCTGCTTCGGTGTTGTCAGAGTCAGCCAGAGGTGAGTGGAATTGAACTTAATCTTTTAAATTGAGAAATTAAATGTTTTATCATGTTTCATGCATCATGATCATGCAATAGGATAATTGCATTAGTTTCACGAATATGCCGCATTGCATCGATTGTTGTTGATGTGGGTGAATGTTGGATGACCCAATTAGTCCATGACAGGAAGACCAGGACCCCATTCTACGGCCTGGCATAGAGTAAGGAAAGACCAGGACCCCATTCTACAGCCTGGCACGGTTATGGGACTCGAAGACCAGGAGCCCAGAGGAGGCCCTGGGACAATGGTAAGTAATGTATGTTATGACAGGAAGACCAGGACCCTGCTACGGCCTGGCACAGAGTTAGTTTGGACTAATTGGTGACAAGTTCACCCAGCCCTTATGTGAATTGTCTGTGTTATGATGCATTTCATTGAAGCATAGTGTTAATATGTTTTATAGTTCTACTCACTGGGCTTTTAGCTCACCCCTCTCCCTTTTACCCCTAGGCTTGCAGGTGCAGGATAGAAGAGGAGGTCGGTTAGAGTAAAGCTTGTTTATGTAATAGGTAGAATGTGGACATGACAAATCGTAGAACGATGTAATGTAAAAGTACAGTATAGTTATGTAATGATGTTTATGGATGTTAGAGGTGTGCTTGACCATAGAATGTTGTTATCCCTTTTAATTCATGATCTTGGATTTTTATGTCGTTTATGTAAACCAACTCAACATATGTTATGTCACCATTGGGGGCACTGATGAGATCCCACAGAGGGATCAATGTTATGTTGATGTTTATGCTCAGGTTGAGTTTGGTTGACGTATATAGAAAGAAAAGTTTTAAATTTTTATGTATGTTGTTGATCATGTATGGGATTATTCAGGTTTATAGGTTGCATGTCAGGCTTGCTACGGGTCCCGGCGGCCTTAAGCCGATCTGGATCCTAGCGCCGGTAGCGGTCCGATTTTCGGGTCGTTACAATAACATGTCCCACTGTGCCAAGGAGACTAGGTCATCACCTGGACTACTCTTATCTCTAATCTGACAGGCTGTCTGTCTAACTCATAGTACCAGGAGCGACCTGGACTATCCAGGAGCGACCTGGTATGGCTACCTCATGCCATATCTCAACTCGTAATCTCTGATCTCATATCAAGGGCTAAGGGTCATCCAACATTCATCCACATGAACAACATCTTATGCTATGCATCATATTCGTGAATTCTAATGCAACACAACCTAATACATAACATGGCATTTTATGATGCATGGATCATACTAGAAGCGTGTCATTTCTCAAGTAAAATATGAAGTTTAGTTCCACTCACCTGTATCCACTGCTTGGCTAACTCTGAGCTACCTCTAACTCTGAAGCCGCTATTACTGCTAAACACCTCGGTTCCTCGGGTCCAATCTTACAATGGAGGACACAAATGAGGCACCAAACATACTCTATACAACTGATAACCAACTCCCCAAAATCCCTCTAGAACACCTCAAAACATGCATGCAAAACAAGCAAAGGAAGGCTGGACAGGGCACCTTCGGCAGCACCTTCGGCGGCCGAATGTCTCCTCCAGAGACGAAAGTCGGGCATGTTCGGCGGCCAAATCCTCCTTCGGCTGCCGAACCTGAGTTCATTTAGAACTCAGCTTCGTGCACAAAGACACCTCCCACACCTTCCATCCTGCCCAACATGCATCCAACCTCTCTAACTTATCCATATCTCAAAACAACAAGCATATAGGAGCGTAAGACAACTTAAACTCCAACAAACAAGCGCAGCAAGCAAACATAGAGCATAAAGGGTCCATAAACCCTAATATGCACAACTCATGCAAACTCAAACATTAACTCCCCTTCCCTTCATAAAACTCATAGAAAACAGTATAAAAACTAGGGATCTCCACTTACCTCTGGAAGAACAAAGGCTGGTGTGATCCAAACTCGAAGATATGGAGATCCAAGCTCCAAACGCCTCCAAGCTTTCAACCTCTCAACCTCTTCAAAAACACATAAAACTTCCTTAAAAACTTGTTTAACTTAAAAGATTTGATGAAAGACCATGAAAACAATCCAAGGAGATCAAGAACTCACCTAGGCCAGAAAGAGAGAAGATTCCTCCTCCTTTTTTCTGGACTCGGTGCCCTTTATAGATGAACAACCGCCTCAGCTTCGGCAGCCGAATCGCATGCAAAACCATGCAACGTTCGGCTGCCGAACTTAGACTTTCGGGGGCCGAATCTCGGGCATTTTCGGCGGCTGAACTTTTCCTTCGGCGGCCGAACATGGCAAAATGCCTCCTTGGCCTTTTCTCTTCAAAACTTAATCCATTTCCATTCTACACCTTTAAAACACTCGAAAACATTTTAGAAAACCTTTCTCTTACCCTTCTAGAAACCTCTGACATCCTTGCATTCCACCGAACGGTAGGACGGTAGGAATTCCGATGTCTAAAGCTAGCCGGGTATTACATTCTTCCCCCCTTAAGAACATTCGTCCTCGAATGTTCACACAACAAACACACATGTAAACAAGCAATTAAGGAAAGCCTAACACCTTCCTTTGAAAAGAGACACAGGTATTACTGGAGTAAACACTCCCGGGTCGTATACAATCATTACTTGACTCTTAACTGCTTAATCTGCATCCATACTTTACACTGACTGTTTATTACTTCTGTCAGTACACAACTGATTTGATTCTTTCATCTGACTCCTGACTTTCCTTTCTCTTTGGCTCTACTCAGCTTTATTCACACTACTCTGGTTCCATTACCCTTTGCTTCTCTTTACTCAACCTGGTCAGAGGAGCAATAACTCTTAGTAGAGCTTGGGCATGCTTCTCTATTTTTCAGAACTGTTCTACGCTTTTGCTGCGCACTCTGATCCTTGCCCGCCTTTCTTCTTCTTTGCTATACTGGCTTCTTCTCTTTTGATCCCTTCCTACTACACTGGACGAACTCTAGCTCTCAACAGCTAGCACCCAGATTTCAGATCTAGCTTGGAAAACAACTGGCTCCTGCCAGCTGATCCAACCGATCATCAGTCTGAAGTATAACCTGATAAGCGACTTCTGACTGAGGGCAGTTAACATCTCATCTGCCTCACCCAGTAGATACTGATGTATATACTCAGAGTCGCTGAGCAGTTTTACTCTTGCCTATAAACTCCGTTAATCAATAAAGCTCTCACCTTTACTCAACTGTTACACTAACTTTTCTCTACCTTTCGATATATAGTTCCCATGGAAAACAACCCGCTTCTACTAGTTGTTACTATAGATCGCCCATTTTGTATGGGAACATCTGTCCTTGGTCGTGATTTTGGTTAACGGCTCACAGTCGTTACAAAATCTCAAGGTTTTATCTTTCGTTTCTCACACTGACACTGGAACATTCCAGGGTGAGGTACTATGTCGGATACAACCTTTATCTACCAAGCTTCTCTGTACTACTCTGACTCGTCTCTCTCTGCAGGTGCCATCTGGGAGGGTAGAGGAAAGAAATGGTTTCGAGTCCAGACACCACTCCTAGTCCAAACGCAAATTCCCTGACAGATGGTAAACCTGACAGCTCGTCTGGGAAAAACATTTAGAACGCACTAGCTACAGGCATTGAGGCTGATTCCCTAATCTGACTACTCAACTCGCTCACAAGAGCTAGAACCCTCTGACAACCTTCCCTGTGTAAACTAGGAGCCGGTTGGGTTGACATCAAACCTCTAGGCACCTATACTCTGTCCCCACCAAGGACTACCTCTGATCCATCCAGCACTCTGAACTCTCCTACCTTGTCTCTGCAGACATAGGTAGTACTATGAGTAGCTAGCCAATCCGCCCTAGAATGACATCAGATAGCCAACTCTAGAACCATAAGGTCAGCTGGATAGCATCTACTCACCACAACTCTACATTGAACTGACTGACTGACTCTGCCTCAGATGGGTCATACTCAGGTCCACTGACCTAGAGAAAACACTCTAAGCCTCGAAGTCATCAAACCCACTCTATCAACGGCTCACTAAGCAACAAGGAATGAGAAACACTCGGGTTCAAAACAAATAGCATACACGTCCGAACAGTCACAAGTGAACGTACCTGACGTCACCATGTTCGATGTGATAGCCTCCTGCTGAATCAGGGTGAAGATCCGAGCCAAAGCTAACGGAACTTCCCTCGGGAATCTAAAGAAAAGGCTAACCCTTTCCTCTGCCTCAACCGCCACTTAATCCCAGACTAAAACTGAAATCTCCTCCTGCACTTACACTTATTCTTCCTCTTTTCTTTCTCTGTTCTGCTCTAGTTTATTTACTTTTCTTTTCCTCTTAGTCTGATCTATCTCACTTACTGTTATTCGTTTCTTACTCTTCTACTTTTGACTCTGTTCGCTGAAGATTTCTTATATTTGAGGGCTACATTCGGAGATGAGAGATCACTCTCCCTATACCTGGATAAAATCCAAGGCCATAGCATCTCATCGCAACACTTCGAGCTCTTTCCTGGCTCACTAACCTCTAGCTATTACTCGTTTGGCTTTTATTATCTCTCTCACTCTACTGGTGCCATCCTGCCGAGAAGACTAGGAATGATTCTGGGTCTAGACACCATTCCTATATTCCATTCTATTCTCTTAGCAAGTGGTAAACCTGACGACTTATTTGGGCCAATATCTACAACTTTTCTCTGGCTGCGGGCACTAAAACTGGTTCCTCTCCTGATCTGACTAACTGCGATGCTCTCTGACACAAACAAGAAACCTCTAATAACCTCTCCTAAACAGTTTAAGAGCCTATAAGGCTGATATCAAATTCCAGGCATCTCTACACTGTCCCCTCAACAAACTACTTGTGATCCATCCTGATCTCTAAGCCTGACTACTCTGTCTCTGCTATCTAAGGCAGTACTATGAGTAGCTAGCCCATCCACCCCTAGAATGACATCAAACAATCACCCTAAAACCATTAGGTCAGCTGGAAGGCACCTACTCACAACTAGCACTGAACTCAACTGGCAGACTGACTCTGCCGCTGATGGATCACAATTGAGTCTATTGACCCAAAGAGGACATTCTAATCCCAGAAGCTATCAATCCCCTACTCTCTATGGCTCTCAAAGCACGAAGGAAAGCGAAACCTCAGAGTCGCTAATAGCAGACACATCAAACATATGGAAGTGAAAAGTACCTGTCACCGCCATGTCCGATGTGTGAACCTCCGACTGTGTCAAAGCGAAGATCCGTGCTGGTACTGATGGACCTTCACCTGGGGAACCTGTGGAAGAAGGAGTGATCTCGCTCCCTCTGCCTCTGCCCTGTGCCATGGCTAGAGCTCGTGGCTGAGCCATTCTGTCTGAGGCTGTCTGCTGGGACTGTGGTATCAACGTCGCGGTGGAACACTCACGTGCTATGTGCCCCTCCTGTCCGCACCTAAAACATGCTGTTGTCCCTACGAGATAGACTCCTTTGTGCCTCCGACTGCACCTCGTACATCTAGAACTATCCCAACCAGCACTCGAGCCATCGCCAAAACCCATACTAGACTTAACCCTTTTCCAGAACTCTTTCTTCTTTGACCCTTTCAGGCCTCTAACTTTCTTTTTATTCTTTGCAGCAGCCTCACCCAAAGGGAAACGATCACTATCCCCTGGGTAATTTTCTACACTCATGTTTTTTGTCTGTCCTAGCTGCTCAGATTCACTCTCCTTACGCTCCCTTGAGCTATCTGGAAAAGCCCATCCGGCAAACTCTGTAGCAAACTGCTCCCAGGATAAGCTTTCTACCCTCGGGCCCACATACTGGTTGAACCATTCCCTTGCCTTCTCACATTTCAATGTGACCCCTGCCATCTGAATGGCTCTACTCTCACTAGCTCCCAACTCATCAGTTATCATTTTGACCGTTCTGAGATATTCAAACGGGTCATCACCTATCTCAAATTTGGGAACATCCAACCTCAAATAATCTGTCATCTCCATACTTCCTCCAGGTGAACTAGGCTTGGGTGTTTGGACAACTGGGGCTACTGGTTCTACTGGTGGTGGAGGAGGTGCAACATGCCCTAGGGTAAGGGTTGCTGAACTTGGATAACCAAAGAAGGGTGGAAACATAGTATACTGTGGATATGGCGGTGGATATGGCGGGTAGAAGGAAGGATAAGGCATAAAGGTGGGATATGGGTTATACCTAGGAAACTCCGATATACCACCCATTAGGTACTTTGCCCCCCACGGGTAGGGTGGATACTGAGGTGGAACAAATCTCGAGGCTTGAGTGCCTCCTTGGGGCTCACCCATATCTCCTCCTAACCAACTCATACCAAAGCTACCATCTCTGCTCTGCTCATCCTCCTCTACTTCCCTCATATCCCCTGACATACCACTCTGAACAACTCCCCATCTACTCTCATCAACAGACCTTCTAGGGTCCCTTGATGTACCTTCTCTGCTTACTCTATCTGATGTTGCCCTTTGCAGAACGGGGAGATGGGCATCCATGTCCTCATTCTCCAGCGAAGCTCCAGTCAATCTCGCAGATCGACGAGTTCCTCTCATCCTGCCTCTGAAAAGCACAACATCACACAAAAATATCATCAAATGATCCATGTGAGAACACATGAATCCTCAGCACATATCAAACATACCAATAATGCACATGCAGCTCATCATGGCATTTCACATCATGTGATCCAAACTCGAAGATATGGAGATCCAAGCTCCAAACGCCTCCAAGCTTTCAACCTCTCAACCTCTTCAAAAACACATAAAACTTCCTTAAAAACTTGTTTAACTTAAAAGATTTGATGAAAGACCATGAAAACAATCCAAGGAGATCAAGAACTCACCTAGGCCAGAAAGAGAGAAGAATCCTCCTCCTTTTTTCTGGACTCGGTGCCCTTTATAGATGAACAACCGCCTCAGCTTCGGCAGCCGAATCGCATGCAAAACCATGCAATGTTCGGCGGCCGAACTTAGACTTTCGGGGGCCGAATCTCGGGCATTTTCGGCGGCCGAACTTTTCCTTCGGCGGCCGAACATGGCAAAATGCCTCCTTGGCCTTTTCTCTTCAAAACTTAATCCATTTCCATTCTACACCTTTAAAACACTCGAAAACATTTTAGAAAACCTTTCTCTTACCCTTCTAGAAACCGCTGACATCCTCGCATTCCACCGGACGGTAGGACGGTAGGAATTCCGATGTCTAAAGCTAGCCGGGTATTACAGTGCCGCCGAAGGTGACTGGTTTTTGGCTTCCGAAAGTGCTTCCGAAGGTTGCTGAATTTTGGCTTCCTTTGGCATTTTTAGGAGCATTTTCTCCAATTTGTTTCTTCACACCTAATATTTGCAAAACATGATTAAAACCACAAAATTAGGTAGAATAGGTGCAAATAAACATCAACAAGATCATGAAAATATGGACTAAAATATGCTCTATCACACCCATATGGAGTCCAATCTGTTGGACGTCGTCGGTAACCCCACTACAAAGTCCATAGCACTATTCTCCCATTTCCACTCTGGAATCGGCAGTGGGTTAAGCATTCCAGCCGGCTTCTGATGTTCCAGCTTCACCCTCTGACACACTTCACAGGCTGACACAAACTGTGCCACTTCTCTCTTCATAACTGGCCACCAATAAACTCTTTTCAGATTTTGATACATTTTGGTGGCTCTAGGGTGAACACTGTATCTGGCATTATGAGCCTCCCTCATAATGTCTCCCTTTAGACTCACGTCATCTGGTACACACAATCTATTCCCATAGCGGAGGATTCCCATAGCGGAGGATCCCCTTACTGTCAAATCTGAACTCATCATTTTTGTCTGACTGAACAGTCCTGGCAATCTTTACTAACTCTGGGTCCTCGTGCTGTTTCTGAGCCACCTGCTCCAAAAACACAGGTGTCACTCTCATCTGGGCTATCAAAGCACCTGTACCAGACAACTCCAACTGTAGACCTTCATTTATGAGCTCGAAGAACTGCCTCACCACTGGTCTCCTCTCTGCCGAAATATGGGACAAACTGCCAAGTGATTTCCGAGTAAGGCGAATGTTGTTGCAATCATAGTCACTAAGCAGTTCTACCCATCTTCTCTGCCTCAGATTTAACTCTCTCTGACTCAAGATGTACTGCAGGCTCTTATAATCTGTGAAGATCTCACATTTCACCCCATAAAGGTAATGCCTCCACATCTTGAGTGCAAAGATTACTGCTGCCATCTCTAGGTCATGTGTAGGGTAATTCAACTCGTGCTTCTTCAGCTGCCTAGAAGCATAAGCAATCACCCTTTCATTCTGCATTAGCACACAACCCAGTCCCACACGGGACGTGTCACAATACACTGAGAAGTCTTCATTACTAGTTGGCAAAGCTAACACCGGTGCTGAAGTCAACCTCTTCTTTAGCTCCTCAAAGCTCTCCTCACACTGGTCGGTCCACACAAACCTCTGGTTCTTCTTAGTCAGTCTGGTCATAGGAGCTGCAATCTTTGAGAAGTCCTGTACGAACCTCCTGTAGTAACCTGCCAAACTCAAGAAGCTTTTGATCTCTGTCACTATAGTGGGTCTAGGCCAGTTAGCTATAGCTTCCACTTTCTTGGGGTCCACCTCTATTCCATTTTCTGACAGCACATGCCCCAAGAATGAGATACTCCTCAACCAGAACTCACACTTGGAGAACTTGGCATACAAGCCGTGTTCCCTCAAGGTTTGCAGAACTAACCTCAGATGATGGGCATGCTCCTCTGCATTCCTGGAATACACTAAGATATCATCTATGAAGACAATAACAAAGTGATCCAGGTACTGGCTAAACACTCTGTTCATGAGATCCATGAATGCTGCAGGAGCATTAGTTAACCTGAACGGCATCACAAAGAACTCATAGTGCCCATATCTGGTTCTGAATGCCGTCTTCGGCACATCCTCTTCTCTTATCCTCAGCTGATGGTACCCAGATCTCAGATCTATTTTGGAGAAACAACCTGCTCCTGCTACCTGGTCGAATAGATCGTCAATCCTCGGCAACGGGTACTTATTCTTGGTAGTGACCTTGTTCAACTGCCTGTAGTCGATACAAAGTCTGAGGGATCCATCTTTCTTTTTCACAAACAACACTGGAGCATCCCAAGGTGAGGTACTCGGTCGAATGAAGCCTCGATCTACCAACTCTTGCAACTGCTCCTTAAGCTCCTTCAATTCTGCTGGTGCCATCCTGTAGGGAGGGATAGAGATCGGTCTGGTTCCAGGCATCAACTCAATTTCAAACTCTATCTCCCTAGCAGGTGGTAAACCTGGCAGCTCGTCTGGGAAAACATCTAAAAACTCACTGACCATGGGCATTGAGGCGGGCTCTCTGACATGACTATCCAGCTCTCTCACATGAGCTAGAAAACCCTGACAACCCCTCCTGAGCAACCTACGAGCTTGAAGGGCTGATATCAAACCTCTAGGTGTACTCCCCCTGTCTCCTCTGAAGACAACCTCTGACCCATCCTGACATCTGAACTTGACTACCTTGTCTCTGCAGTCCAAGGTAGCACCATGGGTAGATAGCCAATCCATCCCTAGAATGACGTCAAAATCTGTCAAATCTAGAACCACAAGGTCGGCTGAAAGGCATCTTCCCTCAACAAAAACTGGACTATACTGGCAGACTGACTCTGCCACTGATGGGTCGCACTTGGGTCCATTGACCCATAGGGGACACTCTAACCCAAAGATCATCAATCCCAACCTCTCGACGGCCCTTGGAGCAATGAAAGAATGAGATGCACCAGGGTCCATTAAGGAATAAACATCTGAGCAACCAATGATGAGATTACCTGCCACCACGGTGTTCGATGCATTCGCCTTCTACTGTGTCATTGTGAAGATCCGTGCTGGGGCTGATGGACCTTCACCTCTGAAACCCGTTGAAGAAGAGGTTGCCCCTCTCCCTCTGCCTCTGCCACTGGCCTGAGTCGCGGCTGGAGCTACTGGTTGAGCCACACTACCAGAGGCTGTCTGCTGAGACTGTGCCATAAAAGCTGCTCTAGGACACTCCCGTGCCATGTGTCCCTCCTGCCCACATCTGAAGCAGGCTGTCGTCCCAACCAGACATACTCCCTTGTGCGGCTTTCCACACTTCCTGCAAGCTGCATTAACTGCACCTGAACTCAAGCCACTTCCCAATCCCAGACCTGACTTGATCTTGCTCCATAACTTGTTCTTCTTTGACTTCTTGGTGGTACTACTCCACCTCTTACTGCCTGAAGCTGCTGCATTCAAGGTAGAAGGATCTAACTTGCCCCCACCAGGGGTCTTGGAACCAGAAGGTTGTGCCACTGACTGTTTAACTTTTCCCTCGATTATTGCACTAGCCTCCATCCTCCGAGCCATATCCACTATGGCATGGAAACTCTCCCTCTCTGCTGACTGGATCAAGGAGGAATACCTGGAATGGAGCCTCATGATATACCTCCTTGACTTCTTCTGATCTGTGTCTAGATTCTGCCCAGCAAATGACAACAGCTCTAAAAATCTATCTGTGTACTCATCCACACTCATCTCCTCTGTCTGCCTTAGCTGCTCAAATTCAATCATCTTTAACTCCCTTGAACTGTCAGGGAAAGCCCATCCTGCGAACTCATTTGCAAACTCCTCCCATGAAAGACTATCCAACCTCGGGTTCACATAGTTCTTGAACCACTCACGGGCCTTCTTGCATTTTAGCATGAACCCAGCCATCTGAATGGCTCTACTGTCATCAGCTCCTATCTCATCTGTAATCATCTTGACCCTCCCGAAGTACTCGAATGGGTCATCACCTGTTTCATACTGGGGAGCACCCAGCTTCATGTAATCGGTCATCTTGACCTTGCTCCCTCTAGATGAGCTAGGCTTAGGCATTTGGGTTTCTGGGGCAGTAGGTTCTGCTGGTGGTGGAGGAGGTGCAACATTCCCTGGGTTAGGGTCTGTTGTACCTGGGTAGAAAGATGGGGGTGGGTACATAGGGTACTGTGGGTATGATGGGTAGAAAGGTGGGTATGGCATATGAGAGTGGTAAGGGCTAAAGTTGGGGTAATCCGATGTACCTCCCATCGAATACCTGGGATTCTGAGAAAAGGGTGGGTACTGGGGTGGCTAAACAAATCCCGAGGCCTGAGTGCCTCATTGGGACTCTCCCATGCCCTCTTCCGACATACTCACTCCAAGACTGCCATCCCTCCTCTGATCCACATCCATATCATCCCCCACATCTTCTGAAATTCCTCCTTGAGCTGTTCCCCTTACTGATCTGCTTCTGTTCATATCCAAAGACCTTCTAGGGTCTCTCACTGCTCTTTCCGTGCTAGACCTGCTAGACATTGCCCTAGGCAATGCAGGGGGACTGGCACTCATGCCCTCATCCTCCGGTGGTACTCCAGTCAATCATGCAGATCGACGAGTTTCTCTCATCCTGTTTACTGAAAAACAGCACACATAGCACAACATTAGCATCAAATGGTTCATGTGAAAACACATGAACCCGCATCACCTACATAGCATATTATTAATGTACATGCATAAAATCATGGCATTTCACATCATCATTCAAGACAGGACTCTACATCCTATCCTAGTGGACATGATTTTCCTATTGTACTTGACCTTCTATAACCTCTATGAGCCCGACACTCTCTAAGTCCGATCATATGAATCTAGGGCTCTGATACCAATCTGTAACGACCCGAAAATCGGACTGCTACAGGCGCTAGGATCCAGATCGGCTTAAGGCCGCCGGGACCCATAGCAAGCCTAACATACAACCTGTATACCTGTTTAATCCCATACATGATCAACAATTACATAAAAATTTAAAACTTTCTCATTTATTCATTCATTTATTCGTTCATTCATTCATTCCTTCACCAAGCTTAACCTGTGCATGCACAAATCATAATATAAAACCTCTCACTGGAGTCCTCATCAAATACTCCAGTGGGGTAACATAAAATACATTAAGCTTGGTTTACAATAATCATCATTAAACATTTAAGATCATGTACTAAAAAGGGATTAATGACATACTATGGTCAAGCACAACTCTAAACTTCCATAAGCATCATTACATTACATTTCTATACTATACTTTTGCATTACATCATATTCATGTCCACATCTAGCTATTCCATATAACATGACTCTACTCCTGCTGACCTCCTGGTCTATCCTGTACCTGCAAACCTAGGGGTTAAGGGAGAGGGGTGAGCTATAAAGCCTAGTGAGCAGAATAAATAAACATTCAATTTAAATTTCATGCTTTCATGAAATGCAACACATCACAAACAAATCACATCAAGGATGGACTTGTCACCAATAGTCCTCTACATAGTCCAATCATGCCAGGGGCGTAGAATGGGCCTCACTTGTAATACCCGGCTAGAATCCTGCACCGGAATTCCTGTCGTCCGGTGGAATCCGGGGTGTCGGAATTCTTAGAAGGGTAGGATATATGTTTTCATACAGTGTTATGATGTATTTTAAGGTTTTTCATTGCATTGGTTTGAGTTGGTTTGAGTTGTGAAGAGAAAAGTCTATGGAGACTTTTTGCCAAGTTCGGCCGCCGAAGGTAAGTTCGGCCGCCGAAAGTGCCCAATGTTCGGCTTCCGCAGTTCAGGTTCGGACCCCGAATGTTGCATGGTTTTGCATGCGATTCGGCAGCCGAAGCTGAGATGGCTAGCCAACTATTGAGCATTCCTTAGTCAGCATTTTAGACAGGTGTTGGCTCCAAACCCTGTCCAGAAGATTGGCCACGTCTCCCATGATTTATTTGCAAGCCCAGCTCATGCAGAGTGTTTGTTGGTTTCCAAAAATTGTTGAAGGTTTTGAAGTGAAAAAGCTTAGTTTTGAGTGTTTATGAGTTTGAAGAGACGGTGATCCATTTTCTTTGTTCAGATTGGTCATCTTCTTGTTTACAGGAGGTAAGTGAAGATCGTGCATATGTTTTACTGTTTTACAGAAGTGAAGGTGTGGGTAGAGATGCATGCTTAGGTGACAAAGGGTGTTTTTTGATGGTTTAGCTTGAAAGCATGATTATGTGTTCTGTTTGATGTGTTTGTTGGGGTTTTTAGGTAGTTTTGGACCCCTTAGTACATATACATGAGTATATGTGTGTTGAAGAGTTGAAGTATGCATGTTTGGCGAGATTGAAGGGATGGAAGAGCTTGTTTGCCGTCGGGGCTGAGTTCTGGATGAACTCAGGTTCGGCAGCCGAAGGTTCATTCGGCCGCCGAACCTCTTACAGGGTGGCTTAGGCTGCCACAGCTTGCCCCCGCGAGTTTTGCATGTTCGGCTCTGTTTAGGGGATTCGGCCGCCGAAGGTGCTGCCGAAGGATAGAGACTTTCGTCTCTGGAGTGCCTTTTGGCCTCCGAAACTTGCCCCCGAAAGGGTTCGGCTGCCGAAGCTTGAGATTCGGCCGCCGAAGGTGCTTGAGTTTCGTCTCTGGAGAGGACTTTCGGCCGCCGAACCTGCCGCCGAAAGTGTTCTGTCCAGTGTTCTTTTGCATGCTTTGCATGGATGTTAGAGTGAGTGTAAGGGGATTATTGTGGAGTTTAATAGAGTTGGTCATAAGCTAGTTTGGTCCCTCATTTCAGTCTATCTGTATAGGTACAGACCAGAGGAACCAGAGAGAGCAGCAGTGAGTTCTGCTCCAGAGCCTGCAGAGTCAGTCCAGTTAGCCCGAGGTGAGTGGAACTAAACTTAACTCTTTTACTTGCACAATGGAATGTTTTCGCATATCTCATGCATCATGAGTATGCCATAGGTTGATTGCATTAGTATCCACGAATATGTTGCATTGCATCGTTCTTTAGTGATGTGAGTGAATGCTGAATGATCCAATAGTCTCAGGCAGGAAGTCCAGGAGCCTTTGACTACGCCCTAGCAGGTATAGAGAAGTCCAGGACCCTTTGACTACGCCCTGGCAGGTATAGCAAGTCCAGGAGCCTTTGACTACGCCCTGGCAATGGTAAGTACAGAGGTGTTATATACACATATACATATATGACAGGAAGACCAGGTGCTCGACTCTACGCCCTGGCACAGAGTTACTGGGACTATGTGGTGACAGGTTTACTCTTGATGTGGCTTGTCTGTGCTGTGGTGCATTCCATGAGATCATATTTACTGAGATGTTTTATTGTTCTACTCACTGGGCTATAGAGCTCATCCCACTCCCTTAACCCCAATTTTGCAGGTTCAGTGTACAGTGTGCAGGGACAGTCCAGTAGAGTACAGGAAGAGTAAAGAGATTTGTAATAGCTTCGAGTGGACATGTAATATTAAAGACATGTAATAGTTGTGTATAAAGTTAGAACTGTGCTTGACTCAGTGATGTATGTTTTGTACATGATCTGTATATGTATATAGGTTTTACTGTATGTGAAAAACCAGGCTTAACAGGTATGAGTTAACCCATCTAGAGCAAGCTCTAGTCAGGGGTACAGAGTACAGAGTACAGAGTACATGAGTACAGAGTACAGAGTACAGAGATCGTGCATGCACAGGTTAAGCCTTGGTTCAGAAAAGAGTTTTTATTTTCACAGAAAATGTATGATCATGTATGAGTTTTACAGGTACACAGAGAGTATAGCAGGCTTGCTACGGGTTTTGGCGGCCTTAAGCCGACCTGAATCCTAGCGCCGGTGACGGTCCATTTTGGGGTCGTTACAGATTGGTATCAGAGCCCTAGGTTCACATGATCGGACCTATAGAGACAGTGTCGGGCTCATACAGGTTAGAAGTGGTCAAGCACAATAGGAAATCATGTCCACTAGGATAGGGTCTTGAGTCCTATCTGCTATGATATGCCATGAGTTTTGCATGTGTATTATGGATATGTGATGTTTATGTGCTAAAGTGTTATGTTATATGTTGTGTTTCCAGAGTAAAGATGAGAGGAACTCGTCGATCAGCTCGATTGACTGAAGTCCCACCAGAGAATGAGAGACCAGCTGCTCGTCCTCCTGCATTGCCCAGGGCAAGGTCGCAGAGACCTAGCAGGGAAGGTACGTCAATAGACCCTAGAAGGTCTGTAGACGAGAGCAGAAGAGGTACAGCTAGGGGAGGAAGATCAGAGGAAAGGAGGGAAGCTATGGAGATTGATCAGTCTAGAGATGACAGCATGGGTATAGGCAGCTTTGAGGAAGGTATGGGAGAGTCGCAGGGAGGCGCTCAGACCTCAGGTTTTGGCTATCCAGAGTATCCGATGGGAGGTATGTCGGAGTACTCGAGTTTTGTGCCATATCCTCCGTACATGCCATATATGCCTTATCCTTACTATCCACCATATCCTATGTATCCCTCTTCCCCTACCCATCCAAGTGCAGCACACCCAGAACCAAATGACCCAGTACCACCACCAGAACCAGTAGCCCCTGTTGTTGACAGACATCAACCTAGCTCATCTGGAGGTAAGGTACAAATGACGGAGTACTTGAAATTGGATGCTCTGAAATACAACACGGGAGATGATCCATTTGATTACCTCAGAGCAGTTAGGATGATAACTAGTGAATTGGGAGCAGATGATAGGAGAGCCATTGAGATGGCAGGGTTTACACTTAAATGCAAGAAAGCCAGAGAATGGTTTAAGAATTATGTGGAGCCTAGAATGGACAGCATGTCATGGGGAGAGTTCGCCAATGAGTTTGCAGGGTGGGCTTTTCCTGATAGTTCCAGAGAGATGAAAGTAATTGAATTCGAACAGTTGAGACAGACAGATGAGATGAGTGTTGATGAATTCACCGATAAGTTCCTGGATCTGCTTCAGTATGTGGGTCAAGCCTATGATACTGATCAGAAGAAGGCAAGGAGATATACGATGAGACTGCATCCTAGGTATTCTTCCTTGATTCTTCCCGCAGAAAAGGAGAGTTTCCACACGATTGTGGACGCAGCCAGGAAAATGGAAGCTAGTGCCAATATTCAGAAACAGTCAAAGGCACAGGCTTCGGGTTCTAAAGTCCCCACTCCAGGCAGTAAAAGATGGGATAGAGCAAAAGGAACAAAGAGTAAGTTCTGGAGTAAAGTCAAGTCAGGTCTGGGAATAGGTAGTGGCTCAAGCTCTGGCACAGCTCCAGTATGCAGACGATGCGGAAAACCACATGGAGGAGTTTGTCGGTTGGGATCTACAGCTTGTTTTCGATGTGGACAGGAAGGGCATATTGCTCGGGATTGTCCGCAGATGACTTCTGCACCATCCCAACAGATGAGTTCAAGCAGTGTGGTACAGCCAGTTGTTCGGCCAGCAGCTTCAGTCATGCCTCAGAGTAGTGGCAGAGGTAGAGGGAGAGGGGCAGCCTCTACTTCAGCAGCAGGTTCCCGAGGTGGAAATCCGGTAGCCCCAGCACGGATTTTCACAGTGACACAGGAGGAGGCTAACACGTCGAACACAGTGATGTCAGGTAATCTCATCATTGGGTGTTCAGATGTGTATGTTTTGATGGACCCCGGTGCTTCTCATTCCTTTATTGCTTCGAGAGCCATAGAGAGATTGGGTTTGATCAGTTCTGAGTTAGAGTATCCTCTCTGGGTCAGTGGACCTAAGTGTGACCCATCAGTGGCAGTGTCAGTCTGTCGTTTCAGTCCAGTGTTTATAGAGGGTAGATACCTTCCAGCTGACCTTGTGGTTCTAGATTTGACGGATTTTGATGTCATTCTAGGGATGGATTGGTTATCTACATATAGTGCTACTTTGGACTGTAGAGAGAAGCTAGTGAGTCTCAAAGACCAGGATGGGTCAGAGTGTGTCTTCAGACGAGACAGGAGAGGTACACCCAGAGGTATGATTTCAGCCCTTCAGGCTCGTCGATTGCTTAGGAGGGGTTGTCAGGGGTTTCTAGCTCATGTGAGAGAGCTAGACAGTCAGGTGAGGGAACCAGCCACAGTACCAGTAGTTCAAGAGTCTCTCGATGTTTTCCCAGAAGATTTGCCAGGTACCCGGCTAGAATCCGGCACCGGAATTCCTGTCGTCCGGTGGAATCCGGGGTGTCGGAATTCTTAGAAGGGTAGGATATATGTTTTCATACAGTGTTATGATGTATTTTAAGGTTTTTCATTGCATTGGTTTGAGTTGGTTTGAGTTGTGAAGAGAAAAGTCTATGGAGACTTTTTGCCAAGTTCGGCCGCCGAAAGTGCCCAATGTTCGGCTTCCGCAGTTCAGGTTCGGCCCCCGAATGTTGCATGGTTTTGCATGCGATTCAACAGCCAAAGCTGAGATGGCTAGCCAACTATTAAGCATTCCTTAGTCAGCATTTTGGACAGGTGTTGGCTCCAAACCCTGTCCAGAAGATTGGCCACGTCTCCCATGATTTATTTGCAAGCCCAGCTCATGCAGAGTGTTTGTTGGTTTCCAAAAATTGTTGAAGGTTTTGAAGTGAAAAAGCTTAGTTTTGAGTGTTTATGAGTTTGAAGAGACGGTGATCCATTTTCTTTGTTCAGATTGGTCATCTTCTTGTTTACAGGAGGTAAGTGAAGATCGTGCATATGTTTTACTGTTTTACAGAAGTGAAGGTGTGGGTAGAGATGCATGCTTAGGTGACAAAGGGTGTTTTTTGATGGTTTAGCTTGAAAGCATGATTATGTGTTCTGTTTGATGTGTTTGTTGGGGTTTTTAGGTAGTTTTGGACCCCTTTGTACATATACATGAGTATATGTGTGTTGAGGAGTTGAAGTATGCATGTTTGGCGAGATTGAAGGGATGGAGGAGCTTGTTTGCCGTCGGGGCTGAGTTCTGGATGAACTCAGGTTCGGCAGCCGAAGGTTCATTCGGCCGCCGAACCTCTTGCAGGGTGGCTTAGGCTGCCACAGCTTGCCCCCGCGAGTTTTGCATGTTCGGCTCTGTTTAGGGGATTCGGCCGCCGAAGGTGCCGCCGAAGGATAGAGACTTTCGTCTCTGGAGTGCCTTTTGGCCTCCGAAACTTGCCCCCGAAAGGGTTCGGCTGCCGAAGCTTGAGATTTGGCCGCCGAAGGTGCTTGTGTTTCGTCTCTGGAGAGGACTTTCGGCCGCCGAACCTGCCGCCGAAAGTGTTCTGTCCAATGTTCTTTTGCATGCTTTGCATGGATGTTAGAGTGAGTGTAAGGGGATTCTTGGGGAGTTTAATAGAGTTGGTCATAAGCTAGTTTGGTCCCTCATTTCAGTCTATCTGTATAGGTACAGACCAGAGGAACCAGAGAGAGCAGCAGTGAGTTCTGCTCCAGAGCCTGCAGAGTCAGTCCAGTTAGCCCGAGGTGAGTGGAACTAAACTTAACTCTTTTACTTGCACAATGGAATGTTTTCGCATATCTCATGCATCATGAGTATGCCATAGGTTGATTGCATTAGTATCCACGAATATGTTGCATTGCATCGTTCTTTAGTGATGTGAGTGAATGCTGATGTAACGACCCCAAAAAGGACCGTCACCGGCGCTAGGATTCAGGTCGGCTTAAGGCCGCCAGAACCCGTAGCAAGCCTGCTATACTCTCTATGTACCTGTAAACCTCATACATGATCATACATTTTCTGTGAAAATAAAACTCTTTGCTGAACCAAGGCTTAACCTGTGCATGCACTATCTCTGTACTCTGTACTCATGTACTCTGTACTCTATATCCCTGACTAGAGCTTGCTCTAGATGGGTTAACTCATACCTGTTAAGCCTGGTTTTCACATACAGGAAAACATATATACATATACAGATCATGTACAAAACATACATCACTAGGTCTAGGTCAAGTAACAACTATTACATCTCTTTAATATTACATGTCCACTCTAAGCTATTACAGATCTCTTTACTCTTCCTGTACTCTGCTGGACTGTCCCTGTACACTGTACACTGAACCTGCAAAACTGGGGTTAAGGGAGTGGGATGAGCTCTATAGCCCAGTGAGTAGAACAGTAAAACATCTCAGTAAAATATGATCTCATGGAATGCACCATATCACAGACAAGCCACATCAAGAGTAAACCTGTCACCACATAGTCCCAGTAACTCTGTGCCAGGGCGTAGAATCGAGCACCTGGTCTTCCTGTCATATATGTATATGTGTATATAACACCTGTGAACTTACCATTGCCAGGGCGTAGTCAAAGGCTCCTGGACTTTGCTATACCTGCCAGGGCGTAGTCAAAGGCTCCTAGACTTGCTATACGTGCCAGGGCGTAGTCAAAGGCTCCTGGACTTCCTGTCTGAGACTATTGGATCATTCAGCATTCACTCACATCACCAAATAACAATGCAATGCAACATATTCGTGAATACTAATGCAATCAACCTATGGCATAAACATGATGCATGAGATATGCTCAAAAGCAGTTTGTAGTTCAATGAAAAGTCATAAGTTTAGTTCCACTCACCTCGGGCTAACTGGACTGACTGACTCTGCAGGTTCTGAATCTCTGGAGCAGTACTCACTGCTGCTCTCTCTGGTTCCTCTGGTCTGTATAAGCACATAAAGACTCAAATGAGGGACCAAACAAGCTTATGACCAACTCTATTAAACTCCCCAAGAATCCCCTTACACTCACTCTAATAGTCATGCAAAGCAAGCAAAAGAAAGCTGGACAGAACACTTTCGGCGGCAGGTTCGGCGGCCGAATGTCCTCTCCAGAGACGAAACTCAAGCACCTTCGGCGGCCGAATCTCTATGTTCGGCGGCCGAACCCTTTCGGGGGCAAGTTTCGAAGGCCACAAGGCACTCCAGAGACGAAAGTCTCTAACCTTCGGCGGCACCTTCGGCGGCCGAATCCCCCAAACAGAGCCGAACATGCACAACTCGCGGGGGCAAGCTATGGCAGCCTAAGCCACCATGCAAGAGGTTCGGCGGCCGAATAATCCTTCGGCTGCCGAACCTGAGTTCATCCAGAACTCAGCTTCAACGGCAAACCATCTCCTCCTTCCCTTCAATAACTCCAAACATGCATATACCAATTCCTCAACACACATATACATAAGTATATGATCACAGGGGTCCAAAACTATCTAATAACCCCAAACAACAAATCAAACATAACACATAATCATGTATACATGCATAAATCATCTAAACTCCCATTAAAAACCTAAACATGCATCTCCTTCCACAAATCCCATAAAACCTTCAGAAAATATAAAAACATGTTCAAGAGCATCACTTACCTCCTGTTATAAGAAGATAAACACTCTGATCAAAGGAAACGAACCACCTCTCTTCACACTCTCAAACTCTCCAAAGCTCACTTGTTTTGCTCCAAAACTTTCAAAATTTGGTAAACGAGCAAACTCCTGCATGAGCTGCTCAAACTTAGCAAATAAAGCATGGAGACGTGGCCAACTTCTGGACATGATCTGGTGATCACACCTGTCCAACATGCTGACTAAGGGATACAAAGCTGCTGGCTAAGCACCCCAGCTTCGGCTGCCGAATCGCATGCAAAACCATGCAACATTCGGGGGCCGAACTTGACCTTCAGAAGCCGAACATTGAGCACTTTCGGCGGCCGAACTTATCTTCGGCGGCCGAACTTGGCAAACATCTCCATAGACTTTTCTCTTCCAATCTTAACCCAACTCAACTCAATTCACCTAACAACAACACACATAAAACACATAATAGCACTTAAGAACATATAACACACTTCGACATCCTGGATTCCACCGGTAAACAGGAATGCCGACGCCGGACTCTAGCCGGGTATTACATTCTCCCCTCCTTAAGAACATTCGTCCTCGGATGTTCCTAAAACACACAATTTAACACATGAAACGGAGAAAACTAACCTCAAAACAAATATGGATACTGCTGGAGCATAGACTCCCGCGTCTCCCATGTGCACTCTTCTAGGTTATGGTGGTTCCATAGAACTTTCACCATCGGAATCTCCTTGTTCCTTAGCTGTCTGATCTGCGTGTCCAGAATCCGCACTGGCTGCTCTATATAGGTGAGATCTGTGTGAATCTCCACCTCAGGCTCACTCAGAACCTGATTCGGATCTGACACAAACTGTCGTAGCATAGAAACATGAAATACCGGGTGAATCCTCTACATAGAAGCAGGTAAATCCAGCTTATACGACACATTTCCGATCCTCTGCAACACCTCAAAGGGTCCAATGTACCGTGGAGCCAATTTACCTTTCTTCCCAAAACGAACCACTCCTTTCATTGGAGACACTTTCAGCAATACCCAATTACCCTCCTGAAACTCTAACTGCTTTCTGCGCACGTCTGCATAACTTTTCTGTCTACTCTGAGCTGTTCTGATTCTCTCTCTGATCATGGGCACCATTCTACTAGTAATATCTACTAACTCTGGCCCTGCAAGAGCCTTCTCTCCTACCTCTTCCCAGCAAACAGGGGATCTGCACTTCCTCCCATATAAAGCTTCATAAGGAGCCATCCCGATGCTCGCATGATGGCTGTTATTGTAGGCAAACTCCACCAAAGGTAGATGCTGCCTCCAAGAACCGCCAAAGTCTAACACACATAGGCGAAGCATATCCTCTATGGTCTGGATGGTCCTTTCTGACTGTCCATCAGTCTGTGGGTGGAAAGCAGTACTAAAATCCAATCTCGTGCCCATTGCACTTTGCAGACTCCGCCAAAAGCGGGAGGTAAACTGAGGTCCTCTGTCTGACACTATAGACACTGGAACTCCATGTAATCTCACTATCTCATCCAGATAGACCTGTGCCAACTTATCCACAGAATAGTTACTCCGTACTGGAAGAAAATGAGCAGATTTCGTGAGTCTGTCCACAATCACCCATATCGAGTCTATCCTGTTGGACACTACTGGTAAACCCACTACAAAATCCATGGCTATGTTCTCCCATTTCCACTCTGGAATCGGTAATGGGTTAAGCATTCCGGCTGGTTTCTGATGCTCTAATTTCACCCTCTGACAAACCTCACAGGCTGTCACAAACTGCGCCACTTCCTTCTTCATGGCTGGCCACCAATAAACCCTTTTCAAATCCTGATACATCTTGGTGGCTCCTGGGTGAACACTATACCTCGCATTATGAGCTTCCCTCATAATGTCTTCCTTTACACTGCCCCTATCTGGTACACAAAGTCGACTCCCATAGCGAAGGATCCCTTTGCTGTCAAATCTAAACTCTGCATTGTTGCCTGACTGAACAGTCCTGGCAATTTTCATCAACTCAGGGTCCTCGTGCTGTCTCTGAGCTATCTGCTCCAGAAACACAGGTGTCACTCTCATCTGTGCTATCAACGCACCTGTACCAGACAACTCTAACTGTAATCCCTCGTCAAAGAGCTTATAAAGCTCCATCACAACCGGTCTCCGCTCTGCTGCTATATGGGCTAAACTGCCTAGTGACTTCCGGCTTAGAGCGTCTGCGACAACATTCGCCTTACCCGGATGATACTGGATCTTACAATCATAATCACTGAGCAATTCGACCCATCTTCTTTGCCGCAAATTCAGCTCTCTCTGACTTAAGATGTACTGTAAACTCTTGTGATCGGTGAAGATCTCGCATTTAACCCCGTAGAGGTAATGCCGCCACATCTTAAGTGCAAAGATAACTGCTGCCATCTCTAGGTCATGGGTAGGGTAATTCAACTCGTGCTTCTTCAACTGTCTAGAAGCATAAGCTATTACTCTATCACTCTGCATCAATACACAACCCAATCCCACTCGAGATGCGTCACAGAACACTGTGAACTCTTCATTACTCGCAGGCAGAGCTAACACTAGTGCTGTTGTCAATCTCCTCTTGAGCTCCTCAAAGCTCTCTTCACACTGGTCTGACCAGATAAACTTCTGGTTCTTCTGAGTCAATTTGGTCATAGGAGCTGCTATCTTTGAGAAGTTCTGGACGAACCTCCTGTAGTACCCTGCCAGTCCCAGAAAGCTTTTAATCTCAGTTACTGTCATGGGTCTGGGCCAGTTAGCTATAGCCTCTATCTTCTTGGGGTCTACCTCAATACCCTCTGCTGATACCACATGTCCCAAGAAGGCAATGCTCCGCAACCAAAACTCACACTTCGAGAACTTGGCATATAAACCATGCTCTCTCAGTGTCTGCAAAACGATCCTCAGATGCTGGGCATGCTCCTCTGCATCTCTGGAATACACTAAGATATCATCGATAAACACAATGACAAAGTGATCCAGAAACTCACTGAATACCCTGTTCATGAGATCCATAAATGCTGCAGGGGCATTAGTCAACCCGAACGGCATCACTAAGAACTCATAATGCCCATATCTGGTCCGGAAAGCTGTCTTAGGCACATCTGCCTCTCTGACTCTCAACTGATGATATCCAGATCTCAGATCTATTTTCGAAAAACAACCTGCTCCAGCTAGCTGGTCAAATAGATCATCAATCCTAGGTAAAGGATACCTATTCTTGATAGTGACCTTGTTCAACTGTCTGTAGTCGATACAAAGTCTGAGGGATCCATCCTTCTTTCTGACAAAGAGCACTGGAGCACCCCAAGGTGAGGTACTAGGGCGGATGAAACCCTTATCTACCAAGTCCTGCAACTGTGCTTTCAACTCTGTTAACTCAGCTGGCGCCATCCTGTAGGGAGGTATAGAGATAGGTCTGGTACCTGGCAATAATTCAATTTCAAACCCTATCTCCCTATCAGGTGGTAGTCCTGGCAAATCGTCTGGGAACACATCGAGAAACTCTCGGACTACTGGTACTGTGGCTGGTTCCCTAACCTGACTATCTAGCTCTCTCACATGAGCTAGAAACCCCTGACAACCCCTCCTAAGCAAACGACGAGCCTGAAGGGCTGAAATCATACCTCTGGGTGTACCTCTCCTGTCTCCTCTGAAGACACACTCTGACCCATCCTGGTCTCTGAGACTCACTAGCTTCTCTCGACAGTCCAAAGTAGCACTATATGTAGATAACCAATCCATCCCTAGAATGACATCAAAATCTGTCAAATCTAGAACCACAAGGTCAGCTGGAAGGCATCTACCCTCTATAAACACTGGACTGAAACGACAGACTGACACTGCCACTGATGGGTCACATCTAGGTCCACTGACCCAGAGAGGATACTCTAACTCAGAACTGATCAAACCCAACCTCTCTATGGCTCTCGAAGCAATAAAGGAATGAGAAGCACCGGGGTCCATCAAAGCATACACATCTGAACACCCAATGATGAGATTACCTGACACCACTGTGTTCGACGTGTTAGCCTCCTCCTGTGTCACTGTGAAAATCCGTGCTGGGGCTACCGGATTTCCACCTCGGGAACCTGCTGCTGAAGTAGAGGCTACCCCTCTCCCTCTACCTCTGCCACTAGTCTGAGGCATGACTGGAGCTGCTGGCCGTACAACTGGCTGTACCACACTACCTGAACTCATCTGCTGGGATGGTGCAAAAGTCATCTGCGGACAATCCCGAGCAATATGCCCTTCCTGTCCACATCGAAAACAAGCTGTAGATCCCAACCGACAAACTCCTCCATGTGGTTTTCCGCATCGTCTGCAGACTGGAGCTGTGCCAGAGCTTGAGCCACTACCTATTCCCAGACCTGACTTGACTTTATTCCAGAACTTACTCTTTGTTCCTCTTGCTCTATCCCATCTTTTACTGCTTGGTGTGGGGGCTTTAGAACCCGAAGCCTGTGCCTGTGACTGTTTTTGAATATTGGCACTAGCTTCCATTTTCCTGGCTGCATCTATAATGGAGTGAAAGCTCTCCTTTTCTGCTGGAAGGATCAAAGAAGAATACCTGGGATGAAGTCTCATGGTATATCTCCTCGCCTTCTTCTGATCAGTATCATAGGCTTGACCCACGTACTGAAGCAGATCTAGGAACTTATCTGTGAACTCATCAACAGTCATCTCATCTGTTTGTCTCAACTGTTCAAACTCAATTATCTTCATCTCTCTGGAACTATCAGGAAAAGCCCACCCTGCAAACTCATTGGCGAACTCTCCCCATGACATGCTATCCATTCTCGGCTCCACATAATTCTTAAACCATTCTCTGGCTTTCCTGCATTTTAATGTGAAACCTGCCATCTCAATGGCTCTCCTATCATCTGCTCCCAATTCACTGGTGATCATCCTAACTGCTCTGAGGTAATCAAATGGATCATCTCCCGTATTGTATTTAGGAGCATCCAATTTCAAGTACTCCGTCATTTGGACTTTACCTCCAGATGAGCTAGGTTCATGTCTGTCAACACCAGGGGCTACTGGTTCTGGTGGTAGTACTGGTTCATTTGGCTCTAGGTGTGCTGCACTTGGATGGGTAGGGGAAGATGGATACATCGGATATGGTGGGTAATAGTAAGGATATGGCATATATGGCATGTATGTAGGATATGGGTCAAAACGAGAGTATTCCGACATACCCTCCATCGGATACTCTGGATCCTGAAACAAGGATGGATAACCATAACCTGAGGCCTGACCGCCTCCCTCGGAATCGCCCATACCTTCATCCATAGACGGATCAGTCTCCATAGCCTCCCTCTCTTCCTCTGATCTACCTCCCCTAGCTGTTCCTCTTATGCTCTCGTCGATAGACCTTCTAGGGTCTATTGACATACCTTCCCTGCTAGATCTCTGAGACCTTGCCCTTGGCAATGCAGGAGGACGAGCAGCTGATCTCTCATTCTCTAGTGGGACTCCAGTCAATCGAGCTGATCGACGAGTTCCTCGCATCTTTACTCTGGAAACACAACATATAACATACCACTTTAGCACATAAACATCACATAGCAATCATACATAAGCAACACTCATGGCATATCATAACAGATAGGACTCAAGACCCTATCCTAGTGGACATGATTTCCTATTGTGCTTGACCACTTCTAACCTGTCTGAGCCCAACACTGTCTCTATAGGTCCGATCATGTGAACCTAGGGCTCTGATACCAATCTGTAACGACCCCAAAAAGGACCGTCACCGGCGCTAGGATTCAGGTCGGCTTAAGGCCGCCAGAACCCGTAGCAAGCCTGCTATACTCTCTGTGTACCTGTAAACCTCATACAGGATCATACATTTTCTGTGAAAATAACACTCTTTGCTGAACCAAGGCTTAACCTGTGCATGCACTATCTCTGTACTCTGTACTCATGTACTCTGTACTCTATATCCCTGACTAGAGCTTGCTCTAGATGGGTTAACTCATACCTGTTAAGCCTGGTTTTCACATACAGGAAAACATATATACATATACAGATCATGTACAAAACATACATCACTAGGTCTAGGTCAAGTAACAACTATTACATCTCTTTAATATTACATGTCCACTCTAAGCTATTACAGATCTCTTTACTCTTCCTGTACTCTGCTGGACTGTCCCTGTACACTGTACACTGAACCTGCAAAACTGGGGTTAAGGGAGTGGGATGAGCTCTATAGCCCAGTGAGTAGAACAGTAAAACATCTCAGTAAAATATGATCTCATGGAATGCACCATATCACAGACAAGCCACATCAAGAGTAAACCTGTCACCACATAGTCCCAGTAACTCTGTGCCAGGGCGTAGAATCGAGCACCTGGTCTTCCTGTCATATATGTATATGTGTATATAACACCTGTGAACTTACCATTGCCAGGGCGTAGTCAAAGGCTCCTGGACTTTGCTATACCTGCCAGGGCGTAGTCAAAGGCTCCTGGACTTGCTATACGTGCCAGGGCGTAGTCAAAGGCTCCTGGACTTCCTGTCTGAGACTATTGGATCATTCAGCATTCACTCACATCACCAAATAACAATGCAATGCAACATATTCGTGAATACTAATGCAATCAACCTATGGCATAAACATGATGCATGAGATATGCTCAAAAGCAGTTTGTAGTTCAATGAAAAGTCATAAGTTTAGTTCCACTCACCTCGGGCTAACTGGACTGACTGACTCTGCAGGTTCTGAATCTCTGGAGCAGTACTCACTGCTGCTCTCTCTGGTTCCTCTGGTCTGTATAAGCACATAAAGACTCAAATGAGGGACCAAACAAGCTTATGACCAACTCTATTAAACTCCCCAAGAATCCCCTTACACTCACTCTAATAGTCATGCAAAGCAAGCAAAAGAAAGCTGGACAGAACACTTTCGGCGGCAGGTTCGGCGGCCGAATGTCCTCTCCAGAGACGAAACTCAAGCACCTTCGGCGGCCGAATCTCTATGTTCGGCGGCCGAACCCTTTCGGGGGCAAGTTTCGGAGGCCACAAGGCACTCCAGAGACGAAAGTCTCTAACCTTCGGCGGCACCTTCGGCGGCCGAATCCCCCAAACAGAGCCGAACATGCACAACTCGCGGGGGCAAGCTATGGCAGCCTAAGCCACCATGCAAGAGGTTCGGCGGCCGAATAATCCTTCGGCTGCCGAACCTGAGTTCATCCAGAACTCAGCTTCAACGGCAAACCATCTCCTCCTTCCCTTCAATAACTCCAAACATGCATATACCAATTCCTCAACACACATATACATAAGTATATGATCACAGGGGTCCAAAACTATCTAATAACCCCAAACAACAAATCAAACATAACACATAATCATGTATACATGCATAAATCATCTAAACTCCCATTAAAAACCTAAACATGCATCTCCTTCCACAAATCCCATAAAACCTTCAGAAAATATAAAAACATGTTCAAGAGCATCACTTACCTCCTGTTATAAGAAGATAAACACTCTGATCAAAGGAAACGAACCACCTCTCTTCACACTCTCAAACTCTCCAAAGCTCACTTGTTTTGCTCCAAAACTTTCAAAATTTGGTAAACGAGCAAACTCCTGCATGAGCTGCTCAAACTTAGCAAATAAAGCATAGGAGACGTGGCCAACTTCTGGACATGATCTGGTGATCACACCTGTCCAACATGCTGACTAAGGGATACAAAGCTGCTGGCTAAGCACCCCAGCTTCGGCTGCCGAATCGCATGCAAAACCATGCAACATTCGGGGGCCGAACTTGACCTTCGGAAGCCGAACATTGAGCACTTTCGGCGGCCGAACTTATCTTCGGCGGCCGAACTTGGCAAACATCTCCATAGACTTTTCTCTTCCAATCTTAACCCAACTCAACTCAATTCACCTAACAACAACACACATAAAACACATAATAGCACTTAAGAACATATAACACACTTCGACATCCTGGATTCCACCGGTAAACAGGAATGCCGACGCCGGACTCTAGCCGGGTATTACAGCTGAATGATCCAATAGTCTCAGACAGGAAGTCCAGGAGCCTTTGACTACGCCCTGGCAGGTATAGAGAAGTCCAGGACCCTTTGACTACGCCCTGGCAGGTATAGCAAGTCCAGGAGCCTTTGACTACGCCCTGGCAATGGTAAGTTGACAGAGCGTATTTTAGGCCATATTATCATGATCTTAATGATGTTTATTTGCACCTTTTCTGCCTAATTTGGTTGTTTTGTTCATGTTTTGCAGAAACTAGGTGTGAAAAGACAATATGGAGAAAATGCTCTTAAAACTGCCAAAAAGTGCCAAATATGGAAAGTTTCAGAAAAGGAAAGTTTTCATATATGGAAAGTTCCAAATAAGGAAAGTTTTCATATATGGAAAGTGCCAAATAAGGAAAGTGTCAGAAAGCACAGTCAGCAAACTGTCCGAAATTCAAACTGCAGAATCTTTCCTGCCTTATTTAGAACATGTGCCAAGAAAGGAAAGTTTTCAAATAAGGCAGGTTTTCAGAAAAGGAAAGTCTTCAAATGAGAAAAGTGCAGAGGCAAAAGCAAATAAGGAAAGCTCAGTCAGAAGATTATTTGAAATACGAATCGCAGATATTTCTTTCCTTGTTCAAAGATGTGCACACACTGCAGCAGTCATATCTTCCAATTTAGGCAGCAAGATCTCATGAAGGCACACTTGCCTCTTCTGCGTTCAGCATTTAAAATTCAAACGAAGGCTCCACCTAAAAAGGAAAGACTGGACAGATATCTTTCCATCTCTGCACATTAATGACTACGCTCTCCTTCCTCTTCTGCAGTCCATACGCACGCCACCTGCCTTCTGGAGACCAAGGCGCGCGTCATTCCTCTTCTGAAAGCCTTGGAACGTGTTTCTTTCCTTCTAAAGCTCCAGCCACGACTTCTTCCTCTTCTGGAAGCATTAATGCATGATTCTTTCCTCCTTTCAAGCACAAGGTACGCTCCTTTCCTATTCTGAAAGCCATCCGCGCGCAACTGCCTTCTGAAGAGCTTGCAGTCCGATTCTTTCCTCTTCTGCAACAATATGGGCAGCCTCTACACTAATTAGGAAGCAAGGTCAGCATCTAAACTTATTTAGGAAGCATAATCTGCGCCTCCTTCCCTTTCTGAGACCAAACCGTGCGCACCAACTTCCTTCCGCAGTGCATTTTCGCGCAGCCTTCCTTCTGAAGCCGAAAAACGCGATTCTTTCCTTTTCAGACACATCTTGGGCAGAAAATACCTCTTGGGCAGTAAGTATGACCTAGGGCAACACTTTTCAACTATAAAAAGCCACATAAGAAGCCTCTACATGGTCTTTACACTCCCCCTGGGAGACACCTACGGGATTGCAAGTGACATCTTCTCTTTTTCTTCCTTTCTTTATTTTTAGTTTTTGTTTCAGCCATGAGTGGCTGAAACCTTTTTTCTAGTTGAGGATTTGGTGAAACTTTGGTTGTATTTTTGGATTGAGAGACTTGAACTACATGGTTAATCTTTAGTTGCTTTTCAATATTCATGTAATTTGGTGCTTTAAGATATTATTGCTTTGTCTTGCGGATCTCTATTGATGTTTGATTTCAAGGTAATATATTGTTGTTTGAATAATCTTAGTCCGTATTTGCTTGGATTGCTCAAATATAAGAACACTTGGTGTAAAAACCAAGGAAATTGCATGATCTAGTGTTGTCTCCATGCATGTGGGTGACTAGAATTGGTTCTCTCTATTTCTTTATGCGATTGACTATTGTATAAGGCCTGTGGCTCAAAGACGTTCTTTGGCAATTGTTAATTAGTAATTAATTGGAGGACTATCCCTAATTGATTTAACCTAAAAGAGAGATAATGGATGTGAGAAGCTTCTTCAATCTCCATGGCCAATTTATTGAATCAACAAAGGAACATATGAGTCAATGATCAATCCCATCAACTTAAAGTGAATCCGAATCTTCAACTAGAGCTTTTCTCTTATTTGTTTTCTCTTTATTTTTATTATTTGCTTTACTTTATTGTTTCCACCATTAGTTTAATCAAATCAATCTCAAACCCCCCTTATTTACTTTACTCGCAATTTATTTTCATTGTTTATTTATTTTCTGTTTGTTCATTTGGTCTACTCAAGGAAGGTAAATAAGTATCAATTCCCTGTGGATACGATCCTTTTACCACTGTCTACAGTTTTAATATTGTTGGTAGTTAAAAAGGTTATTTATTTTGACCGGCTTCGACAACCGCTTTGTCATAAGTACAGAGGCGTTATATACACATATACATATATGACAGGAAGACCAGGTGCTCGATTCTACACCCTGGCACAGAGTTACTGGGACTATGTGGTGACAGGTTTACTCTTGATGTGGCTTGTCTGTGCTGTGGTGCATTCCATGAGATCATATTTACTGAGATGTTTTATTGTTCTACTCACTGGGCTATAGAGCTCATCCCACTCCCTTAACCCCAATTTTGCAGGTTTAGTGTACAGTGTGCAGGGACAGTCCAGTAGAGTACAGGAAGAGTAAAGAGATTTGTAATAGCTTCGAGTGGACATGTAATATTAAAGACATGTAATAGTTGTGTATAAAGTTAGAACTGTGCTTGACTCAGTGATGTATGTTTTGTACATGATCTGTATATGTATATAGGTTTTACTGTATGTGAAAAACCAGGCTTAACAGGTATGAGTTAACCCATCTAGAGCAAGCTCTAGTCAGGGGTACAGAGTACAGAGTACAGAGTACATGAGTACAGAGTACAGAGTACAGAGATCGTGCATGCACAGGTTAAGCCTTGGTTCAGAAAAGAGTTTTTATTTTCACAGAAAATGTATGATCATGTATGAGTTTTACAGGTACACAGAGAGTATAGCAGGCTTCTTACGGGTTCTGGCGGCCTTAAGCCGACCTGAATCCTAGCGCCGGTGACGGTCCATTTTGGGGTCGTTACAGATTGGTATCGGAGCCCTAGGTTCACATGATCGGACCTATAGAGACAGTGTCGGGCTCATACAGGTTAGAAGTGGTCAAGCACAATAGCAAATCATGTCCACTAGGATAGGGTCTTGAGTCCTATCTGCTATGATATGCCATGAGTTTTGCATGTGTATTATGGATATGTGATGTTTATGTGCTAAAGTGTTATGTTATATGTTGTGTTTCCAGAGTAAAGATGAGAGGAACTCGTCGATCAGCTCGATTGACTGGAGTCCCACCAGAGAATGAGAGACCAGCTGCTCGTCCTCCTGCATTGCCCAGGGCAAGGTCGCAGAGATCTAGCAGGGAAGGTACGTCAATAGACCCTAGAAGGTCTGTAGACGAGAGCAGAAGAGGTACAGCTAGGGGAGGAAGATCAGAGGAAAGGAGGGAAGCTATGGAGATTGATCAGTCTAGAGATGACAGCATGGGTATAGGCAGCTTTGAGGAAGGTATGGGAGAGTCGCAGGGAGGCGCTCAGACCTCAGGTTTTGGCTATCCAGAGTATCCGATGGGAGGTATGTCGGAGTACTCGAGTTTTGTGCCATATCCTCCGTACATGCCATATATGCCTTATCCTTACTATCCACCATATCCTATGTATCCCTCTTCCCCTACCCATCCAAGTGCAGCACACCCAGAACCAAATGACCCAGTACCACCACCAGAACCAGTAGCCCCTGTTGTTGACAGACATCAACCTAGCTCATCTGGAGGTAAGGTACAAATGACGGAGTACTTGAAATTGGATGCTCTGAAATACAACACGGGAGATGATCCATTTGATTACCTCAGAGCAGTTAGGATGATAACCAGTGAATTGGGAGCAGATGATAGGAGAGCCATTGAGATGGCAGGGTTTACACTTAAATGCAAGAAAGCCAGAGAATGGTTTAAGAATTATGTGGAGCCTAGAATGGACAGCATGTCATGGGGAGAGTTCGCCAATGAGTTTGCAGGGTGGGCTTTTCCTGATAGTTCCAGAGAGATGAAAGTAATTGAATTCGAACAGTTGAGACAGACAAATGAGATGAGTGTTGATGAATTCACCGATAAGTTCCTGGATCTGCTTCAGTATGTGGGTCAAGCCTATGATACTGATCAGAAGAAGGCAAGGAGATATACGATGAGACTGCATCCTAGGTATTCTTCCTTGATTCTTCCCGCAGAAAAGGAGAGTTTCCACACGATTGTGGACGCAGCCAGGAAAATGGAAGCTAGTGCCAATATTCAGAAACAGTCAAAGGCACAGGCTTCGAGTTCTAAAGTCCCCACTCCAGGCAGTAAAAGATGGGATAGAGCAAAAGGAACAAAGAGTAAGTTCTGGAGTAAAGTCAAGTCAGGTCTGGGAATAGGTAGTGGCTCAAGCTCTGGCACAGCTCCAGTATGCAGACGATGCGGAAAACCACATGGAGGAGTTTGTCGGTTGGGATCTACAGCTTGTTTTCGATGTGGACAGGAAGGGCATATTGCTCGGGATTGTCCGCAGATGACTTTTGCACCATCCCAACAGATGAGTTCAGGCAGTGTGGTACAGCCAGTTGTTCGGCCAGCAGCTTCAGTCATGCCTCAGAGTAGTGGCATAGGTAGAGGGAGAGGGGCAGCCTCTACTTCAGCAGCAGGTTCCCGAGGTGGAAATCCGGTAGCCCCAGCACGGATTTTCACAGTGACACAGGAGGAGGCTAACACGTCGAACACAGTGGTGTCAGGTAATCTCATCATTGGGTGTTCAGATGTGTATGTTTTGATGGACCCCGGTGCTTCTCATTCCTTTATTGCTTCGAGAGCCATAGAGAGATTGGGTTTGATCAGTTCTGAGTTAGAGTATCCTCTCTGGGTCAGTGGACCTAAGTGTGACCCATCAGTGGCAGTGTCAGTCTGTCGTTTCAGTCCAGTGTTTATAGAGGGTAGATACCTTCCAGCTGACCTTGTGGTTCTAGATTTGACGGATTTTGATGTCATTCTAGGGATGGATTGGTTATCTACATATAGTGCTACTTTGGACTGTAGAGAGAAGCTAGTGAGTCTCAGAGACCAGGATGGGTCAGAGTGTGTCTTCAGACGAGACAGGAGAGGTACACCCAGAGGTATGATTTCAGCCCTTCAGGCTCGTCGATTGCTTAGGAGGGGTTATCAGGGGTTTCTAGCTCATGTGAGAGAGCTAGACAGTCAGGTGAGGGAACCAGCCACAGTACCAGTAGTTCAAGAGTCTCTCGATGTTTTCCCAGACGATTTGCCAAGTACCCGGCTAGAATCCGGCACCGGAATTCCTATCGTCCGGTGGAATCCGGGGTGTCGGAATTCTTAGAAGGGTAGGATATATGTTTTCATACAGTGTTATGATGTATTTTAAGGTTTTTCATTGCATTGGTTTGAGTTGGTTTGAGTTGTGAAGAGAAAAGTCTATGGAGACTTTTTGCCAAGTTCGGCCGCCGAAGGTAAGTTCGGCCGCCGAAAGTGCCCAATGTTCGGCTTCCGCAGTTCAGGTTCGGCCCCCGAATGTTGCATGGTTTTGCATGCGATTCAGCAGCCAAAGCTGAGATGGCTAGCCAACTATTGAGCATTCCTTAGTCAGCATTTTGGACAGGTGTTGGCTCCAAACCCTGTCCAGAAGATTGGCCACGTCTCCCATGATTTATTTGCAAGCCCAGCTCATGCAGAGTGTTTGTTGGTTTCCAAAAATTGTTGAAGGTTTTGAAGTGAAAAAGCTTAGTTTTGAGTGTTTATGAGTTTGAAGAGACGGTGATCCATTTTCTTTGTTCAGATTGGTCATCTTCTTGTTTACAGGAGGTAAGTGAAGATCGTGCATATGTTTTACTGTTTTACAGAAGTGAAGGTGTGGGTAGAGATGCATGCTTAGGTGACAAAGGGTGTTTTTTGATGGTTTAGCTTAAAAGCATGATTATGTGTTCTGTTTGATGTGTTTGTTGGGGTTTTTAGGTAGTTTTGGACCCCCTTTGTACATATACATGAGTATATGTGTGTTGAGGAGTTGAAGTATGCATGTTTGGCGAGATTGAAGGGATGGAGGAGCTTGTTTGCCGTTGGGGCTGAGTTCTGGATGAACTCAGGTTCGGCAGCCGAAGGTTCATTCGGCCGCCGAACCTCTTGCAGGGTGGCTTAGGCTGCCACAGCTTGCCCCCGCGAGTTTTGCATGTTCGGCTCTGTTTAGGGGATTCGGCCGCCGAAGGTGCTGCCGAAGGATAGAGACTTTCGTCTCTAGAGTGCCTTTTGGCCTCCGAAACTTGCCCCTGAAAGGGTTCGGCCGCCGAAGCTTGAGATTCGGCCGCCTAAGCTTGAGATTCGGCCGCCGAAGCTTGAGATTCGGCCGCCAAAGGTGCTTGAGTTTCGTCTCTGGAGAGGACTTTCGGCCGCCGAACCTGCCGCCGAAAGTGTTCTGTCCAGCGTTCTTTTGCATGCTTTGCATGGATGTTAGAGTGAGTGTAAGGGGATTCTTGGGGAGTTTAATAGAGTTGGTCATAAGCTAGTTTGGTCCCTCATTTCAGTCTATCTGTATAGGTACAGACCAGAGGAACCAGAGAGAGCAGCAGTGAGTTCTGCTCCAGAGCCTGCAGAGTCAGTCCAGTTAGCCCGAGGTGAGTGGAACTAAACTTAACTCTTTTACTTGCACAATGGAATGTTTTCGCATATCTCATGCATCATGAGTATGCCATAGGTTGATTGCATTAGTATCCACGATTATGTTGCATTGCATCGTTCTTTAGTGATGTGAGTGAATGCTGAATGATCCAATAGTCTCAGACAGGAAGTCCAGGAGCCTTTGACTACGCCCTGGCAGGTATAGAGAAGTCCAGGAGCCTTTGACTACGCCCTGGCAGGTATAGCAAGTCCAGGAGCCTTTGACTACGCCCTGGCAATGGTAAGTACAGAGGTGTTATATACACATATACATATATGACAGGAAGACCAGGTGCTCGATTCTACGCCCTGGCACAGAGTTACTGGGACTATGTGGTGACAGGTTTACTCTTGATGTGGCTTGTCTGTGCTGTGGTGCATTCCATGAGATCATATTTACTGAGATGTTTTATTGTTCTACTCACTGGGCTATAGAGCTCATCCCACTCCCTTAACCCCAGTTTTGCAGGTTCAGTGTACAGTGTACAGGGACAGTCCAGCAGAGTACAGGAAGAGTAAAGAGATTTGTAATAGCTTCGAGTGGACATGTAATATTAAAGAGATGTAATAGTTGTGTATAAAGTTAGAACTGTGCTTGACTCAGTGATGTATGTTTTGTACATGATCTGTATATGTATATAGGTTTTACTGTATGTGAAAAATCAGGCTTAACAGGTATGAGTTAACCCATCTAGAGCAAGCTCTAGTCAGGGGTACAGAGTACAGAGTACAGAGTACATGAGTACAGAGTACAGAGTACAGAGATCGTGCATGCACAGGTTAAGCCTTGGTTCAGAAAAGAGTTTTTATTTTCACAGAAAATGTATGATCATGTATGAGTTTTACAGGTACACAGAAAGTATAGCAGGCTTGCTACGGGTTCTGGCGGCCTTAAGCCGACCTGAATTCTAGCGCCGGTGACGATCCATTTTGGGGTCGTTACATCACTGGTATTGCTCTTAACATAACATAACATAGCATAACATTCCATGGTGCCAGGGGCGTAGAATGGGCCTCACTGGTCTTTCTCTTAACATAGTGCCAGGGGCGTAGAATGGGCCTCACTGGCTATCCATACCGTATCATCATCATACCATAACATACGAGGACTAAAGGGTCATTCAACATCCATCCACATCATCATTAAGTTATGCAATGCAATATATTCGTGAATTCTAGTGCAAACAACCTAGAATATCTCATGGCATACGTGATGCATGTATCATGCTCAAAATTTATGTATTTGCTTGAAACATAAAGAGTTATTCCACTCACCTCTGGCTGAAGCTCTAATGACTCTGAAGCAGCTATCTCACTGCTGAGGTCCTTGGTTCCTCGGGTCCGAACCTACACAGGTGGACTCAAATGAGGTACCAAATAAAGACTAACATAACTCTAAACTGCTCTCCAAAAACCCCCTAAAATATCATGGAACAACCATAGAAATCATGCAAAGAAAGGCTGAACAGGGCACTTTCGGCGGCAGGTTCGGCGGCCGAAAGTCCCTTCAGAGCCGAAACTCAGCCACTTTCGGCAGCACCTTCGGCGGCCGAAAGTGGGTTCCAGAGCCGAAACTCAGCCACTTTCGACGGCACCTTCGGCGGCCGAAAGTGGGTTCCAGAGCTGAAACTCATGCATGTTCAGCGGCACCTTCGGCGGCCGAAACTCCCTTCCAGAGCCGAAAGTCTACTTTCGGGGGCAGGGTTCGGCAGCCAAAAGTTGGCCTCCACAGGCAGGTTCGGCGGCCGAAAGTCCCTTCGACTGCCGAACCTGAGTTCTCCCAAAGGGGCAGAAACTCAGCTCTAACATGCACAAATGCCTCCCTAACTTCCAAACATGCATCCAACCCTCTCAAATCATGCATACACACATACATCAACACATAGGGGTCTCCAACTAACCTAAACCCCAACTGCAACACATCAACAACCCACATTGCACAATAACTCAACATAAACCCTTAAACTCAACATAAACCTATACATGCATTTGTACCCCCTGAATCCTCTTAAAACTTGTTTAAAACATAGAATGAGCTCAAGATCGACTCTTACCTCTTGAAGATTGAGAGAGAGTGTGACCTAACTTGGAGATTTGGGGAGGATGGGTTCCTGAGGTCTCCAAGCTTCACAACTTCGATCTAAGCTCGGAATCTTCAAAAACCAAGTGAAAACTCATAAGAAAATCATTAAGATTCGAAGGAAGAAGCTCAAAATCGATAAGGGACGGCGGAGAACTCACCTTGGCCGAAAACGGGGAGAAAAGCTCACCCGTTCGGACATGGGGACCCCTTTATAGGTGGCTGGCCAGGCCACTTTCGGGGGCCTAACGTGCCTCCGCATGCATGCCATGTTCGACGGCCGAACATAAGGTTCGGCAGCCGAACCTGGACTTCCCTCACTCATGCCTTCGGGGGCCTAAAGCACTCCCAAAATGCATGCATGTTCGGCAGCCGAACTTGAGGTTCGGCGGCTGAACCTGGGTCTTCCTCCAAGGTTATTTTCATACAAAACTCATTTCCTTTCTTGCTTAAAACCATAAAATACATTAAAACATTTTATAAAAACATGGTTTTACCCTTCTAGAGGTTTCCGACATCCGAGATTCCACCGGACGGTAGGAATTCCGATACTGGAGTCTAGCCGAGTATTACAGTACCATTTCAAGCAACAAACACTTTGTTCTCTGAGGGAATATAGAAATAGTATCCTTTGGTTTTCTTAGGCTACCCCACAAAATTGCACTTGATAGATTTTGGAGCTAGTTTATCTGAAATTGGGCGTTTCACATAAGCTTCACAACCCCAAATCTTAAGGAAAGACAAACTGGGCATTTTCCCTGTCCATAACTCATATGGTGTCTTTTCAACCGCTTTTGATAGTACTCGGTTTAGAATGAATGCAGCTGTTTCCAAGGCATAACCCCAAAATGATAAAGGGAGATTTGTTTGACTCATCATAGATCGAACCATATCTAATAAAGTTTGATTTCTCCTTTCAGAAACATCATTCCATTGTGGAGTTCCTGGAGGAGTCAATTGTGAAACAATTCCACAGTTTCTAAGATGTTCATCAAACTCTTGGCTCAAATATTCACTGCCTCGATCAGATCGAAGCATTTTAATAGTTCTACCAAGTTGATTTTGTACTTCATTTTGAAAAGTTTTAAACATTTCAAAAGATTCATGCTTATGTTTCATTAGGTAGACATAGCCATACCTACTGAAATCATCAGTGAATGTAATGAAGTACTGATAACCTCCCCTGGCACTAATGCTTAGTGGGCCACATACATCTGTATGTATTAAGCCCAATAAGTCCGAAGCCCTTTGACCTTGTCCAGTAAAAGGGTCCTTTGTCATCTTACCAAGCAAACAAGATTCACAATTTTCAAATGATTCAAAATCAAATGAATCTAATAAACCATCCTTATGGAGTTTAGATATGCGATTCTCATTTATATGGCTAAGACGACAGTGACATAAATATGTTGGGTTTAACTCATTTGGCTTAGTTTTCTTAGAAGTTATGTTATAGATATTGTTGTCTCTAGAATCATCTAGATCAAGGATATAAAGGCCACCATATGAATTTGCAATACAATAAAGCAAATCATCTTTATTAATGGAGCATTTCTTATTCTTAATAAGAAATGAAAAGCCTTCATCGTCCAAAACAGAAACTGAAATAATATTTCTACTCAAAGTGGAAACATAAAAGCAATTGTTCAAAACTAACAAAAGCCCATTGGGCAACACAAGTTCATATGTTCCTACAGCTATGGCAGCAACTCTTGCTCCATTGCCTACACGTAGGTCCACATCGCCCTTTTTCAGTTTTCTACTCCTTTTGAGACCCTTCACATTTGTACAAATGTGAGAGCCACATCCGGTATCTAATACCCATGAAGTAGAAATAGATAAATTAATATCTATAACATAAATACCTGAAGTCGTAGTCTCACTACTCTTCTTCTTCTTACACTCGTCCAAATAGAGTTTGCAATTTCTCTTCCAATACCCTGGTTCCTTGCAATGGAAGCAGATTCCTTCCTTAGGAACTATTTCCTTAGGAACTTTTGCCTTGGATTGCCATTTAGGCTTGCCTCGTCCCTTAGGCCCATTACCACCTTTGGGCTTGGGCTTCCCCTTATTTTTCATGGGCTTACCCTTATTGACATTCAAAATTTGGGTAGGCCTTTTCTTGATATTTACCTCAGCCGTCTTTAGTATCCCATGCAGCTCAGGAATGGATTTCTCCATATTGTTCATGTTATAGTTCATGACAAACTGAGAAAAACTGCTAGGTAAAGAATGTAGGATCAAATCCGTGGAGAGTTCTAAACTCAAAGGGTAGCCAAGCCTAGCAAGGTGATCAATGTAACCTTTCATTTTCAAAACATGAGCACTAACTGATTCACCTTCAGCCATTTTGCAATCATGCAATGCAATGGTAGTTTCATACCTATCCTGCCTAGCTTGTTGTTGGAAAGCCTGTTTGAGATGGACACTCATCTCATAGGCCTCAAGGTGCTCCAGATCCTTCTGAAGTTCTGGGCACATAGTTGTCAACATAAGACATCCAATGTCATTAGAATCATCCATATACTTCTTATGCTTGTTCTTAACAGCATTAGTAGCATCAGCAGGAGGTGGTTCTGGGATAGCTTCATCAAGCACATAGGACTTTTTCTCTTACTTGAGAACAATTCTCAAGTTTCTAAACCAGTCAACAAAATTAGTCCCATTTTCTTTCAGTTTATCCTTCTCAAGGATAGATTGCAGTGATAAGGTGGAATTGTTATTAGCAGCCATAATTATCTACAAAAATATGCAAACATAATTAATTTAGTAAATTAATATTGAGGTGATAATAATCTCCCACTAAAATACAACCCTCAAAATAATAATAATATTTTAGTGGGTTAAGATCCATATTTCACCTAATTCTAAGTCAGCTTTGGCATGACGCTTAGAATTAAGTTATTTAGGTAGGTAACCCCTTACCAATTACATCTAATGTAACTCTTAGATTATGAGGTGTTGACATCATATGTCAAATGCATGTTATACCCCATCTAATGCCTTAGACCCAAAACCGTTTTGATAGCCTAATTAAGGTTAACCAAAATTAAATAAATGAGTAACTATTATTCATCCTATCTTACCAGGATAACCTAATGCACTTTGCTTTGGCAAAACCTGCATTTTGGTGATCTTAGTCTTGATAGGTGTTTAATAAATGGGTGGCATTAAAACTTAAAATTTTAGAGTGAGGGTTCAACTTTTAATTTTAATTATTTTGTCTTGCATATATATATTATAGTATCTCATACTAATATATGATAAAATAATAAAATTATTTTACATAGTCATTTAAATCTGATTTAAAGACTAAAAGAAAATAATTTTAAAATTTATTTTCTCATTAATATATATATATATATTTTTTTTTTTTAATTAAGGGCAAAATTGTAATTTGTGGCTTCTTCTTCCTCAGGATAGCTCCTGCCCGAAGATCCAGCAGCCCGCTCCTCGTCGCCAGCATGGATTGCCGTCGACGGTGAGGTCGACCACCAGATCGCGCAACAGTTGCGCAACTCCGATCATCCATTCGCAGTCGAGCTCGAAACGGCACCGGCGGCTCGCGATTCGCAGAAATCACGAGGAGCCGAGACACATCTCAGCTTCGAAGCCCCGGCGGCCCACCGGACGAATCCTTGGCCTCTCAAGCCGCCAGCCCGAGAGGCTGGAGACGGCGCAACGCTTGCGCTCCCCGAAGACGTCGAGGCTGCTGGGTTCATCCTGCGACTGTTGCCGAGAAAGTGCGTGACCCACCGGGCGTGCGACCCATGGGGCACGCGGTCCACCGTCCATGCAACGCCGATTGGCATGTGTGCGATCCACTGGTCGCGCAACCCACTGGGCGCGCGGCCCTCCGTCCGTGCAACGCGGGTGACAGGCGTGCGACGCCTGTCATTGGGTATCCTCAGATTGACCATGGCCACGTTCCTCATGAGCACGATTTTTTCAGAAATTGGTCTCCTCCTTTTTTTTTATTAATTTAATTTTTCTAACAAAAATTAAAATTATCTAAATGATCCAATCATTTATCCATAAATATTTCATAATAATCAGGCCATTCAAATAAGCATATATCATATATATCATATTAATCATGGCGTGATTAATTTAAACGAAAAGCATACGTAGGCTCTGATACCACTATTGGGAAATCCTGAGATTATTGCAACCCAGTTGCGCAGCGGAAAAATTAAATCTCTGTTGATTTCCTTTCACAGAATCCGAGTGCTTCGTTTAATTCAAAAGATGGATATGAGACTAACCTGTTAATCTTGTTAAGAAGATACAATGCCGGACTGATGGTGCTGCCTTTTCAAACGAACACCCTCAATGGTATCCACACGAACGTCTTCTATCCTTCTAGAGTGCTAGCTCTCTCAAGGATGGATAGATTATGTGCTCCACAATCTGCAGCGGTTAGACTGAATTTTCTAAAAACTGTCGTCAACCCTCTCTTCGTAAAAAGAGTATTTATATGTTTCAGTCTTTTTGTTTTTCCACAACTCTTTTCCTAAAAGAGTTGTGCTACTCTTTTCCCAAAAGAGTTGTGTTCAGAACCCACTATCACAATCTCGCAGATACTCAAATATCTTTATGTGATAGAGTTCTTTATCTGTAACAGTTACAGATAAACTGCAGATCTTTTAAATATTATTATCTTATAATAATAAATAATTAATAATAATAGCACTTTATTATTATTAATTATACTAATGGACTTTTAGCCCATTAATATAGCATATCAACAACGTTCTTGTGTGTGACCCAATAGGCTCACATTAATTGGCAATAGGCCCAGTCCAACAAGGCCTATAAGTCATAAGTGGCCTCTAGCAAGACATTATGACTACCAAACTAATATGAGGATCAATAGTCCGATAAAGCCTATTAAATAGAATATGAATTAATCCCTTTGTCACACAATATCTAGTTTGAACATAAGTCATGGTCAATGTCAAACTTACAATGTTCAAACTTATGATTTCCCGATCTCTAAGTAGACTGATAAATTCAAATGATATTGATCACACTATCAATTCATTTGAACACGGCCATACATTTCTCAGTCTCACTTATCGAGGGGCCCAGAAGATATCTCTCTCATAGAGAGAGACAAATCCTATCTTTATTGTTCATTATCCTCTACATAATTTCTATTATGCTCAATCATAACCTTTATGATTGTCCGATTAAAGACAACGTTTGGTTATGTCAAAACATAATAGTCCTTATGTTGGAAACTATGACAATCTCAAGTCAAAGGATTAAGACATAACTATTTTGAGATTCACTTATGACAATGACCAATGTAGTGATCTCAATGCGGGTCCATCCAATACTTTGTTCTCTAACAAGTATTTATGATTATTGAATTATATCAACATATACATAATCATCTCATGATTATCAATCAATAATCATACCAGTTATATTTTATTATTATCAACATAATAATAAGTAACTAGGGATGATAATCATTATTATGTAACATACAAATAAATAATAATGATAAAAACCTCTTTTATTAATAACCAAAACGACATACAAAAAGGTTCAAGATAATGGTCTAGGGCATATACACTAACACAATGCTCTTGGCAAATGGAAAATATGTTTCAACAAACATAACATCTCGTGATACAAAATACTCTTGAGTGTCCAAGTCAAACAGCTTTCAACCTTTCCGTCCAAATAGATACATGATCAAGCATAATTTAGCTACATTATTATTATTATTATTACTGTTTAAATATGCATTTTTCTAGTTTAATTTATGTTTTTATTATATTTTTGCATAAAAAGAAGAAAATGGAAACTTGGAGAAAATTTGTAGAAAAAGCTGGAAAATTGATTTGGCCGAAGTGATTTTGGCCAAATCACATGCAAAAAGCTAAAGCAGAAATCTGAAAATGACTCGCAAAAACAATTTGGGCAAGTGATTTGCCCAGATCAACTGCCCTAATCAACTGTCCGCAGCAGGAAATTACAGCAGCGCGGGAAAAGCAGAAAATCCAAAATTCCAAAAGTATTAGAGTCCTATCCTATTTCAAACACCACAAGATAAATCCTATGACAACTCCAAAAGCCGCGCCAAAGAAAGTCTTTCACCAAAGGAGTTTTATTCATGATAAAATACAAGATAAAGAAGGAATCAAAGACTACAAAAGACCAAGTCAAAATAGGATTTCAAATCCAAAAAGGATTAGGACTTCTCACCTATAAAAAGGGACAGCAACCAAACATCAACATATCATCACAATCACTTCAGATTTTTGGCAGCAACTCTTTCTCCCCTTTTATTCTTTCTTTGTTCATTATGAGTGGCTAAACACTTTTTATCTCTAGTTGAAGTTGGAGAAATTTCAGTTTGTGATGAATTGGGATATTTAAAACTCTATTGTTAAACTTCTATTTTTCAATATTTATGCAACTTGTTCTTTATGCCTATTATTGCTTTGCTATTAGAATCAATTAAAGCCTGTTGCTTTTAATTGCATGAGTAATGTATTATTAGTTTGAATGATTTAAGTTCGTAATTGTTTAGATTATTTGAACACAAGTACAATTGGTTGCATGATCTAAACTTGACCACGCGATTGGTAAGGTTAGAATTAAGTTTCTCTAAGTCTTAATACAGTTAACAGTTGAAAAGTAAAAAACCCCAAGAACGTTTCTTGGCAACTTGTTAACTAGTGTTCGATTAGCGAACGTTTCCTAATCAAACTAAAACTAAGGAGGAATTTGGTTGTGAGAAGCGTCTTCCACATCCTAAACTAATTTATTGAAATAAATAGGAGTATCAAAGAATCAATGATCAATTCTAAAACTGAAATGAATCCATGCTTCAACTAGAGTCCTTTTACTATTGATTTACTCATCTTTTTAATTATTGCTTTCTTTTACTACTTAGTTTTAATTTTAGTTCACTATTATCAAAACAAACCCCCTTTTTTATTTTACTTTTGTTATTGATTTGCCCAAGTCATTATTAGGAAGATCCTTAATATCAAATCTCTGTGGCTCGACCCTATTGCCACTATCTACAGTTTTTAATTGTTAATTGTTAATAGGTTTATTTTTTACGGTTTCGACAACCGCTATCAATACCTAACAAAGAGACATCAACGACTTCTACTGGCAAATTTGTCTTTATTCCATTGCAGGTTATGGGCATAACATAAGCAATCGAAAACTCGAAAGTGTTTGTAAGGAGTAGCTTGCCTGAAGAGAATTCATATGAAGTATTGCCATGCAACAACTTAGATGAAGTTCTGTTAATTAAATATTCGGCTGTTAATATACATTCACCCCAGAATTCTATGGGCAAATTTGCTTGGAAACACAAGGTCCTTGTAGCATTTAGAATATGACAATATTTTCTCTCTACTCGACCATTTTGTTAGGGCTTTCTGACACAAGAGGTCTGATGCAATATTCTGAGGTCATTAAATTATTGTTTTAAATATAGAAATTCACTTCCATTATCACTCCTAACGACTTTCATACTTTTTTCAAATTGACACTTGATCATGGCTATAAATTTCTTAAGAACATCTCCCACGTAACTTTTGCGATTGAGCAAATAAATTCATACAGCACGCGAATAATCATCAACTATGGTCAAGAAATAATGAGCTCCACAAGAAGCGAGAATTGTATAGGGTCAACATAAGTCATAGTGTATCAAATCAAAACACTCTGTTGCTTTATTATCACTAGAAAAGAAAGTCTTTCTCGTTTGTTTTGCTCGAAAATAAATTTCACAAGTTTTATTAGTCTGTCTATTCAATCTATCAGTTCCTGAAATCAAGCTTGTCACCTTAAATGACAAATGTCTCATTCTATTATGCCAAAACTCAAAGATTCCTCTACTACTCAACTTGCAAGCATGAATTGAAGTGATTCCTTTGAGAAAGTAAAGCTCCTTTCGTTGCTCACTCACTGCAATCAAAATCCTCGAATTTGGGTCCTACATAGTATTTTTTTAATGAGTTGAATAACCAAATTTGAATCATTAAGAAACTAAGAGACAAAAATCAGATTGCATTTATGATTGGGAATAAAAAGAACTCATCGTAATTTTAAATTCCCACCAAGCAACACGGTTTCTTCTTTGATTGCCATGGTTTTCTCCCCTATTAGGCAATCCTATCGAGCATGGTGCAAGTCATGTAAGTCGCTTAGGAAAGCCTTAGTTCCTAGTATATGATGGGAGACTATTGTGTCAATAATCCAAGACAAATTTCTTCGGTTACCTATTAGCCTCTCATTAGTATTTTGGTGAGAGTTTAACATGTCTAGCAGAGTAGCCCATTGCTCATCATTGAGTCTGTTCAGTCCCTTTTGATCTGTATCTGTCATTGCTTTTCATCCAGTATTAACTGGCAGCTGCTTGTGCTGCGTATGCATGCACAACACTTTCTTTGTTACGTCTTTCTCCAGTCCTACGCTTTTGAGTACTGCCACGCACACTTGAGTTACTATGAGGCTGAGCATCCCACCATTTTGGATAGCCTATTAACTGAAAATAACTTTCAGTATCATGACTCTTTTAATTACAATGAGAGCAAATAGAAGTTTTAATTTTATCCCCGAATTCCAATCAGGGATCTGAATTGCAAAACATGGGGTTGCCCCTTACATATCACGTGATGATTTTCTACATCTATTACTTGAGTGAAATGAATTATTCTCATATATATCCCCACTTTAAGGTTTGACTTTTATATATATTTACAGATTATTCATAAATTATAAATTTAAATTACAATATTTTATTTAATAATTTTTTCAAATAACATTATTTTATAATCCATTTCAAAGCCATATAAATACGCTTCCCATTTTTATTAAGAATTGTACATTCATCGCTCTGATTTATCCAATAAAACATATGTTATATTATAAAGATAATTATTATCATGTTTTTATAATTTAATTAATTAAAATATTTTTATAATTTTAAAATTATATTAATATATTTTTATATTTTATTCTGTTAATGAAAAAAGACATTTACTAATTTTATCATTAATCAATTAATTGAAATTGAAAATGATATCTTTGTAATTTATCTTCCACTTTAATTTTATAATTATATTAAAATATCTTTATATTTTTATTTTATTAAATAAAGAAATTTATTAATTTTTATTATTAATTTATTAATTAAAATTAAATAATTTTTTATTTATTTAAATTCACCTCCTATTTAATAAAACTCACTGCTCATCCAATTTTCAATTCTCTCGCCATTGTTCATATTGTCAGTGTTATTGTTGATTGTAAACTTTAATTTTTTTAGAGATATGAAAAGGGATGCAGAGAATTTAAAAATAAATTAAAAGGAAGAGTGAAGAATTTCATTTGACGAATTAGATGATTAGAAAGTTAAAAAATTTTTTGAAAATACATCCTATAAAATAATCCAAGTATTTTCGTTCAAGGGTGAACTAATTCAATTTTATTATATTTTTTTTATCAATCAGCCCATATATTTTATTTGAAAACGAAATAAATTATGACTTAATATAATATCTTTTTAATAATAAAATATTTATTTTTTAATTTAAAATTAGTATTTTAATTAATATAAAAATATTTAAAAAATACATATTAATTGTAAATAATTTTAAAAATTATAAAAGTAAAATTTTATTAATAAAAATAATATTTTCATATTAAAAAATAATATTATTTTATATTTAAACTTATTCTGCTTATAAGAGTTTAATTGGAAAAAAAAAACCAGACTTATATGACTTTTGAATAAAAATATAAAAATTATTTAAATTTATATCTAATTTTTTTTATTTTTAATTAATAAACTGATTTGATAAAAACTAATAAGTATTATTTTTAGTTAATACAAAAAAAAATATAAAAATATTCTAATATAATCTTAAAATTATAAGAAATATTTTAATTATCAAAAATAAGTTTAACAGTAAAATAAATAAAAATTAATAAATATCTTTTTAGTTCCCGAAGGATATTTCAATATAATTCTAAAACTAAAAAATATTTTAATTAGGAGAAATTACAAAAACATGATAGTAACTATACCTATATTTTATCAAATTCAATATTTCAAATTCTGTCATCTAAATACAAAGATAAAGTACTTGAAATTAGACCCGTTATGTAAAGAAAATCTTACTATGTTCAGGATTCATATTTATGCAAAAAGCAAAACATATACACCTAAAAAAAAGTTGTTTAGGTCAAAATACCCCCCACTGATTTTTGACGTCGACATGTTATCTACATATGAATATTAAATATACAAACAGGAGAACACCTGGAGCCATATATAATCACAATTCACAACCGCCGATCACAAAATTCACAAAATTCACAAAACACAAAAGAAAATATGTTTCATAACCCTCCTACCCCCGTTTTTGGTTGTGTTCTCTTCCAATCCCCATCCCTTAGGCGATGCTTCTTTGGGGAAGAGGAGGAGGTCCTTGGATGATGGTCAAGTGTTTTTCTCTAAAACAGATAATGCAGGTGTCAAGTAGTTGTTCGCTTTGTCAGGTAGATGTGCAACCTTCAGAAAAAGAAGGTATGCGGTTCAGCTTAAATAAAGATAGTTTCTCTTTCTTAAAGAGGAAAGGAAAAAAAAAAAAAAAAACATCCGCGATAAGAAGTGTTTCATTTTTCAACATTGACAAAATTTTATTACGTTCCTTACCAGCTCATAGAGCTCCCTCCCTTGCTCAGCAACGTACTCATAACAAACCTGCATGTGAATAAAAATTGAAGTAAAATTGCATGTAATTTAAAACTAATCCAAAAGCCAAGCAGAATGTTACATCAAAGCTTTTGTTTCTTGCTGTTGGATCATGCAATGCCTTCACACAGATATCGGCCACATCAGCACAGCTAATTCCCTAAATAAACATTCATTTATCAGTATTTAATTTGAGTAAAGTGACTCTTTCCTCTCCAAACAAAAAATATTGTCACCTGAGAAATCCTGTTTCCTTGGTCAAATATGAGCGCACGTTGGCCACCAGGCTCTTCCTGCACTAGCAATCCAATTATGTTTATGGATTCATGTTCGACAGTTGAAACATCTAATCAGCTGCCAATTAATTTCTATTTACAACAAGCAGCTCTCACTAGAGATTTTTACTCGGGGCAGCTTTGCCTACAACTTCCTAATTATTAATGAAGGGGAAAACTGATTACCTTTAGAGGACCAGGGCGAATGATCGTGTATCCAAGTCCTGACCTCCTCAACGAGTCTTCCCCAGCCTGCACCAAAGAAACTGCTTAAATCAACAATTAGACCTAGCCATGGGCTGATTCTGATTCACTTGGGGTATGAACCTGAATCAGTCCCTAAGGCCTTCCAGCAATTCTGGTTTCACTCAATCTGGTTTGATCAAATCCAATAGTGCAATTTCTGCTTTCAATTTATAAGAGGGAAAAAAAAATCCAGTACAGGCCCCTAAATGAACAGGCCAGATTGGATCTGGTTAAGTCACATACAAGTCAACCACAGTTTTTAACTGGTTCTGGTCCAATTTAAACCAATTTGTTTCTGGTTTTGACTCAGCCCCTGGCAAGATCTATCAAGTATGAAGAACAGTTAACTATTCATAAAATAATTAAAAGCAATAAAGGACTAACCCTCTTGGCTTTCAAAACTTGCTCCCTTCTGGTAGGTTCTACTCCTAATCCTGTACATGAGACTAAGACAAAATCTGTTTCTTGCCCAGTCTGCAAAAAATCACTTTCATTCTTTTAAAAGTAATGTGCATACTGCATATATGAAAGAGGAACAAAGTATAACATAAAGGGTTTGCAATACCAACTCTTTCGCATGGAAAATTCATGTTTTCAACATTAACAATGATTATTTTTTAGGCAGAATATATTTGACCCTTAAACTTTACCTGAAAAGTCAGTTGGCAACCCGATCTTTATATTGTTAACTTTTAATTCTTGACTTTTATAAAAGTGCAAAGAATAAATAGTTATATTTTATAAAATTTTGTTAAATAGTTACAATTTACAAAAGTTCAAGTGTTAAAATTTAACCACAAAAAAGGTTAGGATGGTAATTGATTTTTTATGTAAAGATGTTGGGTTAAATAATGTATTTGACCTATTTTTTAATTAGTATCTCTTTTCTTAAAGGGCTTTTGTTTAGAATTATAATAAGAATAGAATTTCTCGGCAATTTTACTATTTCCTCTTCCTTCTCTCTTATATACCAACTTACTAAATTATATATTATAGAAGAGTTTTGATAGAGCATAATTTAGACCATTTTATCATGAGATTATTGATGTTAATTTATACTTTTTCTACCTAATTTTTTGATTTTAATCTTATTTTGCAGAAAATGGTGTAAAGAGACAATTTGGTGAAAATGCCCTAAAACTGCCTAAAATGGAGCAAAGGAGAGTAAGCATGCCAAAAACAACTTGAAAAGAGTCAAATAAGGAAAGTAATTTGAAATTCAAATTTCAAATCCTTAAGAGAATTCAAAATTGAAAATTAAGGTTCAGCTCATTAAGGAAAGTGCTAAATAAGGAAAGTGACAAATAAGGAAAGTGCAATCTGCAGAGCAGTTTGAAATTCAAGATCTTCAAGAATCATTTTCCTTATTGAAGAAGCCAAATCTTTAGAAGATGCACATTCAAATTTGAAATTCAAATTCAGCTTGTCAAAGAAGCCAAAGAAGTCACACATGCCACCTCAAGTCTTGCACATTCAAAATTCAAAATTTAAAAGGAGGCTCCACCTCATTAATGTGCAAGATATGGGCGGCATGGGCAGCACTTGGGCAGCACTTGGGCAGCAAAGAATTCAACTTGGACAGCAAAGAATTCAACTTGGGCAGCAAAGAATTCAACTTGGACAGCAAAGAATTCAACTTGGACAGTAAGTAAGGACCTAGGACAACACTTTCAACTATAAAAAGACACATAAGGAGCCTCCCCATGCTTTTTCTACTCTCCCTTGGACACACATACGGGATTACAAGTGACACCATCTCTTCTTCTTCCTTTCTTTATTTTCTTGCTTTGTTTCAGCCATGAGTGGCTGAAACCTTTTATTCTAGTTGAAGATTGGTTGAAACTTTAGTTGTTTTATGGATTGTGAGATCTGAACATACATTGTTATTTTTGGTTATTCAATATTTATGCAATTTCATGCTTGATTCCATTATTGCTTTGTTATTATAATCAATGTGGCCACTTGATTCTTGATTGCAAGGTAATATATTGTTGGTTTGAATAATTTTGAGTCCGTAATTGCTTGGATTGTTCAGACATAAGAACACTTGGTGCAAAAACTAAGGAAGTTGCATAATCTAGCAATATCACCATGCGTTTGGGTAGTTAGAATTAGATCTCTCTATTTCTTAATGCAATTGACAGTTGTTTTGATGCCTAAGGCCCAAGGACGTTTCTTGGCAACTTGTTGATTAGTAATTAATTAGAGGACGTTCCCTAATTGGTTTATGATTAAGGAGAGACATGGTGGTGAGAAGCGTCTTCCATCTCCATAACTAATCTATTGAATCTATTAAGGGAAACTGAGTGTCAATGATCAATCCCAACAACTGAAGTGGATCCAATTCTTCAACTAGGTCTTTCTCATTATTGAATCTCTTTATTTTAATTATTTGCCTTCTTTTATTGCTTTCAGTATTAGATCAATTGAATCAATCTCAAAACCCCCACTTTTTACTTTACTTGCAGTCTATTTTTATTTGCTTTCAGTTTCTTTGCTTTCAATTAATCTTCTTGGTCTTGATAAGAAAGATAGGTAAGTGTCAATTCCCTGTAGATTTGATCCTTTCACCACTATCTGCAGTTGTAAGATTGTTGATAACCAGAAATGTTATTTTTGACTGGTTTCGACAACCGCTAGTCAAGTTTTGACATAAATTAGAATTATTATTAAAATAAAGGGTAAATACAAAAAGGTGCACTATGGTTTTATGCATTTTTCAAGTAAGCATCTGAGGTTAATTTTGTGACAAAAATGATGAGACATTTCCATGTATTAAATATTTAATTAAAATTTTAAAAATTACAAAAAAGTGCCTTATAGTTTCACACATTTATCAAGCTAGGGCCTTACATTGATTTTGAGATGAAAAGTAAAACTTTTTCTATTAATCTCATTAAATTTTGATTACAAGATATTAACATTTAATTTAAAATAATATTTAAGTATGAAATAACTCCTGTTTGGGAAAGACTAAAAAATAAAAGAAAGGTTGGTCCCATTCAAATCACTCTCAAATTTACTCCACTACATAAGCTGTGATGCTCATAAACTCATCCAAGAGGTGGAATGCTATGGGTTGGTGAATCCTAAAGATTGGTTCAGTTAAACTCTCTTTCTCCTCTCATTTCCTATCGACCAACGTTGTTCTCTCATATATTTCTTGCTCATAGTTGTAGGTTGATGCTTGGAGCGCCAAAAAGTTGCTAGTGCCAGATGAAAAGAAAATATGTTACCAGAGATAGTTCACCGATTCCTTCCTCTTTTATTCTATTTTTAGTTTTATTTTATGTGGGACCTATTTTGATAACTAAAAAGTGTTTTTACTTATTTACCTAGTGTCATGCTATCAAAGCTTCAAACATTCACTGAAAAGGCTACTTGACTAATAGCAGTTTAGATCCTTAACTGAAAATTTGTAATACCACAACATACCTTTTTTTTTTTTAAAAAAAAAGAATATATGAAAAAGTCTTTAGCAATTAAATTTATTCTTCTTCTGTAATTTTTTCTATAAAATTATAATAAACACTTGAATAGTTTATGTTAATTTATTTTAGACAATCTCACTATTCCTATGAGAAGGTGACAATTGACAAGAGAAACACATGTTCTTAACCTATTTAACGTGCAATCTGGTATATAATGGACACAAGTTGATAGTGGAGTCAGAACTGAATGTTATTCATACCAAAAAGCAACAGAACTTACAGGCAAAGCTTTTATATATTCCAAAATTAGTTTAAAGCTTCTAAGATCTTGCTTTGCTCCAGAAGGTCCTTCAACAGGTCTCTGCAACAAGAATATCAAATACAATCAGCAAAACTAATTTAAAAGAACTTGCAAATCAAGCATAAATTATTCTTAGTTTTGCATAGAAATATTGTAAAATAATCTTTCCTGTGAGTCCAAATTATCCGAGTAATGCAAGGGAAAACCAGAAAGCTATCAAAAGAAAAACTCTGACTTCAAATGTTTATGTGCGGATAATGGTAAATGCAATAAGCATATATTAATCATTAATTTTGGGGAAAAAATCAATAGTTCCTTGAGAGATTGAACAAGAAGTCATAAACAGTGATCTGGCAGGACTGCAACATGAACTGGTAAAATAGTATTTATACTTTGTCTGAGCAACAAGCTTAAAATGAGACTGTGTCTACTTGAGAAACTAATCTTAAATTCCATGTAACCATAGCATTTTTAATCAGCACAATGTGTTATACAGCTATAAAGAAATGAAATGTACATCCCATCCTTACATGTAAAAGGAAAGGGAGGGCAAGGGAAAAGTTATTGCTCCATTGTTAGATATTCTGAAACAACCATAGCTCCTACCTCTAAATGTTTATACCACATAAAGCCCATTTCGGCAGATCTTAGTCATAAACACATTATCTGTGACCTGATCACAACCAAACAGAAGAACAGAGGAAAGGGGGAAGAATAAAAGAGAGAGGAGGAGAAGAGAAAGAGAGACCGAGAGAAATTATATTGATTAATCTTGAATAATTGAATTACAACTCAAATTTTATAGTTATACCAGCATCTCACTTATGTAACTAACTAAATGACTAACACAGGCATAATATACAACTTGTTGAAGCAAAATTAGAACCAGGATCAAGTGATGGACAAACCTGTCTTCTAGGCTCAAAGCGTATGGTCAACGTGTGTACAAGAAATGGGTCTAATGGTGGATCATCTGGTTTCAAAGGACGGAAGGAAGAAAATGGCACTCTGACCTGCCAATTGCAGAAAAAAGGTGCCAAAAACAAAAATTCAAATCTTCATCCGAAAAGGAAGAAAATGGCAACCATAATGGTAGCACCAAAAGAACCAAAACTTTCTGACCAAGGCATGATCAATCTTTACCCTACAAAATCCTACTTTCGTGCTAATCCTTGCAAAGTACAATTTGCTTTGAGTTGTATCAGCTGAAGGGCCAGCTTCAAGAATTAAAACATAGGATCTTCCATTTCCTCCAACAGAAAGCACCAGACCTTCATACCTAACCACAGAAATGTTCATCATGGATGAACACAAAGCAGGCTACAAATAAATCAATCTAGCTTTCAGTGATACAAGTGACCATTTCAGACGTCAATAATCATGTACCTGTCGAGAGTGTAACCCAAAGGAAGAGAGAGCTTTTTTGATAATTCGACATACCCTCCTCTGGTGAAAACATAACCTTTAGTGAACATGAAAGAACAGAGAATTAGAGGAAGGATGTTAGCAATATCTTAGATAAATCTTTAATTAACAACTAAGTTTGCAATGCAAGTTCCATTATCAATTTTAGTTTCCCAAATTGATGATAGGTTCTCCATATGCCCATCCTTTTTACCTGAGAAAACTGCATCGCCAGTTTCTGTGAACTCAAATTTAGCATCCATTCCAGCATCATACTTAGAAATAACTGCATCTTGGAAATACGTTCCTTGACGGACTTCCCACCCATTCAATGAATCTGGAGATTTGAACTTTGCAAGCAAAAGTTTACTTTTGCTGCTTTTTCCTGCTCTAAGTTGAGCTAGTTTGTTATTATAGTCCTGCAAATGTGTAACTGAAATCATGCAAAAGAAATTTGTTTGAAGGGAAATCTGGATGTACCATGATGTAAGAATATATGCGGATATAATTTCAAGCGAAATCTAGTAAGGCGTGCTACAGTGTCAAAAAAAAAAAAAAAAAAAACAAAAACAAAAAAACAAAACGTTTACCAAAACTCACATTACTAACCAACATGAACTCACACGAAATATTAAGTCCAGTATTCACACATGCCATGGCAATTTCAGTTTTAAGCATAGTACAAAGCATGACCAGGGCACATGACATGCCAGAAACATGACTGAGACATACCTGGAACGCTTTGGTCAGGTTTGATACGCCTTGGTGATCAACTCTGAAGAGATCGCCGGTAATGGCAGATCGAGCAGTGGCACAATAGATAATTTTGTTGCAACCTTCCACAGCAGCCCAAAGGGTGGAGGGATCGCCCACGTCTCCATTCACAATCTCCACTGACCTTGGGAGCGAGTCGATCACTTCCTGATCAGTCTTTCTTACCAGTACCTGCATGAATTGAGGAATCCCCCAATTATCAATTTGAAAATTGCTGGAAGCTAAGGTGACGATTGCAAAGTTAAAACGACAGAGCTGTAGGAGGATAATAAGCAGTAGGTAAGAGAAAACCTTGACAGTGTAACCCCTGAGCATAAGCTTTCTAACAACAATACGACCAATGCGGCTGGTGCCTCCAACCACAAGCACAGTGGTATTCTGAGCACCAGGAATGGCGAACTCGCACATGGGACCCTCCCTTATGAGCAATGCATCCAAAGCCTCCTTGTCATCGGGACGTGTAGTCCTGGATATCTGGCCCAACCCGGAGAACTTCCTCCACACTTCGTCGAATATCTGCCTCGACTTCCTCCCTAGACCCACAGGGTTTACGTCCTCCAAACTTAGGGGTTGCTTTTGTGTTCTTGTGGCTTCGTTATTTTCTTTTCCGTCGTCTTTCTCGTTGTTGGCGGCTCTCACCGATATCGATTTGGAAGTTTTGGACTTGGTGGATGATGGGAGAGCGATAATTTCGCGATGGGATTGAGACCTGAATTTGAAGCTAGTGCTATTCCTCAAACTGGCAGTCGTTGCTGTTAGAGTTCGACTTACACTTGCTGATCCTCTCATCTTGCCTGTTGGTATTGATTAACAATTCTGGTTCACCTCTTCAAAACAATTCCAAGTACAACACGAACGGATGGCTGGTATCTGCTCTTCTCATTTAAATTTCCCCGCAAAAAACGAAGACCACAGAATGGTACTTGCGGTTTGAAAGAGCTATACACGGAGCAAACCTGCCAGGCGCCAGCCGCTGCCACGTTATTTTATTCTCAACATGGATAAATCCCTAAATTCTCTCCTATTTTTAAATTACTCCGGTGAAACGTATTTATATTTTACTTTATAAATACAATTCTTTAATCTTTTTTATTAAAAAGATGTTAGCAGTTTTGAATATGTATAATATTTAATTTCTATAATTTAATTAATATATATTATTTATTTTATATAATTCTAAATATTTATATTATATGAAATTTTATAAATTTTAAAATTAATTAATTAAAATTTATTAATAGAAAATTTAAATAGTTCAACTTGAGAATATGCATAAAGTTGATTGATTATGAAGTGTAGATAAATTAATGAATTTTTTAAAAATTTATTTATAATAATTCTATTTTTTAAAATATTATTTAATTAAATAAAAAAATTTAATTTAAAATTCTGTTTAATTTAATTATTAAATGTAGTTATTGATAAAATATATATAAATATTGCCATTAATATATATATATATTAGTGGTTACCGTATACAATTTTTTGAGTGTTAGTCTTAAAAGACATTTATCAAATAAATTTTATCAAAAATACTGCAAGGCGAGTAACTCTACAGGGCCATTGTTTGGAGATCCTTCTTCAAATTCTCTCGAAGTTGACTGCCCACTGAGTTCTCTATTTGGCTTCGAGACAGTTGAGCTATTCGGTTAAGTGTGAACACTTTTAACTTTCTACTTAATGTATCTGCAAATTTATTGGAACTCCCAAGTCTGTATTTGAATTGGAAGTCGAATTCAGCTAAGCATTCCTGCCACATGGCTTGTTTCGATGATAATTTTAGCTGTGAAAAGAAATGGCTGACACTGGTATTGTCTGTCTTTACTACAAATTTTGACTCCAAAAAGTAGTACCTCCATATATGCAAACAATGTATAACTGCTAATAACTCCTTTTCCTGGACAGTGTAACGAATCTCTGAATCTTTCAGCTTACAGCTTTCAAAAGCAGTTGGATGACTGTGTTGCATTAATGCTCCCCCAATGCTAAATTTGATGCATCAATATGTACCTCAAAGGGCTTGTTCATATCGGGTAGAACTAATACTGGTTATGCTGTGATAGCTTCTTTCACATCATAAAAAATGGCTTGGCACTCCCTCGTCCATAGCCATTTGTTTCCCTTCTTCAACAATTCTGAAAGTGGACATACTTTATAGGAATATCCCCTCAGAAACCGCCTATAATAATTTTCCAACCCTAAGAAGGATCTCAACTCCGTTACGTCCTTCGGCACACCCCATTCTTGAATGGCTCTTATCTTACCTTGATCTATACATATGCGTCCTTGTTCAATCACATGGCCCAAGAACTTGATTTTGGTTTGAGCAAAAGCACATTTTTCTCTCTTCAAGAAGAGTCTGTTCTCTTTTAGCTTTTCGAAGACTAAACGAAGAAATTCCCTATGTTCCTCCATGGAGGAACTGTACACCATAATGTAATCAAGATAGACCACTACAAACTGATCAAGGTACTCATGAAATACCTGATTTATAAGAGTATAAAATGTAGCGGGAGCATTGGTTAGTCCAAAAGGCATAATAAAAAATTCAAAAGCACCATACCGTGTCACACAGGTGGTTTGGCTCATTTCCTTCCTTAATCTGCACTTAATGGTATCCTGATCGGAGATCTAATTTAGTGAAGAATCTTGCTTGACCCAGTTGGTCAAACAACTCTGCAATTAGAGGTATAGGGTACTTGTTTTGCACAGTCACTTTGTTTAGGGCCTGATAATCTACACATAATCTCAAGCTTCCTCTTGTTTCTTCTGAAAGAGGAACGGAGTACCAAAGGGGGCTTTTGCAGGCCGTAAAAACCCGACTTTCAATAATTCATCCATATGTTTCCTCCACTCTGCCAATTCTGGTAGTGCCATTCGATAAGGAGCTTTTGCGGGGGCCTTTGTGCCTGGTAACAACTCAATTTCATGATCAATGCTTCGCTGAGGGGGCAGTACGGCCGGTAATTTCTCAAGCATCACATATTCATATTTCAACATCAAATCTCTAATCTCTGTAGAATATTGTGACACCCCTTCACCCTCTTTCATTATGAGGACTACTACATGTTGAACTTAAATGTTCTAATCCTTATTTTGATGATTAATAAACAATTGGAGTGCTACTAATTATCTTCAAAGGTGTTTGTGTTGAGCTTGTAGGTCCCTTACTAACAAGAATGAAATTGCTTCAATCTCAAAAGAGAAAAGTGCCTATTTTGGAAGCATACCACAAGAAAGGGATCATAAAGTAATTTATTGTTTATGTTTTGTCAATTTATTCATTGTGAATTTCAATTAATTAGTTGTGATGGCTAAAGATTTCTTTCATCTCTAAAAGTTTTTTTGGATATAGCCAAATTTTAAGTAATTGACTTTTAGGGACTAAAATGAAATTTTCCAAAAGAAGCGATTTTGAAATTATTCTTTATCAAAATCAAAGATATAAAAATATGGGTTACAAAAATTCAAACGGATTAAAAAATGGATTTTTATAGCATAAGTTATGATTTTTCAAAGAATTTAATGAAATATTTTTGTGCCCCCTAAAGCCAACTTTCGGCTTTCGAAAGTCAGGGACAGAGACGAAAGTCCCACATGTTCGGCCGCCGAACATTGACTTTCGGCCGCCGAAAGTATGTTTTCAACTTGCAGCCTAAAGAGCAACCTTCGGCCTCCGAAAGTAAGGGACAGAGACGAAAGTCCTGTACCTTCGGCCGCCGAAGGTGTGATGCTCCCTAAGCTAAATGTTTGGCTTTCGAAAGTGAAAGACAGAGGCAAAAGTCACCTATGTTCGGCCGCCAAACATTACCTTCGGCCGCCGAAAGTATGCTTTTAAGTCTGCCTCCGAAGCCTAATGTTCGGCTTCCGAAAGAGAGGGACAGAGACGAAAGTCCCACAAGTTCGGTCGCCGAACTATGACTTTAGGCCGCCGAAAGTCCTTTTTTAAAGAGTGATGTTCTTCACCTCAATTGGTTCGGCCGTCGAACTTTAGCTTAGGCCGCCGAACCTGAATTTTTCTGAGAAAGATATAACGGTTATTTTTGAACATAAACGGCTCTATTTGCATTTAATGCACCCCCAACGGCCATATTTATGATAGAACTATAAATATAACGTGCTTTTAATGTGAAGAGGTTACAACAACCATCTAAGCAAATATTTATTAAGATTACAATATTTTTCATTCTCTCTCTCTCAAAACCTTGAGCCAAAGCATTGATTTCTTGAAAGTTTATTTTGAGTTGTAATTGGTTGGCTTTTTAGAGTGAGTAAAGGTTGTTGAGAGAGAGGTTCAGGGTTCAGGGTTCAGGGTTCAGGGTTCAGGGTTCAGGGTTCAGGGTTCAGGGTTCAGGGTTCAGGGTTCAGGGTTCAGGGTTCAGGGTTCAGGGTTCAGGGTTCAGGGTTCAGGGTTCAGGGTTCAGGGTTCAGGGTTCAGGGTTCAGGGTTCAGGGTTCAGGGTTCAGGGTTCAGGGTTCAGGGTTCAGGGTTCAGGGTTCTGGGTTCAGGGTTCAGGGTTCAGGGTTCAGGGTTCAGGGTTCAGGGTTCAGGGTTCAGGGTTCAGGGTTCAGGGTTCAGGGTTCAGGGTTCAGGGTTCAGGGTTCAGGGTTCAGGGTTCAGGGTTCAGGGTTCAGGGTTCAGGGTTCAGGGTTCAGGGTTCAGGGTTCAGGGTTCAGGGTTCAGGGTTCAGGGTTCAGGGTTCAGGGTTCAGGGTTCAGGGTTCAGGGTTCAGGGTTCAGGGTTCAGGGTTCAGGGTTCAGGGTTCAGGGTTCAGGGTTCAGGGTTCAGGGTTCAGGGTTCAGGGTTCAGGGTTCAGGGTTCAGGGTTCAGGGTTCAGGGTTCAGGGTTCAGGGTTCAGGGTTCAGGGTTCAGGGTTCAGGGTTCAGGGTTCAGGGTTCAGGGTTCAGGGTTCAGGGTTCAGGGTTCAGGGTTCAGGGTTCAGGGTTCAGGGTTCAGGGTTCAGGGTTCAGGGTTCAGGGTTCAGGGTTCAGGGTTCAGGGTTCAGGGTTCAGGGTTCAGGGTTCAGGGTTCAGGGTTCAGGGTTCAGGGTTCAGGGTTCAGGGTTCAGGGTTCAGGGTTCAGGGTTCAGGGTTCAGGGTTCAGGGTTCAGGGTTCAGGGTTCAGGGTTCAGGGTTCAGGGTTCAGGGTTCAGGGTTCAGGGTTCAGGGTTCAGGGTTCAGGGTTCAGGGTTCAGGGTTCAGGGTTCAGGGTTCAGGGTTCAGGGTTCAGGGTTCAGGGTTCAGGGTTCAGGGTTCAGGGTTCAGGGTTCAGGGTTCAGGGTTCAGGGTTCAGGGTTCAGGGTTCAGGGTTCAGGGTTCAGGGTTCAGGGTTCAGGGTTCAGGGTTCAGGGTTCAGGGTTCAGGGTTCAGGGTTCAGGGTTCAGGGTTCAGGGTTCAGGGTTCAGGGTTCAGGGTTCAGGGTTCAGGGTTCAGGGTTCAGGGTTCAGGGTTCAGGGTTCAGGGTTCAGGGTTCAGGGTTCAGGGTTCAGGGTTCAGGGTTCAGGGTTCAGGGTTCAGGGTTCAGGGTTCAGGGTTCAGGGTTCAGGGTTCAGGGTTCAGGGTTCAGGGTTCAGGGTTCAGGGTTCAGGGTTCAGGGTTCAGGGTTCAGGGTTCAGGGTTCAGGGTTCAGGGTTCAGGGTTCAGGGTTCAGGGTTCAGGGTTCAGGGTTCAGGGTTCAGGGTTCAGGGTTCAGGGTTCAGGGTTCAGGGTTCAGGGTTCAGGGTTCAGGGTTCAGGGTTCAGGGTTCAGGGTTCAGGGTTCAGGGTTCAGGGTTCAGGGTTCAGGGTTCAGGGTTCAGGGTTCAGGGTTCAGGGTTCAGGGTTCAGGGTTCAGGGTTCAGGGTTCAGGGTTCAGGGTTCAGGGTTCAGGGTTCAGGGTTCAGGGTTCAGGGTTCAGGGTTCAGGGTTCAGGGTTCAGGGTTCAGGGTTCAGGGTTCAGGGTTCAGGGTTCAGGGTTCAGGGTTCAGGGTTCAGGGTTCAGGGTTCAGGGTTCAGGGTTCAGGGTTCAGGGTTCAGGGTTCAGGGTTCAGGGTTCAGGGTTCAGGGTTCAGGGTTCAGGGTTCAGGGTTCAGGGTTCAGGGTTCAGGGTTCAGGGTTCAGGGTTCAGGGTTCAGGGTTCAGGGTTCAGGGTTCAGGGTTCAGGGTTCAGGGTTCAGGGTTCAGGGTTCAGGGTTCAGGGTTCAGGGTTCAGGGTTCAGGGTTCAGGGTTCAGGGTTCAGGGTTCAGGGTTCAGGGTTCAGGGTTCAGGGTTCAGGGTTCAGGGTTCAGGGTTCAGGGTTCAGGGTTCAGGGTTCAGGGTTCAGGGTTCAGGGTTCAGGGTTCAGGGTTCAGGGTTCAGGGTTCAGGGTTCAGGGTTCAGGGTTCAGGGTTCAGGGTTCAGGGTTCAGGGTTCAGGGTTCAGGGTTCAGGGTTCAGGGTTCAGGGTTCAGGGTTCAGGGTTCAGGGTTCAGGGTTCAGGGTTCAGGGTTCAGGGTTCAGGGTTCAGGGTTCAGGGTTCAGGGTTCAGGGTTCAGGGTTTAGGGTTTAGGGTTCAGGGTTCAGGGTTCAGGGTTCAGGGTTCAGGGTTCAGGGTTCAGGGTTTCAGGGTTCAGGGTTTAGGGTTTAGGGTTTAGGGTTTAGGGTTTAGGGTTTAGGGTTTAGGGTTTAGGGTTTAGGGTTAGGGTTTAGGGTTTAGGGTTTAGGGTTTAGGGTTCAGGGTTTAGGGTTTAGGGTTTAGGGTTTAGGGTTTAGGGTTTAGGGTTTAGGGTTTAGGGTTTAGGGTTTAGGGTTTAGGGTTTAGGGTTTAGGGTTTAGGGTTTAGGGTTTAGGGTTTAGGGTTTAGGGTTTAGGGTTTAGGGTTTAGGGTTTAGGGTTTAGGGTTTAGGGTTTAGGGTTTAGGGTTTAGGGTTCAGGGTTTAGGGTTCAGGGTTTAGGGTTTAGGGTTTAGGGTTTAGGGTTTAGGGTTTAGGGTTTAGGGTTTAGGGTTTAGGGTTTAGGGTTTAGGGTTTAGGGTTCAGGGTTTAGGGTTTAGGGTTTAGGGTTTAGGGTTTAGGGTTTAGGGTTCAGGGTTTAGGGTTCAGGGTTTAGGGTTTAGGGTTTAGGGTTTAGGGTTTAGGGTTTAGGGTTTAGGGTTTAGGGTTCAGGGTTTAGGGTTTAGGGTTTAGGGTTCAGGGTTTAGGGTTTAGGGTTCAGGGTTCAGGGTTTAGGGTTCAGGGTTCAGGGTTTAGGGTTTAGGGTTTAGGGTTTAGGGTTTAGGGTTAGGGTTCAGGGTTCAGGGTTTAGGGTTTAGGGTTTAGGGTTTAGGGTTTAGGGTTTAGGGTTCAGGGTTTAGGGTTTAGGGTTTAGGGTTTAGGGTTTAGGGTTTAGGGTTTAGGGTTTAGGGTTTAGGGTTTAGGGTTTAGGGTTTAGGGTTTAGGGTTTAGGGTTTAGGGTTTAGGGTTTAGGGTTTAGGGTTTAGGGTTTAGGGTTTAGGGTTTAGGGTTTAGGGTTTAGGGTTTAGGGTTTAGGGTTTAGGGTTTAGGGTTTAGGGTTTAGGGTTTAGGGTTTAGGGTTTAGGGTTTAGGGTTTAGGGTTTAGGGTTTAGGGTTTAGGGTTTAGGGTTTAGGGTTTAGGGTTTAGGGTTTAGGGTTTAGGGTTTAGGGTTTAGGGTTTAGGGTTTAGGGTTTAGGGTTTAGGGTTTAGGGTTTAGGGTTTAGGGTTTAGGGTTTAGGGTTTAGGGTTTAGGGTTTAGGGTTTAGGGTTTAGGGTTTAGGGTTTAGGGTTTAGGGTTTAGGGTTTAGGGTTTAGGGTTTAGGGTTTAGGGTTTAGGGTTTAGGGTTTAGGGTTTAGGGTTTAGGGTTTAGGGTTTAGGGTTTAGGGTTTAGGGTTTAGGGTTTAGGGTTTAGGGTTTAGGGTTTAGGGTTTAGGGTTTAGGGTTTAGGGTTTAGGGTTTAGGGTTTAGGGTTTAGGGTTTAGGGTTTAGGGTTTAGGGTTTAGGGTTTAGGGTTTAGGGTTTAGGGTTTAGGGTTTAGGGTTTAGGGTTTAGGGTTTAGGGTTTAGGGTTTAGGGTTTAGGGTTTAGGGTTTAGGGTTTAGGGTTTAGGGTTTAGGGTTTAGGGTTTAGGGTTTAGGGTTTAGGGTTTAGGGTTTAGGGTTTAGGGTTTAGGGTTTAGGGTTTAGGGTTTAGGGTTTAGGGTTTAGGGTTTAGGGTTTAGGGTTTAGGGTTTAGGGTTTAGGGTTTAGGGTTTAGGGTTTAGGGTTTAGGGTTTAGGGTTTAGGGTTTAGGGTTTAGGGTTTAGGGTTTAGGGTTTAGGGTTTAGGGTTTAGGGTTTAGGGTTTAGGGTTTAGGGTTTAGGGTTTAGGGTTTAGGGTTTAGGGTTTAGGGTTTAGGGTTTAGGGTTTAGGGTTTAGGGTTTAGGGTTTAGGGTTTAGGGTTTAGGGTTTAGGGTTTAGGGTTTAGGGTTTAGGGTTTAGGGTTTAGGGTTTAGGGTTTAGGGTTTAGGGTTTAGGGTTTAGGGTTTAGGGTTTAGGGTTTAGGGTTTAGGGTTTAGGGTTTAGGGTTTAGGGTTTAGGGTTTAGGGTTTAGGGTTTAGGGTTTAGGGTTTAGGGTTTAGGGTTTAGGGTTTAGGGTTTAGGGTTTAGGGTTTAGGGTTTAGGGTTTAGGGTTTAGGGTTTAGGGTTTAGGGTTTAGGGTTTAGGGTTTAGGGTTTAGGGTTTAGGGTTTAGGGTTTAGGGTTTAGGGTTTAGGGTTTAGGGTTTAGGGTTTAGGGTTTAGGGTTTAGGGTTTAGGGTTTAGGGTTTAGGGTTTAGGGTTTAGGGTTTAGGGTTTAGGGTTTAGGGTTTAGGGTTTAGGGTTTAGGGTTTAGGGTTTAGGGTTTAGGGTTTAGGGTTTAGGGTTTAGGGTTTAGGGTTTAGGGTTTAGGGTTTAGGGTTTAGGGTTTAGGGTTTAGGGTTTAGGGTTTAGGGTTTAGGGTTTAGGGTTTAGGGTTTAGGGTTTAGGGTTTAGGGTTTAGGGTTTAGGGTTTAGGGTTTAGGGTTTAGGGTTTAGGGTTTAGGGTTTAGGGTTTAGGGTTTAGGGTTTAGGGTTTAGGGTTTAGGGTTTAGGGTTTAGGGTTTAGGGTTTAGGGTTTAGGGTTTAGGGTTTAGGGTTTAGGGTTTAGGGTTTAGGGTTTAGGGTTTAGGGTTTAGGGTTTAGGGTTTAGGGTTTAGGGTTTAGGGTTTAGGGTTTAGGGTTTAGGGTTTAGGGTTTAGGGTTTAGGGTTTAGGGTTTAGGGTTTAGGGTTTAGGGTTTAGGGTTTAGGGTTTAGGGTTTAGGGTTTAGGGTTTAGGGTTTAGGGTTTAGGGTTTAGGGTTTAGGGTTTAGGGTTTAGGGTTTAGGGTTTAGGGTTTAGGGTTTAGGGTTTAGGGTTTAGGGTTTAGGGTTTAGGGTTTAGGGTTTAGGGTTTAGGGTTTAGGGTTTAGGGTTTAGGGTTTAGGGTTTAGGGTTTAGGGTTTAGGGTTTAGGGTTTAGGGTTTAGGGTTTAGGGTTTAGGGTTTAGGGTTTAGGGTTTAGGGTTTAGGGTTTAGGGTTTAGGGTTTAGGGTTTAGGGTTTAGGGTTTAGGGTTTAGGGTTTAGGGTTTAGGGTTTAGGGTTTAGGGTTTAGGGTTTAGGGTTTAGGGTTTAGGGTTTAGGGTTTAGGGTTTAGGGTTTAGGGTTTAGGGTTTAGGGTTTAGGGTTTAGGGTTTAGGGTTTAGGGTTTAGGGTTTAGGGTTTAGGGTTTAGGGTTTAGGGTTTAGGGTTTAGGGTTTAGGGTTTAGGGTTTAGGGTTTAGGGTTTAGGGTTTAGGGTTTAGGGTTTAGGGTTTAGGGTTTAGGGTTTAGGGTTTAGGGTTTAGGGTTTAGGGTTTAGGGTTTAGGGTTTAGGGTTTAGGGTTTAGGGTTTAGGGTTTAGGGTTTAGGGTTTAGGGTTTAGGGTTTAGGGTTTAGGGTTTAGGGTTTAGGGTTTAGGGTTTAGGGTTTAGGGTTTAGGGTTTAGGGTTTAGGGTTTAGGGTTTAGGGTTTAGGGTTTAGGGTTTAGGGTTTAGGGTTTAGGGTTTAGGGTTTAGGGTTTAGGGTTTAGGGTTTAGGGTTTAGGGTTTAGGGTTTAGGGTTTAGGGTTTAGGGTTTAGGGTTTAGGGTTTAGGGTTTAGGGTTTAGGGTTTAGGGTTTAGGGTTTAGGGTTTAGGGTTTAGGGTTTAGGGTTTAGGGTTTAGGGTTTAGGGTTTAGGGTTTAGGGTTTAGGGTTTAGGGTTTAGGGTTTAGGGTTTAGGGTTTAGGGTTTAGGGTTTAGGGTTTAGGGTTTAGGGTTTAGGGTTTAGGGTTTAGGGTTTAGGGTTTAGGGTTTAGGGTTTAGGGTTTAGGGTTTAGGGTTTAGGGTTTAGGGTTTAGGGTTTAGGGTTTAGGGTTTAGGGTTTAGGGTTTAGGGTTTAGGGTTTAGGGTTTAGGGTTTAGGGTTTAGGGTTTAGGGTTTAGGGTTTAGGGTTTAGGGTTTAGGGTTTAGGGTTTAGGGTTTAGGGTTTAGGGTTTAGGGTTTAGGGTTTAGGGTTTAGGGTTTAGGGTTTAGGGTTTAGGGTTTAGGGTTTAGGGTTTAGGGTTTAGGGTTTAGGGTTTAGGGTTTAGGGTTTAGGGTTTAGGGTTTAGGGTTTAGGGTTTAGGGTTTAGGGTTTAGGGTTTAGGGTTTAGGGTTTAGGGTTTAGGGTTTAGGGTTTAGGGTTTAGGGTTTAGGGTTTAGGGTTTAGGGTTTAGGGTTTAGGGTTTAGGGTTTAGGGTTTAGGGTTTAGGGTTTAGGGTTTAGGGTTTAGGGTTTAGGGTTTAGGGTTTAGGGTTTAGGGTTTAGGGTTTAGGGTTTAGGGTTTAGGGTTTAGGGTTTAGGGTTTAGGGTTTAGGGTTTAGGGTTTAGGGTTTAGGGTTTAGGGTTTAGGGTTTAGGGTTTAGGGTTTAGGGTTTAGGGTTTAGGGTTTAGGGTTTAGGGTTTAGGGTTTAGGGTTTAGGGTTTAGGGTTTAGGGTTTAGGGTTT